>NW_027466829.1:1620000-1940000 GCF_046128005.1 Genypterus blacodes
TGGCTCTTCAGTGTGCCGTGACTTAAGATGTGAGATCTGAATTGTTAAGGGACCCAGTCATTATATTTACGTTAAATGTATTTTCTATGTGTTCAGAGACTCTCTGAGATATGGCTTGACCCTTCCTGCCAGACATCACGCACACATTCCCTTAAGTGAATATGTTTACATGTGGCTGAAGTAGTCTCTGTGAGTGGATTATTTCAGCTGTCACAACTCTGAGCTCCAGCCGGAAAAAGTTGGACTGTTTTTCCTCAAAGATTCTTTGGTGAAGCTTCTACCTAAGACGCGTTGTCATGGCATTTTACACACTAAAGAATTTCTCAATTAATCCAAAGGTCAACCATTAAAACGTTACCATTGATTACAGAAGACGAACTACCGGCTGTAGGAGAAATTCAGTCATGATTTTGTGATCAAATTAGTGTTCTCTCGTTTACACAAACACACACACAGAGCACACCACAAAACAAACATTAATGTATCCTACTTACATTCACAAGGCAGGGACACAAAGAGGTTGTGTGCTGCTCATTTAAATGACCCTCGTAATCAATACTGCTTGTGTCTAGACACAGTGGGGTTTGTATTTTTAGAGAATACTGAATGGATGTCCATGCATTTGTTTTTGTGTGTTGTGTGTGCTGCGCATGATAGTTCAAACTTTCAGCTGTGCTTTGTCTCTGTGTCCACATGCCAGCTGCTCCAATGCAGATAAGACATTTTTTTAAATCGGTATTTCTCGACATAGTCCTTGAAAGTAGCCATGTTCCTCAAAACCTGTCCCAGGAAGATCTCAGAAATTTCAGCGTTGATACTTTCTGATACTTTTGACAATCCCTCTGACAGTTTCATGGCATAGTTTGTTACGTCTGCATTGGTTGTCGAAAGTTGTAACTTAAGCCCCTTTTGCACCACAGGGATTTTTTGGGATATGCTCTCCGGAACTCAAGAACATTTCACACCAATGAACCGCAAAGCAGTTTGGTTCAGGAACAAATTTTCCTGAAACCTTATAGCTCTAGTCTACACATTCTGCTCTAGAGTCGGTACCTTTATGATTGTGATCAGCTTGCGATACCAAACATCACTGATTGGTTAGATGCAAGCATCCCTGGATGGACCACCACCATATTTACCCCTGTTGAGCTTGCCTGAGACTGACTTTTGTATCTTTTTCACAAAGGATGCAAACTGTCTAAAGCAAACAGTCCGATTTCCACCTTCCCTCTCAGTTTCCCTCTCTCCCTCTCTCCCCCCCCCCCAGAAGGCTTGGAGCACATATCTTCGCCTCTGGAATTACAGGCCTGGTCTTGAATAGTAGGGTTGTTCCTTCTCGGTCGCTCCAGCTCCTCTGACGGCTTAACCCTATCAAAGGCCTAGAAACCACACATCCTGCGAGGTGCTGTTTTTTGTGGCGGGAGAGGGGAGGGACACAGTGCGAGGTGGTCAGTAAACGAGAAGGGAAAGACACCAGTGGATACAGCACATGTATCATGACGGAATGGCTGATGTTTTGCATGTGGGTTCTTGCTCTGAAATCAGGGTATTTGTGCTCCTCTGTGAAGTTAGCCCTAATGTACAGTTTGCAGTTGGAGGTTCAGCCGTCTTTCTCTCTCTGGCTCCCACATGTTGTCTGTGTGCTCTCCTGAAGATTTAGTACACTCTCAGTTGACTTGTTTGCCTACATTCTCTTGAAAGAAATGGTCTATATTTTATGTTACATCAGCAGATAAGGGTTACAGTTATTCATATAGCTTCAGAGTTGAGCTGATTAGTTTATTTTCCTTTTGTTTTGTTAAATCGTTGGTTTGAACCTGCTCCTGCATTTGCATGTGTTTTGAAGTTCACAGCCTCCTTTCATCTGTGGTCTTTTCTTGCAGTCATAAACAGATGGATTTTGCTAATCACACGCCAAGTCGTATAATTTTCTGGTATTTGTTTTCATCAAGTTGAAAGATGAAATACTTGAACAACACAAGGAGAATGAAAAATAACCCTCAGGTGTGCTTCCTCCTTCCTTCTCTGCTGCAGTAATATGTAGAAATAATTAGGGGAGCATCCAGTAGAATTGCATTAAGGGTCTCAACCTTCCTGAAGAGTCTGACTGGAGGTTTATGTAGATGGATTATGTAATAAGGGAAAGTGTGAGCCTTTAACTGGGACCTCTGTGAGACTGGGACTGGTTTGCTCTATGCTTCACAGTCGGTCGGCTGTTCTGACCTCTATCCTTACAAACTTCCAGCACTAATACCTCCTTAGTCTCTTCCGTGAAGTCTTTCATTAGATTTGCTCACCAGGTGCTTCGCCTTCGGGTAATATTGCAGGGCTCCACTGCATGAAGGCTCAGACAAAATGTTGTGCTTGTAACTGAATTCAACTGTATAACTACAGACGGGGCAATGGGGACTTGCCACCCACACACACAACTTTGCTTTTAGGAACGCTGTTAGGTCAGTATCCCATGCGTATTGTATGGTAACGAGTTTGAAAGGGTTTGCGTAAAATATCAAATTTAAATGTTTCATATGATCTGACTTTGATGCAAGTTCTGTACTTGGCTTTCATTTTACGTTTGCTCTTTTCCTTGTTGGGTAGTGCAAACATGTCATTGACACCTCAGTTGCAGCGCTGTACAGTCATCTCCTCTTCCCCCTATACTTTCTTCTGGCCCACTGGTGCCATAATGTCCCGACTGTGGGAACCATTGTTAGCCCAGCTCCAGCTGGCTGTGGGCCATGGATCCTGGTCCCAGCCCAATGGCGGTGTCTCCTTGTTGCGGTTTGCAAAGGCCAAAGAATTGGCCGTCACATAGAGGTGCACACAAAGTAAAGGAAGGCAAACCCCTAAAGCTGATCGGATGAGTAGACAAAGAGAGAGACGCACAGGAAGGACATGTCTGACAGAAGACAGGCAGATGGTTGGACAATGCAAGCAGGTAGGCAAACAGGGTGACGGACCGTGGAGGCAGATAGACACACAAACAATCCAGGATGTAGTGGAGCGTCAACTCATTCAAACTTGTTTTCCCACCTTTTTATATGCAGGGCAGTTTACCCATGAAAATGAGTCAGTGTTGTTTTCTGTTTTCTTTTATTCATGTAAGAGAACTGATTACAGGTTAGAGCCTGCTTACATTCCATTGTTCCAGAAGTTAACTAATTACAGTATAGGTAAATAGACAAGTAATTGATAATTGGCAGAGAGACACAGAGAGGGCAGCTGTGCGCTATCAGAGGCTACTGACAAGACCTGACCTGAGACCAAACTGTCCCGAGTGCAGTGAAGGGAAACGAGTGGAGAACAGGGGTCGGAAAAGACAGGGGCGAGGAAGCAGCTGAGAGCAGGGTGCTTATAGGTGACTGAACTGTCACATCGATTCATATGCACCATTCTAATCCTCACCAATCTGGTCTGTGTGTGTGTGTGAGTGTGAGTGTGTGTTTTGTGCACTTTGAGATTGGGTCCAGGTGCAATATCAAACAAAAACAAACCCCTACTCCTTGTCGTCTCTCTCTGCCCCTCCTGCCCCCTTGGGGCCCATATGGAGTGAATAGTTTTTTTACAGTCTCTTAGCAACAATCCTTCCTGCAACCGCCTCTTTCAGTCGTCTTTCCTGGTTTGCATTATTCCAAGTCCATGCCAGCATGTTTCAGTTTCCAATTGTTTACTCCTCGCGGAAGTAAACACGCCTATAGATGAAAGCGTGTTCTCCCTACTTTCAGATGTTTCTTGAGCAGCTCCCTTTTAATGCCATTTATCTCTAGAGCTATGTGACCACAGGATTTTCATAGTATTGTTACCGCAAACAAACAGTCCCAACTGTAAGAGCTGCAGGCTTGCCCAGCCAAGTCTTTTGCTTGAGGTTAGCTTCAGTTAAGAATGAGAGGTTGCCTGACTTGACATATGAGCTTTAGCGCCACTATCTTTCCCATCTCTAACCCCTCTGCAAAAGTACAAAGGTGGGCTACACTAGATGAAAAAAGCTGAAAAGCTTTGTACAACAGAGGTGTAGGTTTTACCCAGTGTAGGTCCTTGAAATCCAGTGTATGGGACTGATTTTCAGTTCAGAAGTGAAGAAGTCTCTCTCTAACTCTCTCTAACTATCTATTTAGGTCTCTCTCTAACACACAAACTCAGTCACCCACAGTGGGCCCTTAAGGGCAGACAGAGCAGCTGGGTACAGTCTAGAGATGAATGAGAAAAGTGGGCGAAAACCTGGCAAAGAGTCTGAAAAGATCAATGTATTTCTCTGATGTTGAGCCACACAGATGTAACGGTTTCACATCTCCGGTTTTACACGTCCATGTGCTGAAATTCCAGAGTTTAAGTAAAGCAGAGTCAGTTGTCGTCCTCCTCAGTTCGCTGCTGGGAGCTTGTACACATAAACATGTATTTATGCGTCAGCCCATTCACATGTCGAAGCAGCCGCACATACAAGCACACATTTAATCACACACAAAGCCTGGCCTGACCATCTGAAGGACTAGAACACCAGACGGGTGTCCAGATCAAACAAAATATCTAGTTGTTGCTCGGCAGCTGAACAAACAGCGTTGCTCCTAAGTGTGCTTACTTCTCCCAGCATTCAGCCTCTCGCTCTTATTTAGTTTGGATCACAGTGTTGGAAGCGAGGGTCCTTACAAGCCACTGTAATGTCCGTCGTGATTGATCTCTCTCCTGACGGCTGTAGACTGATCGTCTGTGGTAATGTTGTCATAGCAACTGTGGCTTCTTGCCTCATGTGCTTTCTGGCAAACAATCTAGTTTTAGGGACTATTACCTTTGAGTTATTGAAATTACACATTCAAATGTTTTCTTGTTCAACAGGAATGATAAAGATTTGAAGTTACTGCCTCGGTAATTGCCGGTTTTGCCCTGTTGAACGCAACTCGTTCAACGCCTGTCGTCTGACTGCTAGTGTGGATTGTATTTGAATAATAAGTGCACTTTGCCAGATTCAACCGTGGCTGAGCTGTGTTTGAATCAGACTATAAAAACCCGAGCACAGGAAGGAACCTGAGCTCTTTGGGTCTGCCGCCCACAACACGCTGGACCCAAGAGAAAACACAAGAACTCCAAACCCAGCCACTACTGCATTTCCTGTTTGTCTGTGTGTATGTGTGTGTGAAAGGATGGTCTTGAGAAGTGGAGGATGTGTGTATGATCTTGTGTTTTCTGTGCACTACTGTTTGTTATGCGTTCCTTTAAGTGTGTTTGTTTGTCCTCCAGTGTTAGAGGAAATCATTATGTATGCGGGAAAAGAAACAGTGACAGACTAATAGCAGTTCACAGCTTTCTTCTCCCCAGCTGCAAATGTGTTTGCTGTGACCAACAAACATGCCTGCTGCTGCTAAATGTAAAGATTCAGAGCGAGTAGCACTATAATCTTATGGATTCATTAATTATCCCAAAGGACACTTGTTCATCTCACTGTGTTTGAAAAAAGCAGAGCATTTTGGGCCGGGATGTTCTTTGCTCTGTGACGTACCACACATTTTCTGGATCACAGTAGCCTACTTCCATGGGAACTCTCATTGTGGTTTTGGGAGCTGCTAACGTGTCAGTTAGATGTTGTAATGGGCCTCGTGTAGCCAATTCTGGTGATATTTTGAGATAAAATGCTCTTGTGCAGCTGGTGGTTTCATATGTGTAATTTGGCCAATGCCCAGTGTGATCTGAGAGCTCCTCTGTGCAGCGTTATGGCTGCTCTGGATTGCTTCAGACAATTCAAATCATAACCGCATGTCCCGTAAAATGACATTTATCCCTTTTCAATGCTTGATCACTGATAGCGAGCATACAAATCATGTCAATACAGAAAATATAGATATACGTCTACTACCTCACGTATGATGTAATCCTCGATGACAACCACACAGTGACACATTCCACAGCCAGATGTACCGTAATGGAGAGGGGGGTGGTTGGGTCCAACGATGTCTGACATTCCAAGCCCATGATGAATTTCTTATCAGACCTAGCTAAGTCGTGAACTAATTACACAAGCTGCCTCACAGAAATAACACAACCTCTAGTCACTGCATTATTTTAGTGGTTTGTACACGTGGATGGACGCGAAACTGTCTGGGTCATTTTTAGCCCCAATGAGTCAAGGTAGAAACTGCTCTAATGTAGTCCAGGGCCTGGCAGGCTCTGTGTGGCTGAGTCTGCCACGCTGGTCTGAAGGTCAGGAGGTTCACTGTGTATAGAGTAGTGTGAAGGATATTAGGAGATTTGAAGGATTGAGCCTTGTTAGTTTACAAATCTGTGTTTACGGCGTGGGTGGTGCTGTTGATGAGCTGGCTCAGGTGTGCCCGTTTATCTGGAGTTCATATTTAGAAACATTTCTGTGTTTCCAGAAGAAGTGTTTCAATGAGTGACGGACGGTATGAATAGAATAGGCCAGGAATAGGTGTTGGACAAAAAAAGACAGAAGAAGATACCTGGGTCCGCCTGGATTGTAAACTGACTCTAGCTGTAACTGTAATCCTCCAAAGAATGATGAGCCGTTCTGTAATTACCTTTGATGGTATTTCTCCTGTTTTGTATCTAGCTTCCATAAAAAAAGCACACACAGCTCTCCCAGTCCAAAGTCCTAGATCTGAAGCAGATGGTGGTACCCCGTATCGCCCCTCCCCAGGCCTCAGCTGCTATTTCAGGTGCTGCTGATGAGCCCTCCTGCATCTGGGACTGATGTGGTACAGAATGTCCCAGATAACTGTTGGTCAAGACTGTAAGTAGGAGAAACTAAAGAACCGCTGAGACTTTATGGTTTCTTTTATGGTACTCACACAGCTATATAGGACTGCACTCAGCAAAAGGAACAGGTCAAGGGTTGCTTCTTAGACAGATTCATAGTGAAGTTAGCTGAGCACAACAGGGGAGAGAATATTGTGGATCCTAGAGAGAAGAAACTCACATCGCTTAGGCTCTGACAGTGGATGAGTTGTTTTCACTGAAGCCCAGTTTTTCTCACAGGAGGTCAGCACTGTGGGTCAGTACCCATCCTGCTTACGAGGCAGTTTCTCTGACAATAGAACCGGCCTATCCGGCAGATCAGAATCTGCTCTGAATTGCAGCTACGGACATATTTGTTACCCCATGAAAAGCAGGTTATGAGAAGCATGCGATGTGTGGCCTCGGGAGTAGCGGTTGGATCGCGTCCAGGGCGCAGTCAAAAGGGCTTTTGGTTCAAACTGATCAGCACAAAGACCAATCAGAGCTCTGCCATTGTGCGTCGACACTCTGGATTCTGGTCGCACACTGACTGATTGTCCATCGGTCAGCTGGATGTGTCGCAAACATTCTATAGGCCGCCTTCCAATTCTGCATGCCGTTATTCACTCATGTGAGGCTGCTCGGTGCATAGCTGGCATGCTACAGATATGTCGGGGTTTCTTTCTTGCTGTATCCTGTAGTGTAATTTCCAAACGCAGTGCACAGGTGCTCTCATCTCCCTCTCAACTCCTCAGTTTGAAATGGATCACAGAGGGCTTTGATGTCCCCCCCCCCCACCCCCCCAGTCTCTACCCAAACCTAAATCCCTCAGCACAGAGGCCTCCACACGTGTTTACCATACAGATGACCTCACAACGGCAGGAATGCGCCCTGTAATAGTAGAGGAACACTTGCTACGGAAGACTGGCAAGAAGATTAATGCGCTGCCATTAGCTTTCTTTTCTTGTGAGGTGATTACAGTGGTTAGCTTTCAGTTTGGGGGTCCTGTGTGTCACTCGTCATTTTTTTTACGGATCGAGTTTTGTGAGAAAGGTCTGACAAACTCATTTGCCGACAGCAGGCGTCCCAGATTTGTGCTGAATGAGATCAAAGGAAGCTGCTGCTTGGTTATCTGCAGACAATAAAGAACCACATTTTCAGTTGTTTCAAATATTTGCAGATGAGATTAGATAACGTCCTCCCTCTCCTATTGTCTGGGCGTAATCTCACTTTTTCTCACTTCTCACATTTGAATTGGAGTGAATGTTTGCAAACTGAGTCGCATTTATTCGGGAAGTAGCGGATCTATTATTGTCTCTAACAGGCGGTGGGCCTTTAGCATCCATTCATCTGTACTCCAGCTTGTCTGACTGGGGACATGAATGAATGAACGAGTCAAAAACATAGCTGTTAAATGTTAAATGATCCACTTTGCTCCTTTGTGTCAGGAAGTTTTGTTTTAATCCCCACATCCTTACTGGCGAGGAAGAGATGGAAGTAATTATAAGATTTACTTATTCATGAAAAATGCCACGTTTAATCCTGCCGCCCCACCCTTAAGCTCCGACTCCGCCCCCTTCTCATGGTGCACCGATGTCTGTGTGACCTCTGCGTTGCTGTTGAGACACATCATCAGTCTCATTGATTTCATGGTTCAGCGTGGTTTGGATTGTAGCTGCTGTGATAAACATCTATTCAGGTTTAGCAGGAACCAAACACCGCCCACGTGTCTCATCCGGCCAGCTCTGTACTTATTGTTACCTTCTATGTGCGAGAAAGAAATGCAATACATGTGTAATTGTGATTTTAGCAACACTGTGAGATAATTCAATGCCGATGAAAGTAGCCTTGTGTATGCAAACACACACACAGAAACACACACACCCACAACAGCAGCTCTCAGCTTCCTCTGACTGGGAGCATTTTAATCGAGTCAGCAGCTGATTGACCATTAAGTAGCTCAATGTTTTGATCTATGGATGGTTTTCCATCAAGATAAAGCCGCCCAGGGATCTTTTGGCTTTTCTAATGCTGTCGTATTCTCTTGAATTGGTATTTGGGTATTAATTAAGCCGAAACTTGGCCTGATTCAAACTCTTAGCCAAGCCCTTTGAGGTTGATGACTGGGCTCAGTTCATCTTTACAGTTCATTAGTGGTCAGAGGGAAGGGTTATTGTGACATACAGGGAGCTGTTACTGGACAACTATATTCGGAACAACTCATGAAAGAAGTTTATTTTAAACTCTGCAGTAAATCACAATTACAGAGACTTTCTACACAAACATGGTATATGATGATAAATGTTTCACAAATCATCGCTGGATTGAACCAGTTTTTTATCAGTGTAGGAAATCGCTTCAAAAATGGTCGTCATCGTTTTTTTTTTTGCCAAGTTAGGTCACTGGTCAACTGGCCGCACAGAACTTGTGATTGTCCCTCAGTGGGACTTTGATTCAGTGGTGACTGGTCACTGTTCTTGTTTATAATGGACAATGGGTGTGCTTGTTATAGTGCTCCTTCAAAATTATCACATTTCTGGTTAAAAATGCTAAACTGGTCCTACTTAAGCAAAGTCGGCTTCATTAGAGAATTCAAATATCTCCTTGCCTTAAGAATCACAACCTCCACTAATCCAACCACATCTCATCTGGAGGCTTCAGAATCCCAGGACACATGATTTCTCACTCAGCAGTTCCAATGAGGGCTGAAGCCGTTAAAATCTACCCTGAAGGAATATTCTTGTCTGTCATAACTGTTGCATTCCATAATTCATCCGTAAGCCCAGAAACAACCGCCAAGGTCCTACGAGCATGTTACCTTTTTAATGTCATAGAATCTGCAAAAACAGTCTTGTGTCTTATGCCTCTAAGACAACAGCACAGCATTGGGATCATCCTCTGTTCTTCTCTATTGATGTCTCTATGCCTCTAAATCACCTCATTAATCTGTTTCCTCTGCTGAAGATGTCTGGCTCAGGCTAGCTTCCATTAGGAGAAATCCATTATACATAACCATGGCCAGACAGGACACACAGAGGAAACAATTTGTGTGCGACTGTGTGTTTGTGCGTGCATAGGTGCATGTGTTTTAGATCCCAGTTGCCCTTTTGAGGATGTAGATGTAAATGAGAAGCAATCTGACAGGGGTGATTCCTCAGAAAAGACCACAGAGGGTAATTTACCTGCGCACAGGACTTGTTTAAATCAGGCCTGCTCTCACTGCTCTGCTTTCTTAAATGTGTTTGGTTTGCAGGAGTGTGTGTGTGTGTCTGTGTGTGTGTCTGTGTGTGTGTGCCTGCCCTGTGTGCCTTTGGGAATTAGGTTCCATTCATGGCGGAGTAATGCTGTGTCTTAATGAAACACCTGAGACCAGTGTTGCCGGCCCCAGGTCTAATCATTTCGAAGAGTTATCAATAAAGAATAATAAGCTCCATTTGAACATTCTGTTGTACTACATTATACTATTGGGATCTTATGCTTTTCCCATGGATAGAGCTTGGATCAGGGATAGAAAAGACAGTTTCCCTGCTGTCTGTGAGAGCAGTTTCTCTGCGTTACCCCAGAGATTAGTGGGGTTTCCAACGATCTGCGAAATTTGAAACCCTTTCAAAAAAACTGTTAAAAAAAGCTTTCACGTTTGGATGAGGTGGATTTTGTGGCGCATAAAGAAGATAAACTGTAATGGAAATGGACTTGATAACCTTGGTGGTTACGCAGGACATGACGTCTAATGTTTCATTTCCGGGTTGGAGGTGAAGGATGTTTACCGAAGCATGGTGAGATATTTTCCTGAACTCAATCAGAGAAAGGGAAGCCTTTTGAAATGTGAACATAGTCCAATCTACAGCGATTCTGAATGGCCATTTCTCTCATCATGGTCTCTCTCATAATATCGTTGGATGAGAAACACTGCTGATCTGATCCTAATCTTCGTTTTCTCTTTATGTGTCTCCTCAGAGATTCGGGCCCAGTTGGTGGAACAGCAGAAATGCCTGGACCAGCAGACAGAGGTGAGAGTCCAGCTGCTCCAAGACCTCCAGGACTTCTTCAGGAAGAAGGCAGAGATCGAGATGGAATATTCCAGAAATCTGGAGAAACTGGCCGAACGCTTCATGGCGAAGACTCGCAGCACCAAGGATCACCAGCAGTATAAGTAAGGAGAAGCTAAGAGGGTGTTTCTGCGGATCATAACACACAAATGTGCTCACTCTACATTTTTGAGGAAAGCAGACATTAGAATATTGTATAAATCTGCAGTGGGAATGAAAATAAAACGTATATTTGTCCTCACCGTCTGCAAATAGACCCCGGTCTCTGTCTGGAAGTCCAATGGCTCTAGCAGCTGCGTGCCCATATGTGCCTATGTGTGTGTAACTGGTGAAGAGACTCTGGTATGGCACTCTGTGGTTTTCATCGCGTGATGTACAGTCTGGAGTCACTTCATTCACAGGGTAAACATTTGGCATGTGCAGAGGAGCACATTTCTTAAGTAAATACGAGACTTTTGAATAACATGGAGAACCCTCCTGTGGGTTCTAAATCATGTGGCCCATATTTTTGTATTCATATAAACAGCACACGTACAGTAAGGCCTCTGTGTGCTCTGTATTCTCTAGCTGTTTTCATTGGACAGAATTGTGTGCAGAATGAATAGGTGTCTCTAGCCTTCAGCTGGTATATGACAGATCAACTTGGCCCCAGCAGCAAAAAGCTACAGTACATTAGCATTAAAATGAGCTCCTAATTCTGACTGCTTAGCTGAAAAAAAGCCTCAACTTGCTGCCTAGTTTGAATCCGCTCTCCATAACTGATGGAGAGGCACGTCAACAGTCATTCTCTTCAGGCGAAATGTGTATATATAAATATGTCATTTAAAAACATATTCTGTAATGTTTTCTGCAGATCTTGTACTTTCTGCCGCATTGGGCATTAGAAAGCAGTTTGGCACAGTGAGAGAGTTTTACAGAAAACACAGTATTTGAGATACCTCCTGGATTATCATGCACACGTGTCTTTGAGAGGAATCAGTCTTGCTTTTGGAGAAAAACGGTGTGTTAACGGTGTGATCCAGGTTTCAATGCTGGAAGGTGGATCAAAATGAAACGCAGAGGTTTTTAAAGAAAGCTAAAGTTAACCCCGGCTTTGGCAGGCCTGTGGGGATCAGAACATAAGGCATTGAATGGCATGAATCAGAACTTATTCATATTTTTCTTTTATTTCAGATAAATCTATCATTTACAGCTTATTGAACATATTTAAAATGTATATTCTTATTTAGAGTGATGGCCCACAAAGCTCAAGAGGCTGATTGTTGCTCATTAAGGGAAAGAGGATAGGAAACGCATCCTTTAAAATCGTATAATCTACATTATGACTGTTTTAGAAATTGCACTGACTGCAAATGCAATCATATCAAAAGCCATTCTACTGTGCCGAATTAGCTATGAAGAGATTACCGTAATTGGAAGAAGTAATAACAGTGTACAGTAATGGAAAGAGTGCAAGTAGTCCAATTTAACCCAGCTGTGATAATGTGAGGAGCGACTCAAAGTCTGTCGGGCAAACCTGCACCAGAAGCAGAATCTGACAACAGTGAGCTCAGATGTTCTATTAGATTTAATTGGCATTTATGATGGGGGGGAAAAAGTAAAACAAATGCACCATTGTCATCCTTTAGGAGATAAGTTTCACAATGGCACACCTAGTCAAAGGTCAAAATGGACATTATTGCTTGGCTACCACACCCCCTCCTCATAGAATTGGTGCAATATCCATATTCAGGCACTGTCTCGCACACAGACGTATCCCTGGATCAACAAATCCTCTTTTTCCGGGAACGTACAAAAGTAAATAAAACAAGCGGCCTATACGATGGAGTCCAGCCTACAGCGGTTTCTATGAGAGCGCCATTCAGTCTTGTAGGCCTCGTCCATTTGTGTTCCAATGACTGTTTGCAGAACACACACAAGCGCTCCGCTCTGGCTTAAACACACATGAGAGCACACAATCAGATGTTGTAGTAAGTTTGTTCAGGGCAGGACAGAGGAATAAATGAATTCTTTATATCGCCAGAGCACCGCTGGAGCATCTTAAATATGCTGCTCCCATCACCAACCAGGCTTCCTCTCTCTGTGTCTCTGAGGATTTTAAAGCCTTTTTTGGTCCAATAGAATGTATTGGAGCTGCATTGATAACGCCTGAAGAAACTTGTTAAATGTGAGTGTCAAGAGGAGAGATTTGTGGACGTCGTTCTCACCTGAGTAACACAAACGAGGGGTGCGGGAGGTCACATGTCGCCGGAGGCCACGGGGAAAGAAGCTTACAGGTGACGGGAAGAGAGGAGCTGTGAGCGGCTGCAGCTCATTTGGCCATTTTAATAGAGCGGCGTAGATGGAGAAGGAGGCAGACAGACTATGGAGGATTTTCTCTTCTTATTTGACAAGGAGCAGAGAGAGAGAGAAGGAAGTAGGAAGCAGTCAAGGGGATCAGAATTTGGAAAAACAAAGTTCACATTCAGGGTCTTGCACAGGGAACAGACAGGGTGTGAATCACTGTTTCTTCAGCCTTGCAAGACATCTTTCCCCCACGAAACCTCCACTCAATATGACATATAAAGGCGCATACACTCTCCAGCGTTACAAATTCAAACTTAAAATATCTCTTCTTCCTCCATGTTGGCCTTGGAGTTGTCTCGTTACCTTGGTAGCAGCTGTAAGGTTGTTTTAGGTGAATGTCCATCACTGTGCAGCCACTACAATGGCGAGCAACCTGTTTATTAATGAAAGATCTTATCAGCGAGTCACCGGAAGACTTTGCTATTGTTCCTCTGTTGCTAATAACAACTCACGTTTCACTACTCTGCATATTGAAGTGCTAATTATCTTCCACTGTCTGTAGTCTGTAGCTACTGTAGGAGAGTTTCACATATGTTGACAGTGACCCCATGACTCTGGATTTGTACCACACAAACTGACATAACGCCTGTGCACACACACACACCAGCACACACTCACAGGGTGTAGCATGTTGCTAATGAGCTCTTTTTCATTTGCCTCCCTTCCTGTTTCTCCCGGACATCAGCTTCCCCTATTATACCTGGGTTTGTCCCCTTAGGGTCTGTCTGTCTGTCTGACCCAATTCCTGCCCTGGCTGAAGGGGAAATGAAGACATTGAGGGATTTTCCTGCCATTATGTGGAGTAAACAGACTCCTAGAGGTTATTTTGCTGCTACAACCACTGCTATGCTCCCTTTGTTTTCACTGTAGGCCACCAGTTTGACACCCAAATCACAAAAACGTCATTTTCTAGGAACTGTTGATGCGTATTAGGTGCACTGACATCAGCAATCCTGGGGAAAGTTGTATAGTTTTGACAAAATGTGTGAGTTAGCGCGTGTTTGTTTCCCATTCATAAGGACACTTTTGCCTTGTCTGTGTTTGGGTCAAGCTTTTATTTTTAGAAAAGTAGGGGATTGTGTTGGAAATTAGGAGGACCTCTACATGTTGAATCAGCCATAAGCAGTGCGTGTGTGTGTGTGTGTACCGTTTCAGTTTAGTTCTTGTGCTGAATTAGGTCACGATGAGGAGTGTTGCTGTGCTGCTTTGAGCAAGAAAGTAAGTTGAAGCAGAGCAGAGCTGGTCAGACCATTTAGGGGCTGACTGAGACGTCTCTGCGCCTGCCATTTGGAAAACCCAATCAAATTAGCTTGAGGCCGAGTGGATCAAAATGGGGGCCGATGTGCTGGCAGGAATGGAGGGAAATTGGAGGAAATCCTGGAGGTTATTCAATGCAGTTATCAAAGGTCACGATTTCTGTCTGATTTAATATTAAAAGCTCCTTGGACATTATGCTCACGCACGATTAAAAGTGACCATGAATTAACAAACGCATGCACAAGCACATGCACACACGTGCTACCTTCACATACCTAGATTTAGTGCCTCAAAATGAAAGTATTACACTCTGCTACTAAATAATTTATGCAGAATTTATGCAGAATTTATGCCAATTGCGCTTTCACAGCGAGCCTGTGCGCGATGCTGTCCAGCAGCTGTAACTCTGCGAGCCTGAGACCACTTTACTTCACTCCTCATGACATAGCGGGCATGTTTGGCTCCATCTCTATCAAAAGCAAGTTTGCTTCCTGTTTTGATGTTTCTTCAGGAAACATTTCTACTGGTTGGAATGTTTGCCTCAGTTATGCATCGGGAGAATGGCTGAGCTTTATTTTGCTCTTGCAGCAGATGCCGTAGCTAGACTTGAGGCTAGTTCAGGGTTGGGTCACTCGCTGACTGCAGATTTTCACCTGTTGTGTTGACAAGTGCTGCCTGTCTGTGCAAGTTAACCCTGTGAAGGAGGGCAGAGGCGAGTCTACATATGGTTCCTGCTAGACCTGACCTCAGACCCAACCTTGGAACCTCTCCCCCCGTCACACACACACACACACACACACACACACATTTTAGGAGACAGGAGAAATGTTATAGATTAACCCAGAGGAAGTCAGCCTGCAGGCCCGTGCTTATGCAGGGCCCCAGCTCGCTCTGGCCTGGACAATGTCCTACAGTTAGCCTGGAAGCAGCAGGCACACAACACAGGAAGCAGCTCTCATACTCTATTTCTTACTCGTTGGCTCTTTAGCGCTCAGATCTCTATCTCCTTTGCAGGGACTTATCTCCCTTCGCTGTCTGTCAGTTCATGTGTAATTCCACTTTTCAAGATGAGATCCATTTTTCCCCTCTTAACTCCATGCCGAAGTGTATTTAAAGCCTGTGCCACACTCATTCTTAGCTGTAGGGAGCCAGCTTGACTCAGAGCACTGAGAAAGCTCTGCCCCAGAAATGTCATTGATACAAAGTATTTCCAACTTCACTGCCTGTCCCAATGTGTCGCCCCTATTCTGTATGGAGAGGTTTTTATGCCAAATAACCAGCAAAATGTGGGACTCTAAAGACGTAGGGAGGGATATGAGGCATCTATGTAACAACGCTGTAACAGGCCTGGTGTATCTTAGAGGTTCATTAACATTCTGCAAGGAGAGCCAACACCACGATCTGATTGTAAAAATGACATTTATGATGACAGATAGATCGGCTAAGACTAGAGATTGTACATTCACGTGTGCGGATGCAACCTACAAATAGACGCTAGTAGACAGGTAGACATATGATGCATCTAATGGTGTTCAATAATTCATTGTTGGTTGCTGTTTGCTTCTGGAATCTTTAATGAACCTTTCCTGCTTTCTTGGGTCCATTTAGGAAAGATCAGAACCTGCTGTCTCCAGTCAACTGTTGGTACCTGCTGCTCAACCAGGTGAGGAGGGAGAGTAAGGACCACGCCACGCTGAGCGACATCTACCTCAACAACGTCATCATGAGGTTCATGCAGATCAGCGAGGACTCGACGCGGCTTCTCAAGAAGGTGAGATTGTGACTGCAGTGTTCTGGGTGTGAAGGTCTACCGGGTCAAGTGAAATCACCATATAGTCAAGCTTCTTCGTTTCCAAAGAGGGCACGGAAAGGGTGCTATGATTAAATCATAAACCAGGTCAACATGGACGGGATTGAAGGGATTGAAAGGAGGCTGAATCATAAACTGCCTCCCCCACCCTCACTCCTTTTAACGACGCCTTCACTGATGTTTGCCCTCCTCTAGTTGAGGTCAGATGTGACTTTGATCAACAAAACAGAACGTAGCGCTCACCGCTAATACAATCCAGATTTGAGGTGGTGGTCAGATTGGGAAGGAACGTCTCCAGTCAACTCACGTTATATAAACGCTCTTTCACTTTCAATTAAGTCATTCATTTGACAACATATATTTAGTGAGTATATTTAGTCGGGAGATTCAATATATGTTGAGCTGCTTTGTTGTTTGAATCGGGCCGACTTTGCGTTGCAGCTCTGTGGTTTAGTTCTGCAAATTAAAGTAATGCGGAGGAACCGTGCCGGCCGCAGCTCGGATCAACGTGCCCCGACTCTCCAGTCTGAAGGCTGCGGCCTGGTGATCGAGAACGGGCCCACCGCTGCCTTTTCCACCGCAAAGACGACAACTCCCAAACAGATTATGAGCTCCTATGCAGCAGGAGTCGCATGAACTCACCACAGGCCCAAATTACAAAGCGGCTTCACTTCAGAGGAGTGCCTTTGTGTCAGCGGCGCTTCGGAGGCCTCCTCTGTCTGCGCGCTCCTCTGCTTTCTCGCTCGGCCGCACTGCAGCGACCACCGAACGTCTCGCTGTGCAGATACACGCAGTAAAAGTGAGGGTCTTTTATTAGTGTTCAAAGTAATTAACATCTTGTGACGGTTGTGGTCTCGTCTGATTGTATGGGGTAGGGGTCTGTAAGTACTAACTCGCACCCCGAACACGCAAACAGGAAGCTGGAGCAGTCATTTCCTTTCGATAGTGGTTAAAGGCTTACGGTTCTACTAATGAGGCCAGATGTGAAACGGATAGACACTTTTCAGATGTTAACGTACTTACCCCCTCTGGCCCAATAATATGGGTCCCTTAATTAGAGACTACCTTCTACCGATTTACTGTTCTTCTCATATCATACTGAATCATTATGCCATTGTGTATGCTTACATGCTCACTACACCCTGTGGAGTAAGACATCATGGTGCAGACTCTATTCAGTTAAGGATGGAATTAACAGGATTCCCTTATATACGTATACAGGATCTGTGGTTTAGATGGCATGTCAGGTGAAGAGATTCATGTTAAGATTGCTTGATTATAAGACAAAGGATCATTTACAGGATTGAGTAAATGGATTCACAATCACAAATTCTAGATCCATCACTTGGAGTTCACATTTTTTTAGAGTAGAATCAGAGTTTAAACCTCCAGGTTGTTGTGATTGCGTAGAGTCCCACTTTGCTGTTTTTCAGTCTGCAATTGAAAGAATGTGCTTTTTGATCCAGGTGACATGTATCAGACAAACGGAAGCCTGGTGGGGGGTCCCGGTTCATAGGAGACCTGAGACACCCCTCACCTTGTAATTAGAGCATCTCCCAGTCTTTGATCTCACCAGAGCTTCTGTAAACGAGGCACAGACAACAGAGAAGTCCCCCATGTTACACGGGCTGTCTCACAGCTTAGAGGAGACAGCTGTACTGTTGTCGTCCTTCCAGCACATCAAAGCCAAAGTGTTTTTATTTCCTTGTGTGTTCTGGTCTCAGGCTGTGAAGTAGAATAGCGGAGGAGGACTTCAGAGTAGCCCTGGTGTGCTTGGCAACATCGTCTAGCCGAACTATTTGCCATTTGGCGTGTGCAGAATTAAACCCGGTTGTGCTCGGTTTATTTCTTCACTGATGTATTAGGAACGTTACAACTAAAGGCAAGAAGTAAGACTTTCAGAAAGAGAGGAGTTTAGCTTGAGGAGTCTTTGTTAAATGATGGACTTCTCCCCGTCTTCACGGTTGGACAGATCTTATCGCATGTATTCAGTTTTCATTATTTATAGAACCAGCTCTTTGTTTTACTCTGCCCTGTTTTATTTATAGAAGTCGCATTCTGTGGCTGCAGCTACAGGGAGGATATCCCAAAGCTTGAGCCAGGTCGAACCTCCTAAGGCAAAGAGTGTGTGTGTGTGTGTGTTCACTCGGGCGTCGTCATCCTGGAAGAGACCAATCCAATCAGGAGATTAATGTTTCATCACATTACTGTCTACATTCATTATCATCAAAACCCCAAATGAGGGATTATCTGCTGGAAGAATCGTGTTCCAGCTCCAACAAAGTTTCAGAGATTTGTAGAATCCATGCCAAGGTGCACTGAAATTCGTTTATTTTGCCATTTTATCAGAGCGTGCTTCATTTATGGGAGTCACGACCCAGCCGGACCTACTCTTGTCCTCGCTATGTGGTATGTCAGGGCGTGTGTCTTTTTACATGTATGTGAATGTCTCTATTACTGTGACAGCCACTCAGATGGTGCACACACACACACACACACACACACACACACACACACACACACACACACACACACACACACACACAGACAGGGGGCCCGCAGGATATACAACTGCTTTCTCTATATCATGATTAATGTCAGTGGCAATATGAAACCTACCACTCCCCAAAGAGTCCCTTGGTTTCTCCTCTCTGCTTCATCTTTGTAATGCGGTTGGACTACAGATGGTATAAGCGCAAAAGGGGAAATCCATTTGTAGGATCCTTTTAATGAATTAGACGGTATTGGAAACCCCCAGTTGACAGCCCTTTAAAATGAAGGGTGGGGTTGGGGGGGGGGAGGTAAGACGAGGAGATGAAATCAGGACTGAGTACACCACACAGCGGGGGGTAAACAGTATTTGTTGCGTGTAATTTGAGGGGTGCAGCATGTGTGTGTGTCTGACATTTAGTGACATTTAGATTATTTCACAGCGTTCTTCAAATGCATTTCAAGTTTGGTGTAAGTTTACTGGTGAAGGCTCTGTATGCACGCCTTACGTCTCCAAGTCTAATGCAGGTGCAGCAGTGAGTCACCGCTCCCTTTCTGTTTTCCCCTTCATCTGCCTTTAGACACACACACACACAGACACCCCTCCCCTCCCCCTCCTGAGTAGGCTTTTCATTGAGATCTGGATCTCTTCCCAGGCTTCTCGATGGAAACGAGCTGACGAGTGTTTGACGTGACAGATAGTCAAAGGTTCTGTCCTGTGAGCTGTCGCTGCTAACTGCTTTTACCAACAGGTGAAGGCTCGTGTGACATGACGAGACGTAGACTATGGTGAAATGAATGACCACCTGTCTTCACAGTGTTGCTACATTTAAAGTGCAGCACTGTCGTCTTTTCAGGATATATTTGTAGATCTGCAAGAAAGTCTGGGTCTAAGGAAGGATCTGGTCATACTCTTCCCCCGTTCTTACCTTCCTCAGAGTAGCTCCTTCCTAAGCTCACCTGTTCCAAAGCTCTAGTTATCCAGGCTTAGAGGCTGTTTACCCTCAGCTTAGGTAAACGGCTACAAAGCAAGGCACTGACGGATCAGGTTCTTGGTTAGGATGATGTTGCCAATCAGCCAGGTCAGCCAGAATGGCGCTCTAATTTCAGACACAAGCCTGGTGTTATCCTCTTTACTGCCTATTCCCATGCCTGGACATTTCCCAGCTCCACCTGTAAAGCCACTTAGTAACCGGGAGTGGGAGTCGTGGGTTTAGAAAGGGAACCTGTTTGTGATTGTGACAAGTTTCCACAAGTTTTCACTCCTTTCCTGCACTTTTACAGTTTCAGACTTCCTTTCAATACAGTAGCTCACAGTAGGTGTGTGTTTGTATATCAGGATGGCCAAACTTTGTGTGCATCCGCCCGGATCATTGAGGTTTGGGACCGCAACTGAGAGTCTTTGCTATTATACCCACGCCCACAGGAAACCACATGTGTACAAAGCTACAGCCTATGTGTGACTCATCTAATCTCAAGTCAGGGAATCAAATCCCATACAGCATTCAGTGATCTCTCGACAGGTTCTTTGAGCTTAAATCATTTGAATGTGTGTTATTTCAGACTTACCTTTGTTGTCTGGTGTAGCTGACGTTAATAGCTGTACATCTGTGCACGCACTGGATCCTGCAGCCGTCAGCTGATACCTGCAGAGGGATTGAACTCTCATGGCCAATAGTTCAACCCATGGGTTTGGATCGAGCACTTTTCAAAGAGGCCAAGCAATAATTTAGAGAGTGATATTGATATGTGAGTTTATTCATTATTATTATTACATTACATTTGGCTAAAGAGACATTTAAACAATGACTATTATTAATAAAGTGCAGTAATAGAAGTTAAAAGCTATAACATGACAGTAAAAAAGGAGATTTATATGGACATAAGAGGAATCAAAACACTACAAATACAGCAGGAAGACGAAGAATAACTATCTGCCCCCTTATACGCCAATACTAACAAGCTGTACCTCGGCTTTTTAAACAACCTATGATACACAACTACATTTCTTGATGAGAAGCAAATCACTACAGGAGACGGTGAGATGCTCTGTGAGGAAGCATCTGGCAGCCTTTTGCTGGGAACGGCTCGCAGAATGAGATTTGTCTCAGAATAATCGGGTTAGAGGGAGACTTGGAGTGCTGGCCAAGGCTGTAACAGCAATCCAGGTAGCAGCTCATGGTATCAACTGCAGCTGAGCGATCAGAAATTCATTGTCATGAGTCATATTCCCATAAACACGTGAGATGAGTCGGTATGAGGGAAATATGAGCGCTGTGCAGTTAAATTAATAGTAAAAGCACCACTAAATCCATCAAGGCATGACTCTTAAATGCATTCCGCACTACGAGATGCATTTAAGTGGGGGTGTGTGTGTGTGTGATAGTGTTACTGAGTCAGCCTTTTGGCATGGATGATTGAGTTAACATATTTTGGAATATCTTTGGCATCAACCTTGAAAGCTTGATAATGTATTGTGCATGTGGTCTCTGAAACTGTATCTTGATCTGCTTTATCTGTATCTATTTAGTCACTTTCTGAATTGGGCTCAATGTTTTCCCCTGTGTTTCTTTTTCAGAGCAAGGAAATAGCCTTTCAGCTGCAGGAAGATTTAATGAAGGTCCTAAATGAGCTTTACACAGTAAGTACTAATGACTTTTTTTTCTTCTTAACTGTTTTACTAATGCACTAATGCATCGTTCCTTACCGCCTTATTGCACCCACTTCACTTGCTACGGCTTGAGACCGCTCCGAGTCTTGAACCCTGCAGCCCAGAGATGATTGAGGCATCTCCCATGTAGCGTTTTAACATCAATAAGTCATCATGGAAAATTCTTACAAGTTGCAACACTTGAGATCATGTATACACCATTAAACAATTAAAGACTAGAATAAATCAGTATGTGTCCACCTCCATATAACAACAATAAGCTGAGAACATTGGTCAGAATCTGGAGGAAATCTGTTTGTATCAGTTATCTTTTCCAAATCAAATCAGTAGTATGACGTCAGGGCCAAACAGCAGTAAATTATTAAAATTCTTTATATTAAATGATCTGTTTATATGAGCAGCATTTAATCAGACCATCAAACTTTTGACCTGCACATCGGCAGGCTAGTTTACTATAATGACCGTTTCATCCCCTCTGCCCGATACACTCGTTCGCTGTGTGTTGTTGCCTCTGTAAATCTGTGACCTTGGTGGAACAAATCATGAATCAATAGTTAATTCCACTGCCTTAATTGCTGCGATCATTCCTGGTAACCAGCTTGTATTAGTGCCTGGTGAATGCTGCCACACAGTGAGGTGTCGGAGCATTTTTGTTGAGGTGAAATGACAGGAAGGAATCAAGTCTTGCTTTATTTGTGTTGGATCTGTTCGTCTACATGTGAATGGTTCTATGTGTCCGTGTTCACGTTGCCGCTGGTGGAAGCATCAATACCAATATGGTGTCATGAACCAACCATTGATCCTCATGGTTCAGATGGAGATATAAGCCGAAGCATTTATAGTATCGCCAAGTCACTGGTGCAGAAGATTACACTGAATTACGACACTTCCAGTCCAAGGTTGTTCTGTGCGACTCCCAAAAGTTGACGCGTGTTCCTGCAGAGCACACACCAGATTTGACCTGGTTTAGCCCCTTTGGGAGGAGACACCACACACACACAAACACACACACACACACACACACACACACACATACACATACACAGTAGCGATTGCATCAGAAAAGCCACAGTCCCCATGTAGGCCACCACCAATGTAATAACAGGTCTGGTCCGTCTCTAAATGCGTCCCTCTAAAAGGAGCACCAAAGTAAACACAGCGGCGGCAAACGGCAGACCAGTAAGTGAGGAGTTGCCGGGCCCAAGGTCAGTCACCCGTCCCTCCACTGGTTCCAGTAAAGCCAAACCCCACCAGTGCTCCTGGCTTAAAACAAACAGGGTTTTGCTCTGTTGTTCCATTCACACCGAAATAACTCATTTTGGGGGAAAGATGTTTAGATTTTGGAAACAAGTCTGTATTTTCTTCCTTTAATCTGAGGTTGTGTGCAGACAAATGTATTGTGTACACAGGTTGGGGGACTGTAATTTTCTGGAGGTGGTTCACTTTTGGGTAGAGCTGCTTTCTCCTGGCAAATCAAAAACATTTCTGGCCTTGTTTTAAGTTCTTTCCACGTTTCCACAAACTCATCTTATCAAGTCGTTACAGATTCATACTAGCTCACAACGTAAAACAATTTGTGGGAGAATCTGATCCGATCTCGCTGCTGTTTTACAGGTCAGCCTCAGACCTCCTGCACCTCTTCATATCTGACATCTTGCTTGTGTTTTTGCAAATCTCATGCAGTATTTAGACACTGCAGAGGATGACAGCCCACTTTTTATAGCACAGGTATGTTTTATGTAAACATCTTTGCTCGTGCAGCCGTAATAATCCCGTTAAAGTCGTCGTTATGTTTCTGCGAGGGTCGACGAGTTCTCTTACCCGTGAATCCAACGACTCCATCTGTGTTTTGTCACGAATTTGCAGCACAACTCTGTGATTCATAAGCAAAGTGCCTCGGATTTGTTTTGTTACACTGAATTGAATCTTAGAATAGAAGTTTTATAAGCAGCCGAACCGCTGTGAGCTCTCTACCCTCGAAAAACTCATTGTTTGCTTTTTGTCCGTTACCTGCTACTTATCGACTGACTCACTGCCCACCGACTGAGTCACACACACGCTGCGCACTCCTAATGACAATGAGTCAAACCTAGTAGGGAGGGAGCCGCAATCAAAGCCCTGGATTTTGCCTTAAATTACCATAGCGTGATCGCACAAGTATTTTGATATATTTACTGTCTGAAAAACAAAAACAGAGCCATTAAACTGCAAAAAATGATTTTAAACACTTATATTTATGTGTTGTTATTGCTCATTGACTTCAGATGCGTCTGTGCTATAAGAAGACATTTAGGAGACAAACCAGTCCGCTTCCCTATTAATGCCATCATTTCTTAATAGAGTGCAAACCTAAATCATATCCTCGACTCTATTTTGTGTTTCCAAATTCAGAGCGATGAAAGCAACATGTTAGTTTCTGCTGCAGTGATTTGTGGTTGTTGTGGTTTTATGAGAGTCTGATATACAGTTTGTGTTTTTTTGAAAAGCTGGAGACAATCTGTCTTTGGTTTGTGGTTCAGAGGGAGAAGAAGTTCAGATGAGTTAAATCAATATGTGATGAGTTGGAGGGTGGATGGATGCGAGCCGTCAGTCGAATTGGTAAAAGAGATGAATTACTCTGACCTTTGACCCCCCCTGTCTGTTTTCAAGATGGACAGAAGCTGGAATTTAATTATGTTCAACGCCTGGGGACAATAATAAACTTCTCTGCCAACCTTGGTTACGAGACCCAAGAATGTCCTCTGTGTCCCCCCCAGGTGATGAAGACCTACCACATGTACCACTCGGAGACCATCAGCGCAGAGAGCAAGCTGAAGGAGGCGGAGAAGCAGGAGGAGAAGCAGATCGGCCGGGGCGATCCCGTCTTCAGCATCAGAATGGAGGACAAACACCAACGCCGCAGCTCTGTGAAGAAGATCGAGAAGATGAAGGAGAAGGTAGAATCCAATTTTTTATGACTTTTTGACGTATCGGATTGAAAACGCTTGATGGAAATTGCACATAATGAAATCGAGCAACAAAGCTTGTGCGCTTGCTTGATGTGGATGCGTTTTTGTTCCATAAAATCCAATGCGTCCCAGCTGTTTATGTTATTTGGCCGTCGCTGTAACATTGAATTAAAACTTGAATTTGACTCGAAAGCGTGATGGAAACGTCGCTCACTGAGCCGATCTGGAGCGGCGTCCATCTCCAGTGTGACCGCAGACCAGAGGGATGGTGGGCAGGGCCGCAGCCAATCCGGCTTTGTAGTCTCCCAACAGGCCTGTTCTCTGTTACATCGCCGTGACAACTGATTACACGGCGGCGGAAATGGGCATTTTTGTCACGCCGCTCTTCCTGGACTGCATTTGTCTGTTAACATGTTTAAGTGTTAAAATATGTATGATCATCAGCGTGGGTGGGGTGAGTCAGCGTCCTCTGGTCAGTGGATGGTGACTAACCGCCTTCTGTCTGTCTTGTTGTGAGGAAGTGAAGGTTCAAGACAGATGGTGCAGAGATATCCTGTTTGATGCAATGGACAGAAGCTGTTTTTAGTTTAGGTTTGCTTTTCTTCCTTTTCCTTTGTTCCTTTTAACTGTTTGAAGTCATTTCTCCTTTTGGTCCTTTGTTTGCCAAAGCTGTCTTTTTGCCCGTAATCCAGTCTGAGACATGAAAACGCTGCCACTTATTCCAAAAAACCATGCAATTCGTCACTCATTACATTCCTTGTCTGCTTTCCCGCTCGCTGTGTTTGTTTGTCTCTCACTCTCCCCCCCTCTCTCTCTCTCATCCTCTTATCAGCGCCAAGCCAAGTACTCGGAGAACAAGATGAAGTCGATCAAAGCTCGGAACGAGTACCTGCTGACGCTGGAGGCGACAAACTCTTCAGTGTTCAAATACTACATCCACGACTTGTCAGACTTAATCGACGTAAGTATAAACATGTGCCGGAGTCATTTATACTCTGAAAGCGCTTAATCACCGGCTTGATGTTTCTGCAGAGATGGTATTTTTTGCAGTGCAGATTGCAGAATATGATCTCTATCCTGCCTTTCTCTCCCTCTACAGTGGTAAGATGTAGTTAACTTGCTTACTGCCTCCTCTGCTTCATTCCCAGAGATGTGATGGAAACAGAAACCCCTGGAAAAAAATAAAATAAGGGGAGCTCAGGTCGTTCTCACTTCACGCAACGCCAAGACGGCCTTTCCAAACATATCTCTGAATTTTTTATTATGTTTCTTTCTTTGTTTTTGCTCTTAAGATCCATTGCAATTGAGGGAGATATTTTCACAGCCCTCTGGAGCAGATTTGGAGTTTGGAAATGGTGGCGGAGAATGATGAGTTTAGCAGCAGAGTTCTGATATAAGAGAGATGTTAGGACAGCAGACTGTGGGATGGAAATTACAGTGTGGGACAGAATCAAAGCCAGGCAGTCGTAGTAACTTTTGTAATGAAAAACTATTCTCTCTCCCCCCCTTCCCCTTTCTCTCCGTGTCATTATCGAAAAGCCTGCATATTTTATTCTGTTCCACCGGGTGTTTCTGACTGTGTGTCACCGTCCTGAGAGTTTTTCCACATCTCTCAGGCCGTCTGCCTGCCAGAGCCTCTGAATGGAGAGAGGGAGTGTCTGCCATTTTTTGTCAATTACTATCTGAGGTCATCGCTCACTTTACCCGCTCTCAGATCGCTTTAATTTGCCTCGTAAGCAGATTTCATCATTCCACTCTCTGCCCCCCTCCCGGACCAGCTGTCCTTAAACAACACTGCCTATTTGTGGGATTGATACTTGTTGTTTGAGGTAATGCTGCGCCGTTTTCTGTGGCGTTTCTAAGGAAACAGGAGCCAGAGGTTTTAGTGAGGACTCAGGTTTTTATATTCTAGCCAAGAACTGAAGCAGAGGAGAAATGCAACATGTTCAGTGCCGTGCTGAGCGCCCAAATTACCCCTCGCCCCACTTTGCTCTCAAGCCTTCACATCTCACCAGGGTGTGTGTGTGCGTGTGTGGGATGTGCTCTGCGTGAGCCATACGCGCGGGCTCGCACACATTTGTTTATTGATGACGAAGTGTGCTGGTGGGCTGTGAGGTGTGTTTTGCCACTCAGGTGTCTCTAAGTATCCTGTGTGTGTGTGTGTGTGTGTGTGTGTGTGTGTGTGTGTGTGTGTGTGTGTGTGTGTGTGTGTGTGTGTGTGTGTGTGTGTGTGTGTGTGTGTGTGTGTGTGTGTGTGTGTGTGTGTGTGTGTGTGTGTGTGTGTGTGTGTGTGTGTGTGTGTGATCCCAGGAGAGACCTCGGTCAAGGTTCTAGATATTAAAAATCAATTTAAGAAGTGGATCACAAACAGTGCTGCATTATTTAGTGAAAATCACATTCCAGTAGTGTGATGTGTATTTAAGGAATCAAACTTAGTCTCTGCCACTTCTACTTTAAGACAGATGGAGACTGTGTACTTGTATTTTTAGTCTTTCTTCATGTGAGTGTAAGTTGAATCTCATATCTAATGTTGTGTGCTGTTCCCTCTGTGCAGTGCTGTGATCTTGGTTACCATGCCAGCCTGAACCGGGCCCTCCGGACGTACCTGTCAGCCGAATACAACCTGGAGACGTCGCGCCACGAGGGCCTCGACATCATCGAGAACGCCGTGGACAGTCTGGACCCGCGGAGCGACCGGCAGAGGTTCATGGAGATGTACCCCTCTGCTTTCTGCCCACCGGCAAGATTCGACTTCCAGCCTCACATGGGCGACGAGGTAAACGGATCAGATTACAATCATGTGTGGCGTTCAGCTGTAACGAACAGGAACAAACTAATAACGATCGCAGCTTGTAAAGCAACTTGGACGTGATTTCAGAGTTGTTGTCATTGTCTTTAGACTTAATGGGGCCTGATTTTTAGCAGCTTAATTGCAGCATTATACTGCATCCGAGCTGTCGGATAAGGGGTTTTATAGGGCGCTGCAAATGACAAAACTTGTTACGCCTCCACATGCAGTTAAGTAGCTGCACAAGTGTGAGGAGTTTTACTGTTCGGCTGCCATCGCAACTCTGTTTACCAGCTGTTTCTTCTTGTTTGCTGACGGATTTAAGAGGAAACAATGGCAGCCCAGTATGAATTCCTGCGTTGCGTTTAATCTCGGGGTAACGTGGCGTGTTTGTTTTCTTCCTGTTCTTGGTTCCAGGTGTGTCAAGTCTCGGTTCAGCCGCCGGTAAACGGGGAGCTCATCCTTAGATTCCAGCAACTGCAGTCTCGCCTCGCGACTCTGAAGATTGAGAACGAGGAGGTAAATGTTTGCTTCCTTCTTCTTCATCCTTGGTTTTTACAGTTTAATGCTGGTGATTTAAAGCCAGGGAGAAAGTTAACTTTAGCCAGGAGTCATTCAAGGTGAGTTGCTGATTATGTCGGAGTATTTTTTTTATTGTTGTATATACTTCCCACACATACACACACCCACAAGAGCTCCATTCCTGTCTCTCTTGCCCTGCAGGTAGCCATCAAACTCTGTCTGTGAAGCCTCCGTTTGTTTCCTCCCAGTGGTAGAATTCGCTCTCTCTTTTATTTGCACATTGTGTCCTGTGCTGCTCGGTGCACTTGACAGCGGAAATGCATCTTTGCATCGCGGTCTGTATTTTAATCTGTCTGCACCGTGATCGAATAGCTCACAGCTTTCAAAAAAAAAGAGTGTAACAGGAAGGAGGAGAGTAGAAGAACTGCCACTGCTTTATTTTCACAGTGCGATCACATCCGTGTCTCGCGTCTGACCTGTCTCCCCTCTCAATGCCTCTGTCTTCGCATACACAAACACACTGCTATTCCTTCTTTAGTCCCTCTACATTTTTCACTGAATCTCTTCTTCTACATCTGCCACGACTTCAGAAACTGTCTGAATATAGATTGATTATATTGTCAACACCTTAAGAGCAGCAGATCCTGGCCCTCAAGTTCCCAGTCAGTTAAATCCACCGGATCAAGCTTCGGTGTCTCCAGGGCTTAACACACCCGCACTGAGGTGTTGACATTATGATCAAAAGGTGTCTGAATTGAAGTATTAGTGGAATATACTGAAAGACAACATGAAAACTACCGAGTAATGCTGTGTGGGCTCATTCAAAGTGTGCTGATGACAGTTAGACTGCTCGGTCTGTCCTTGTCTGGCTGCCTCACTGGAGCGGATGTCCTGGTGGGTCAGTTGCCGCAGCCTTGTGTCAGGATCAGCAGATGGCATCTCTTCCTGGGCACAGCGTGCCAGATAAATCCTTGACAAATGAGCTGCGAGCATGACAGCAAAACGTACAAGAGAGCAAGAGATTCTGCCATCATCCGGCCAGGAAAAGCTGGAGGGGCAGCGGGCGCTTAATAGAAATGCAGCTGTTTCCTCAAACCACTCTGACTCAAATGAAACGGCGAAAGAAAACATTGCTGAATAATTTACTCTGCATCAGTGTGGGGGTTTGGACACGGAGAGGAAGTCTTTAGATCTGACTGTGACATGGGCCGATGGCGGTCGTTAAGGCGTCTCTGCTTTTGCTGCAAAGGTCTTCCGTGTCTCCTTTCTAATTTCAGATCCTCACTCAGCCGCTGTGGTTTTATCTCCTCCACAGATTTAATAATCTGCTCATTTCGGTCTCATTTGCCCCTGAGATCCATATGAAACTCCTCACACAAATCAAATCTTCCTCCCTACATACACTCTTCTTCTCACAAGATATACAGTATGTACAAGCACACTTAATGGTTATTCTCAAGGCAGTTCAGGCTCTAACTCTGGCAATGTAACACCCTCTCTTTTGCAGGGAGTGTTTGTTTTGCTCTGAGATAAACCTCACAGAAGTACATCAAAGTCTGTCCACGTTGCTGTGTGTTTGTGAGTGTGTGTGTGTTGTAGGGTTGATCAGCAGATTACACTCTGCAGGGACTGGTGAAAGCCATGAAGTCTACACATCTCAGATCAGATGATAGATGTTGCAGTAACCCTTAGTAGAGTAAGACTGATTTTTAATTGAAGCAAGCAGAATCGTTTTGGATTTGACAGCGCAGAACTTGCTACAGTACACTCATGTTTCTATAATTAGTATAGAGCGTAGAGACAATATTAACCCAAATAAGTCTAAATAAGTAAGTAAACAGTAAACTTGGCTCTATCCCAGGGACTTAACCCGGGTCTGTTGTGCAGCTGCAGAGACTAATGGTCTTAGCGGCACTCTCTCTTTCTCTTTCTCTCTAAGAGCTCAGTTGTAATTGAACCTGAGCTTGAACACTGGTAACTGGCCGTCTGCTGAATAATGGATCAACTCGATAGGTTTTTCACTGCGAGCGATCTGTCTCGTGCGTTGGTCCCCGTCGTCACTGTGACAGCCGGGCCTCCTGCCGCCACCACAGACAGGTGGACGCAAGGCATTCAGTAAATAACTTTGTAAGTGAGAGAGTAAAGCATTTTTGTCCCCAGAGGATGTACCTCCGGCTCGATTGTGGGTCCTTATAAAGCCAAGCAGCCATGTTGGTGGGTTAGATGCCAGAATATTTCCGGCTTTTGCCTCTTTTTGTTTCATTTTTCACGTTTTAATGTCATGAAATCTCTTAGAATTCTCTCTCTATCCTAGACTGAGCATAATTTTAACCATCATCTCCAATGTAATGTAACATAAAGGCCATTGCGAGCTGTATCCAGGTTTTGTTTTATGTGTTACGGGCACACAAGGCAGGAAGGAGGGAGGAACTTTTTCAGCCTACGCGGATAAGAGGGCGACGTTTCTCAGAATCCCTTATTTCCTTTCGCTACACTGTTATTATCCAAGTTCAAACCTGCAATGTGTTTTTGCTTGGCGGCGAGATAAACGACACAGCGGCGACAACATCCACATTGTGTGCAGAAAGCAGGCGTGTCAGCACTGTAATCTATCATACGAGCACATGAAAGAGTAGGCCGTGTTATTCAGGTGGTTTTCTTTCCAAGGTCATGTGAGTCACGGGTCAGTCAGTGTGTGTGTGTGTGATCCTAAACCAAAAGAAGCCAAATGTTCTGTCATTAGCACTGAGGTCACACTCGCTATGTGGGATCACGACCTTTAAGCAGGATATGCTCGACGTTAAACATAATTAAAAGGAACTCAAGCTGCGACTTCTTTGGGGCCCTGTCGACCTCTTGTGACCTTAATATTCCTGGACGTCCACACTGTCTGTCCCGGTCCTGAGAGCTAGATGTCGGTCTCTCCACACCAGCTGAGCGTCTCTCCCCCCTTTTTCCCAGCCTTTCCACATCAGCGGTTATTACTCGCAACTCAACTGTCTCTTTCTATCTGTGATTACATCATCACACTTGGCCTCCCTCCCGCCCATCTACCATCATAAAGCCCCAGCAGCGTCGCGTGTTTACTGAATGAAAACCTCAAGAGCCGCCGCGGTAACGAGCCCAGATAAGCAGACAAACCCTAACCGGTTCTGTATTTTAGATGAGTGGTGGCAGTAAATGACTCAGTTAGGCCTGATGAGAAGAGTTAGAATTATATTAACGGCCCTCCTGTTGCTATATTTGTGGTGTAGTTTCATTAAAATTTGGAAATGTTCACGACCCGCAGCACTTACTGGCTGAACATTTCCTCCGCTGTAAGTAATGGGCGCACTTGGTCCTGACATTTATGCGCTCTGGGAGAAGCACTCGTGTTGACAGCGAAGAGACAGTTATGGAAATGAATCTTAAAAAGCCTGCGACTAAATGTACCGTCCTCACCTCACACTGTCCTGCTCCAGCACCTGAGTGCATGCAAATTGATTTCTTTGACTGGGATCGGTGGAGGTGGAGGTGGAGGTTTTGTCAGCGAGAGCACAGAACCTGAGGCTGACAAGAAATTCCTGATTTTTTTTTTTCATTGTGAGCCCGGATACTGAAGGAGGTTTTACAGGTTGTGTCATCATACAAGCCGGTGAGTTTCTCGAGAAAAACAGACAGTTCTAAGACATCTGAGTTCTCCCCTCTTGCCTCCTTAGATCAAAAAGACATCAGAGGCCACCTTGACCACCATCCAGGACATCGTGACCATCGAAGACTATGACGTGTCCGAGTGCTTCCACCATAGCCGCTCCACCGAGTCGGTCAAGTCCACGGTGTCAGAGACGTACCTCAGCAAACCCAGCATTGCCAAAAGGAGAGCAAACCAGCAGGAGACGGAGCAGTTCTACTTCATGGTGAGTGAAGGGTGGATTACTGGGTGTGGAGCTGACTGGCCGAAGACAAGAGTGAGATGAAGATGTCTGTATACTTCGGAGTTATAGAATATATATCAATCTCTGCAATGAGGCTGGTTTTGAAGTTTAATCTTTGGCCCCTTTGAAATGATACGCTAACCTTATTCTCTTCCAAACTAAAGCTTTGATAAAGGCTTTAAAATTACTTCTAAGACTGATGTTTCAAGAGCGTCTGATCTTCAGAAACCTGCCGTCTAATTACTCTCAATTTTCCACAGAAATTCCGGGAATTTCTGGAGGGCAGTAATCTCATCTCCAAACTGCAGGCCAAACATGACTTGCTGAAGAGGACGCTTGGTGAAGGTAAGGTCAAACAATCACGTCCTCTGTCTCTTACCACCCCTGTTCCACCTGTGTGTGTGTGTCTGTGTGTGTGGTCTCTAACTGAATAGTGTCTCATTATCATCTAACTCATACCTAGCCGTCGTAGTTCAAGGGGATCGGACTAGCAGACAAGGCACGGGTAATATAGGTGTTAGGAACCTTAAGCTAGTGTTGCTGAGACCCTTCATGGACGTGTTATTAAATCTGGTTCAAGTGAATTTAGGTGTCTCTTTTGCAGTCGTTCCGAGCCATTTTTGTTGTTTCTGTAGCAAAAAGGTTTTTTCAGCGACCAAATCTCCCCGATGGTAATCTGGGTTTCCGAGCTGAGAGGGATTGTGAAGCTCTATTCTCCATCTTCATGATTGATTTTCCCCAAACTTCACGGACTGCCATTTATGAAAGAGCTGTCGATACTAGGACAGCCTCCTCTTGTCCTACAGTGGTGGGATCTCCTCCAGGCCTCAGCAAATTTCCTGTCAACTCAAACAGGATGTCAGCCGTCGGTCTAATCAGCATTCACTAACTACAGCCAGCAGCCTTGGTGGTCTAAGTGAACCTGTCTACTTAATGAGTAATGGATCCGAGCGCTGATGGGGAAGAGAAAAGACTTCTACCTCCTCTAAAGAACCCTTAATCGCATTCTTGTCAATGAGCTGGAGTACAGTATGAGTCACTCACACACACAGACAGGTCAGATCCTGTTTGTGGGAACAGATGGCCACACACTTGAAACAGCTCATGCTATCCAAAACCATTTGGAAGCCATTTAGTGCTTCTCTTTGCTTGCCCTAACCTGCAGTTCTGCATGTTCTTTTAAGGATAAGTGTTAGTCCACATTCTATGATGTCATAGTACCTGTTTTTACCATAATTCTAATATAGGTGAAGTGTTTGCAAAGGTTTCTCTGCTAGAAGCTATGAGGCATTTGTGTATGTGCATGTAGGTGTGTGTGTGTGTGTGTGTGTGTGTGTGTGTGTGTGTGTGTGTGCGTGTGTGTGCAGAAGAGGCGAGTGGTTGTGGGCAGATGGCAGGTTTCAAATGCTTCACTAGGCGTGTGCACAATGTACCGCAGGGACCACAGAGACAGGTCCTGACATGTCCACACGTCTAATCCCCCGCCCTCATATCTCTTCTCTTCTTTTTCTTCACCCACAGGTCACAGAGCTGACTACATGACCACAAGGTAAAGTACACACACAGATATAGACAGTAAGAAACACACATTTCAAGACACGTGTACATGTAGATGGGAGATGCGGGTCCATTCCGATTTTCCATTTAGAATGAGGGAATAACTCCTCACTGCTCATCAAGGTAATGATGGGGCTGAAGTTCTCGTGTGAAATCCCAAGTGGCCATGAAACGGACCGTCGTTACAGAGAGAAAAGACTTCTCCCGATAATTACACCCCCGGATCTCCCCCAGAGATCACTGAGCAGATTGCTGATTGCTTGATTGTTTTATGGTTTTTCCATAATCACAAATTAACACATACACATCAGCCCTGTAACACACTTCAAGAAAACCAAGGGAAAGGAGAATAAAGTTAAAACACGAGCGAGTACAAATGATGATGTCAAAGGATGGACCCAAGTAATTTAAGTTACCGCCGTCTCCATCATTTTATATCTTTTGCTCTTTCTTGTATGTTGTAGTTGTTGTGTCACTACATGTTTCCGAAACTAGTAACGTTAATGTTCAATACATTTAAATGAGGTTAATTATTAGAAGTTAGTACAATTTTAAGTGGATCAGGTCCATAGAGAATAGATGGTTTGCTCATTCTGATTGAGTCACAGAAACACCTGGAATCCTTTCATCTCAGTGAGTATCTGACATAAGACGCCTAAAAGTAATACAGTACACACACACACACACACACACACACACACACACACACACACACACACACACACACACACACACTGCTCCCATATGGTCTGATATTTCTCGTGGTCCAAGTCCAGCCGATGCTTTTATGGAAACATCTTTACTTGCAACATTTGAGAGATTGGACAGCCTCAACTTCATGTCACAATGCTGATGGACGGAAAGGTTACTGGTGAACAGCCTTGCAGAAATAAGACGTTCTGAAAGGGAAACTGCTTCCTTGACTTAATCTAATGCATTCTCTGTATTCTAGACTCCCGAATGGGCTGCTCAAAACCCACACTGGCACCCGGCGGGCTAGACCCCGCTCTGTTTTTAATGTTAGGTTATTTAATGGCAATATGGAGTCATTTATCAAGGTACCGATTATCAGTCTGGCCTCTCGGCATCACTACTCTTTCTATTTTCTATCTTGCTCTGGCTTCTTGGACATTTCGTTGTTCCCCCAAAGCCACTTAGGTTTATTTTATCTTTTGGTAACACACACGACAATATCTTTGTGCTGAGACGGGTTGTGGGAGCCTTTCCCCCTCGAGCCAAAGAGCTCTGGCACTCGCCTCATTCCTGCACTTGGGATTCTCAAACTTGGGGGCGGCACTGATTGAATGCATCTCGGAGGGCTGCAGGAGAAGGAGGAGGGGGGGGTCGGGGGTCGGCTGGATTTATGTTCGTCTCAGTCAGCTACCCTGACTCACTGCTGACCTGGCATCACTGGGCACCTTTGCACTGCCAGAGATAGTCTTTCCTCCTCCAGAGGGCAGGGAGAAGAGCAGTATAAATGACAACCAGCGAATGGTTGCCAAAGTGATAAGGCGCGCTGCCTCCCTCCTGCAGCCTCTTCCTCCTCCTCCGGCCGTCCGTCCGTCCGGTTCTGCCTTGTCCTGTCTCGTTCCCACTGTTTCCTCTGGGTTTGATGCCAGCACAGAGCAGAATGAGGGTGTGGCGCACTCGCCGTAAGCTTTGGTGGGCAGCTGCTATGGTCCTAATCTGGGTCCTGCTTTTCTCTCTCTCTCCCTCCCTCTCTCTCTCTCTCCCTCTCTCTCCCTCTCTCCATTCCTGGCTTTTGCGACACTTCTCCCTAGCCGTGGACGACGGAACTCACATGCTCGACATCAGGTAGACACCTCGAAGCATTTTGGGAGGGGGGGGCGCCATGCTGCTTTCCTGCAATCGTTTCCTTCATCTGTCACTACCACTTCCTGTTGTGTTTGTTTTTGTCTTATCACCTACTGATTTCTGTGATTAGAGACTCAGACAGACGGAAAGACTCAGCTAAAACCTGCTGATCAAAAGTGAGCATGTTCAGCATTCCTTAAACTGCTCACATCAACATTTCTATTGAATTAAACTTAACAAAAACAGTCATCTTCACTCTCAATCATCCAATTTGCTAGTATTACATAATGCTGCTGCACTGGATTTGTCCCTCAGCCATCACAGCTCCATTCAGTTGGTCGTGGCCAATTGTAGCATGGTGGCTGTGTGTGTTTAGACTGTGTGTATTCCTCTGAGGGCTGTAAACAGATCCACTGTATTATTAAAAACACACACACACACCCGGCCTGTCCAGGAGCAGCTGACACCGAAGGCCGAACACGAAGCGTCCACGTCTTCTGCCGGTCTAAGTGTATAACTAGGTGTCCTCTTAAGGAGACTACTTCCTCTCTCATCCCGCCACTTTGGCACTGAAGTCCAAATTGAGTGTGTGCGACTCTTTACACAAGTCCCCCTCACTTCACAAAGCTCCTGGGCTGCACTCCACTGGCCTGGATAACAATGCAGTGCGGTGCAGTGCAGGATCCTGTATTTAGCTCGGCCAAAGAGCAGAGGAGATGCGTTGGACGTCTGGTATGTCCGTGCTCGTTAGCTGTCAGTCATCTCAGTCTGTCTCAGTCACATCTAAACATAGTCACTCTCTCTTTGTTTCTAAATCTACAAAGTTCACTGACATTGTGGTCTGCATGTTTGTGGTGGGTAAATATACGTTTAACATCACGTCGACCCGTTCCTGTGCATGTCATAAAAGGAGAAATTATACATGATCTGACATTGGTGTATTTTTGTTGACTTTGCCCCTCAAAGGACTCCGGACAAGCGATCCCCCGTGTGGTTGAAAGCTGTATTCGTTTCATTAATTTATATGGTGAGTTGCCGTTGTGTTCAATGTTTCAGAAATGTGCCCGTGTTGTGTTTTCCTCAAAGTCTAAATTAACTCCTTATCAATTCCTATCTCAAACAGATTAGATCTTATTTCATTTACGTTATCGCCAGGTTTTGGTTGAGCTTTTCGAGCTCTAATTATTTGGGTGTGCGTGTATTTTCCTGTCACCGTCATGGGAAAGCTGACACAGATTCCATTCTGTTTACACCACTCCAGTTTTACTGGCAAACATACATAGCTTGTATTTGCACAAGAGCCTGTAATGAGTTTGAATACTAGAGACGCTGGGGGGTTAGAGGTGTGTGTCGTGCTTCTTAGCAAGCTGAAAACTCATAACGAAGAGTGAAAAGGAAGTTGAAAGGAGTCAAACGGCTGAGTGATTATGCCTCTCCCTGACCCCTTGACCTCTCCTTCTATTAAGTCCTAATCCCAGCTGGAAGACTCTGGAGTAAAGTTTTGATTGGGGGGCTACACAACTCATTAATTGTTCTTAATGAGAAAAGCAAAGGGGCTTAACGAACAGGATGTGCCGTTTAGTTCCAACGAAAATCGTTTTATTTTGCTGAGTGAGGGAGTTCTTCACCAGACGGGGAGAGTGGATTTAGGAACATGCTGATCCCGACTCTTCCTCGTTCTCTTTCTTTGCGCAGGCCTCCAACATCAAGGCATATTCCGCGTATCTGGATCTCAGCTGGAAGTCAACGACATCAAGAACTCATTTGAGAGAGGTAGAGTAATGTCCGCCAGGCTATTAGTAATCCACATGAGTCAATAAAGGATCGTATTTCTGATGCCTGTTTGATTTAGACTCATCTTTGTACGACTTCTTCATAAACAAGAACCTTTCCATCCTTAGGAAATGACCCACTGACGGATGATGAGAATAATCACGACATCAATTCAGTGGCTGGCGTTCTCAAACTTTACTTCCGTGGTCTGGAGAACCCTCTGTTCCCCAAAGAGAGGTTCACCGATCTGCTCTACTGCATCAGTAAGAACTTCACCTTCATTATTACCTCTTTAGTGATGAGAAGCAACTATGCCTTTGTGAGCAGCCTACATGGAGGTCTCAGAGACAGACCTTAATGCATTCAACACACCCACCAGTTGTGTGATGTCATGCATAGTTAGTTAGTGTCTCTGCACAGCGCCCTCTACAGTTGTTCTCAGATACTGAATGGTGCTTCCCAAGGTCAATAGACTGAACTGGATGTGTAAAAGCAGTGGTGCTCCAAAACAAATGAGTTAGCAGTGAGTCACATATAAACAGTGTGTACTCTAATGATTTGTGGGGCTTTCTGCGCCTGTGTGTGTATGTGTGTGTGTACTTTGAATGAGTGTGTACTTTGAATGAGTGTGTTCTTTCTGTTTCTTGGAGTAACGATCTTATTCAAAATTAAATTTCAATTCAACTATTTTGGGATTCTCCATAAAAAGTAGCAGCAGTGAATAGATCAACTTAATCTTAAACTTAAACTTTAAACATCAAAGTAGAAAGAACTATGCAATACAACTGAAACCATTTTTTAAAAATAGAAAATCGATACAGAATCAAGAAAAGAATCATGATTCTTACATGATTTGATATGTGTGTGTGCTTTCCACATTTGGTCAGGATGGCTGATGGGATTCCCTGTTTACATTCCAAGGTGGAACATGCCAGTGATTGAAGTGCGGGCCTTATGCCCAGCAGGCTCCACTTTAAAACCCTCTGCTTATTCCATATGGAGCGACTCAGATCAGCTTCAGGATCACTTTGTCCTTTAACTGCTGTCAGTTGACTGCGTTTTTCACCAACAGCAGCATATTGCAGCTTGTAATGTCTCTCACTTTGGAGATTTGCAGCAGGGAAATTCTGTGGGCACACTCGCACACATATTGTATGAGCTTGTATAGGGACATATCTTAAAATAGTAACCTCTGGAGTGCTCGGGAGCCTCACAGAAACCTTGTTACATCCTCATGAAAGATGAAATACTATCACAAGCATCCCCAGAAGCCCAAATCCCAGATGGCACAGAGTGGCTGCAGGCTGTCAGGGCTATTTTAGACACCAACCTTACTCCACCCTAGTTCAATATTAAAATACCTTGGTGAGATGCTACATAACATAAGACTGCGTAACACCGCAGTGAATTGCGTAATCAACATATGAAAATGTTTAGAAGTATTTTGTTTACATTAAGGCCTTGACATGATGCATTATTCATGGTGTGGTGAGAAAATAAGGACTGGAGGAGACACTAGTTTGTTGTTACCGTTTTCTCTCCGAGCAGGATGAAGCACTTAGTGTCTTTGTTGTCAAGGTGCTAATGATGAGTGCCGGCTCCCCTCTCGCAGGAACATGCTGGGGTGGAGGGCTCGGTCACACGCTGGATCTAATACATTTCCTGTGGCCTCCACCAGTCCAAGCGTGCACACTTTACACATTACTGCATAGTAAATCTTAGCTGGTGCCCTAGAGACTTACAGAAAATCTGATAAGTAATTGGCTCAGCTTCACTATGCTTTTCTATTTATATCCCCAGGACTTTCTGTGGCAATAATCAGTTCCCGGGCACCATCGCATGACATGTGTTACACATGCAGGACCCTAGAGTATATGGATCCTGAATGTCAGTGTGGCTCTTAAGGGTCACTGTGTCACCCGCATGTGCACAAACACTGTGAGCAATCATACAACAATTCTTTCTCTGCCATTTTCCTTGCTGCTGTAGGAATAGAGAGCCTGTATGAGAGAGCGCTGTTCATCCGGAAGATCCTCCTGACCATTCCCAGATCAGTCCTCATTGTCATGCGCTACCTCTTTGCCTTCCTCAACCAGTAAGTTTGACAGCGACCATCTATCATTTTATATGGTTTTCTACTCTCGGATGAAATGTGTGTCCTGTCAGTGGCTCCTCTCTCTAATTTCTCTCTTGGCCTCTCTCCTCCTCGCTGCCCATCTCCAGCCTGTCCCAGTACAGTGATGAGAACATGATGGACCCGTACAACCTGGCCATCTGCTTCGGCCCCACGCTCATGCCCACGCCAGACTGCCAGGACCAGGTCTCCTGCCAGGCTCACGTCAATGAGATCATCAAGACCATAATCATCCATCATGAGACCATTTTCCCCGACCCCAAAGAACTGGACGGACCCATCTATGAGAAGTGTATGGCTGGAGGAGATTATTGGTGAGAAATGAGAAAACAAACAGACACACATGCTCCAGTCATGACTGATGATTGATATACAGGCGGCTCCCACACAGACACACACACATACTGCAGATAATCATTCTGCAGGTGGGTGCTCACTTCTCTTCCTGAAAATCTGGATTTTACCAGACTTTTTCCAAGATTATACAACTGTCATCTGTCAATTACGAGACACTTTGGCTGCTGTATGACAGAGAAAGACGGGGGTGTTATTGTGATCAGGTCAGAGGTCATCCAGGAGTGAAAGCTGAGACGGAAAGCATTTCGATGAGGTCACTCTAACTCCATGCAGCTGCACAGATGTCCAAAATGAGATGTTGGTTTGTGCTTTTGAGATTTGGACGGATGCTGGTGTTTTTCCCATTTTTTAGTGAAGGGAACAAAGGCACACAGCCAAACCGCCTTCATTAGGGACACGCTTAACATGTAGGTATGTGTGTGTTGAGTGTCGAGTTAGTACGCTACTGGCGGTGATGTGAGTAATTATTGTAGCCAATTAGGTTACATAAATAAGGCAGAGCGTGTGTGAGTGCTGACGTTATGCTGGTGGAGTCTAATCCAGGTGATACAGGCTGAAACTATCTGTAATTACCCTTTGCCAAAGCAGGGCTTATCTCTCTCTCTCTCGCTCTCTCTCTCTTTCTCTCTCTCTCTTATGTCATTCTTCACGTCTACTCTGCTCTTTTCTCTTTTTTCTACCTTTGATTTCCCCACACCACCACATCAACAAGTAACAGCGCCACCGTGTCCCCCAGCGAAAGCTCACGAAACCCAGGGGAGTGATGTTGTCTTGGCTGCCTCCCTTTGTTGGAGGAGAGGAGGGCGGCTGGTGCCATGTTCGCATGGGGAGGGAGGGCAAATCTGTAGAGATGTGTGTGTGTGGCTTTACTGCCACTCTCTGAGGCATGATGCAAGAAAAAGAGCGTTTACAAAGAGGCCCCAGTGCTCCATGCTTCAAACACCACACATCAACGATAATGACCTCAGGCCTCAAATGATTTGCTTGGGTTTTGACCCTGACTGTTGCATGTTGTGTTGTGCCTCACAGTGAGAGTCCATACAGCGAGCATGGGGCCTTGGAAGAGGTGGACAATGAGGGAGGGACAGAGACACACACCAGCGAAGACGGTAAGTGACCGGACTGCTACATAAGCACATAGACACACACACACACACACACACACACACACACACGTGCTAAATGATGTGTTCAGTGTTATTCACAAACATGTAAAATGAATTCATTTCCCCCCAGTGTCCATGGTGGTATAAGGGTTAAACGCGTCTCTGCAGCTAGTGAAGCTAATCCCGCCATTCATTCTGTTCAGAGCAGCAACAGTGGAAGGCCGAGGGGACGGGGGGGCCGGGGTTCATAGTGATGGATAGCCATTCATATTCTAATGGTTCAGCTCGTCCCTCGGGGCCTCGAGACACCTCCACATCCCTCTTATACAACTGCCATGGTGGTCTCAGCCCCCTAGGGAGAGAAATTACATTTTTTAAGGGTCACAGCTTGGGGTTAAATATTCAGAGAATTAGTCTGAATATTCCCGAATTTCCTCACAGAATATTGTAGTCATTTGTAAAAGACTAGCGATGCAAGGAGGCGGTGTCCCGTTTGTCCGGCTCTAATAACGTTTTAAAAATGATACTGTCTGTATTTTCTCTAATTTTTAACGACATCTCCATGTGTCCAAGAGAAATATGGAGGTCATAAAAACAGGGGAGGGGATGCAGCAGGATTCTGTCAGACGTGGGAAGGATTTGTCTGATCATACATGTGGGGCTAGTTGGTCCGCTCCAAAGCAAATAGTGACAGAGTTAGTTGGACGACCATAATGTCAGATGGGGTCAGACATTACTGTATACAAATTATATGTAATGTCTTCCCTTTAACTGTTTCCATGGTGATAACAACCACCACCAATTTTATACTCTTTTCCAGACCTGAAGCTATTTCTTAGGGACCCCCTGTCACCATTCATCATTTTGTTAATCACGCCACTTTTAAATTAAAGTCATTATCCGGCTATCCTTTCTAACTAAAATATGACATCTAATTTGACTGGGAAACTCCCGTATGTCGGGATTCTCCGAGTAAAACACAGATGGCAGCTATCAGCTCCTGCAGTAATCAATGGAAGATGTTTTGTAGCAATCCAATGTTACCACGTTTCTGTTCCCAGAGAGGATGAGGGGGAGGAGGGGGAGGAGGAGGAAGGCCTTACTGGGTCCCTTTGTTAGTCTTGAACTGTGGTCAAATAATTGTCGTTAGTTATTTTTAAATCCCCACGACATCATTTGGATTGAAGATACAAAAGCAAAACCTATTTTCCTGGTTCGTTACCAACTTCAGCACTAGTCTGTTATGTTGTTATTCTTCTATTCCTTTAGGTGTTTAACTGTTTTTCACCTTCCTGTTAACTATTGTTGAAAGAAGCTGCCATATAATCTGTTCTGACTAAAAAAGGAATGTTTTTATTCTCTATTCTTGTGACTCTGAAGTGATTTTGCCCTCTTTGGCCTCAAAGCGAGCGAGCACGACACTGTGAGAGAGCAGAGTAAGCCATTCCACGTGTCGGTCTAAGTATCTGTCTGGAAATTTCCTCGTCTCGTAGGCGCTGCCCCCCTGCAGTGTGTTAGAGCCCATTAGCTCAGATGGATGATCTGGACTGACCAGATTTACACAGAACACATTCAGCCACACGAAGCAAGAGAGAGGAAGAAAAGGACCACAGTCTGGGTCTCAGTCCTCCTACACTTTTGTTCAATTCTGTTGTGTAATTGCAGATTGGACAGTCCCTCACCATGGCTGTCATGCAGGGAGATTAATTGTCTATTTTCTGAGTGGCACTTCTCATGCACCATCAATACATTGATATCCCATCTGCTGGTAAACTCCCTATACAAGGCCAGAGGTGAACCAACTGGCACATTGATTATATATCATTTTTCAGGAGTATTTCAGGATGTCCTTGTCGTCAAATGCACTGGCAGTCATACCGTACTGTATATTGGATTGTACATATTAAGGGCGGTGCATAGAAATGGATCCTTTTCCCCAGAAAGAGCTGCCTCCAGTGCCTCCGTGATCCAGGGAAGAACCTGTTGAATTTTGGTGATCATGGACGTGGAGAAACTTGGATACCTGCCACATTCAGTTGCTTCCTTGGTAGGACTCTTGGATGAAGCTGTGCAGGCTGAAATGATACACAGAGTGAGGAAGGATGGATTGACAAACTGAGAAAAAGAGATGGGAATAATTGAATGAAAATGGAAAAACAAAATCCCCATAGCGATCATGGTGCCGCCCTTAGTCAGTCGGTCCGCTGTAGTGCAGCCCAATTAATTCAGAGAGTAAATTCTTGCTTGTCACATCTTATTGGAGCGACATCACATCCACCTTGTCAATCTTGACAACCCAGTGAAGCTGGGAAAGTGGCAAGTTAATGGTCGGGGGAAAAAAAAAGAGAATAGAAATAGATGTGATGAACGAAGTGCCGCTCTGCCGCGTTTCCCTCTCACGTGGTCTCTCCGGCTCATCTGGGAATTACTTTTGCACTCCCCGTGAAACATATATCATGATATGGTTTCAGCGTCCGCTCATGCATCAGCCATTTGCTTTGTCCCTACCGGCATACAGATGCTGTGTTTCGGGAGGGGCGGCAGGGGAAAGGCGGCGTCTGTCCAGGGACCCCCTGTCTGACTTAATAGGATCTTGGGGTGGGAAAGTGAGACACGAGGAGGGCAGAGGTAGGAGGGAGGGAGGGAGGGATAGAGACGCTATTTTTAGACCTGTGTTGCTTCAGTGCATATTGTTATAGAGGTTTGGTCCGGATCTTTGAATACAAGAATGCAAGAGCTTTGGATATAACTCCAAACAATGGATGTTACAAGAGAAATTATAAGACTTATATCACAGTTCTCTTTATTATCTCAGGTCAGTATCGCTGGTCTCGGCAGGTCCTTTCATTTTCTGTTCATTCCCTATGTCAGTGATCCAGAGGTCGAGTGTTCAGTTATTGAGTAGATATCAACCCAATCTACTGATCCATACAGTGGCTAACATGCCTGTGAGTCAAATAGATCCACTCTCACCAGGCTCTATAAATATCCCCGCTAAAGCTCCCGGGGGTCCACTGTGGCCTGGGTTACTATTGACCACAACTTAAATAACCAAGTATAACCTACATTCAAGCACGTGCACAGGCAAACTTGAGTGTTTCTAAAAACTCACACACGCACATGTACACAACTAGAATTAGACCTGCGGCTACACCCTTTGCATGGAAGTCTGTGCCTATCTATCTATCTATCTATCTATCTATCTATCTATCTATCTATCTATCTATCTATCTATCTATCTATCTATCTATCTATCTATCTATCTATCTATCTATCTATCTATCTATCTATCTATATTCTATATATTTGAGCACTAAGTTGGCTTTCCAAGTGACTTTTGTCTGTGATATCCGCATCTTAAGACAATATGAGTGCAGTCAGTGATGTCTTTGCTTGATATTTTCCCTCCCCGTCTGTGTCGACAGAGGGTGAACCCATTGAAGCCATCGCTAAGTTTGACTACGTGGGACGCTCCTCCCGCGAGTTGTCCTTCAAGAAGGGCGCCTCCCTGCTGCTGTATCAGCGGGCCTCAGAAGACTGGTGGGAGGGACGGCACAACGGCATCGACGGCCTGGTACCGCACCAGTACATCGTGGTGCAAGACATGTGAGTGTTACGAGTGTGAGATAGCAACTTGCAACACGTGCTTGATTACTTAACCGCAGCTGTTTAAACCAGACGAGGCCTCTTATCTGAGGAACAGCCCTGCAGTTTGTTCTCATGGGAAGGAATGGTAGGTGGTTAATTCTCCGGGGGGCCCTGTAGACCTTGAGTCTTGTTTGCCCTGCTCGCTCCTGTCCTCCCTTACACTGCTGTGAAGGGTTCACCATCTCCTGGGTCCTTAATCAGCCCTTCTGTCACTGCTGTGCTCCGCGCCCCCTAACAAGCGTACGTCCTGCCATGGCAACTGTTGGTGCCTAATGGACTGGACTCAATGTCTCATTAGTGCAGGGACAGGATTGCTCAAATCACTTAGTTGCTGGTCAAGAAATTGCCCATTCCGAAGGCCATCCCCTCCTCGGTCTTCCGCCTCGATCCTCTGCGAGGGGAACGCCGCTGTCTTGTCAGTGCTCCCATCAATAATTCACCAGGAGAACCACTGCTGATAGGTGGGGGTGTTTTCTTAGTTAATGAAAGAGCGAGGGAATTTACAGCTGTACGTCTCGTCCCCCTAGTGTAGTAACGTCCTGCCCTGCTCTTATTAAACAGCAAACGCTGAAGAGTTTGAGAGCAGGTAGGGTTGTGATCTTTCACTTGTCCAATAAAAGAACCCAGAATAAAAGATGAGAGAGAAGCCTGAGAGCACTTCAGCACAGGATGTCTGTACTCAACCTAACTTGCTCCGAGAGTCTATAAATTCTGTAGATTTTGTTTATTAGTGCCTCTGCGCTTCAGAAGAGCTTGTTCTTACTCTGTCTCAGCCTGTGTGTGTGTGTGTGTGTCAATACGCTGAACAAGTCACTTCATTTTATATCTGCTAATGCGCAACATCAGAGGCAGCAATGCGGCTCAGTATATCTGATTACTGCCACCTGACAGGCACCAAATGTACCCAGGCATCCAGCCGCACACCTCAGTGAAAGTCATACTGTGTGTGTGTGTGTGTGTGTGTGTGTGTGTGTGTGTGTGTGTGTGTGTGTGTGTGTGTGTGTGTGTGTGTGTGTGTGTGTGTGTGTGTGTGTGTGTGTGTGTGTGTGTGTGTGTGTGTGTGTGTTTTGCCGTCACGACTGCAATACATCGGCAGAATACTGAGAAGCACAGGAATATGACTCATCTGTCTCTCTGGACCTTGAGAGAGAGAGAGAGGAGGCGCCGCTGACACCACAGGAAGCTGATATCAAACATTAACAATAAAAGCTCTACTGATTCGCCAATTTATGCTTTTTCTGTTTGTCTGTCTCTCTCTCTCTGTCTCCGTCTCAGAGACGACAACTTCTCCGACACTCTGAGCCAGAAAGCGGACAGTGAGGCGGGTAGCGGCCATGCTGGAGATGATAAATGCTCGGCAAAAGACATCGGCTCACCCACTGATACCAGGATCTCTGAGGCTTATATCTCCAGGTTGGTGTCCATACTGCAGCACACGGGACAAAATGACAACACGTCTCTGGTCTGGTCTCACTTATCTAATGGACGAGGACTCTTTTAGGGCTGTAGATGCTGAAGATGCAACTCCTTTTGTGCTATCCCCTGCCAAAAGTTAAAGGGTGAACTAGTATCTATGTTCATATGATTCGTTGTGTTGCAATTGGAAAGACAAATACACACACACACTGTTAGCATAACCCCTCCCCTCTATAACAGCAGCCTTTCCAACACACCTTTGCGTGTGGCCATTCCGAACATAGTTGCTTTCTGTGTTACAGCATTCCACTGGCTGAGCATTAGCCAAACATAGATGAATACTATAATAATGACTGACGTTACTCTGGATATTTAATAAACAAAGCATTTTAAGAACAGGTCTTTGGGGGAAAAGACTTGAAAAATGAAGGGAAGTGCCCAGAAAAAGTCATTTGCACCGTAATCCTCTCTGGTATGTCTGATGCCTTCCTCTGACATAACAGAAGCCTCAGGTCACACACACCAAACACACACACATTCATATACATACAGTTGAGTGACGCCCAACAAAGACACACATCCAATCACTTTTTTAGTCTCTCTGGCAGTGAATCTGTAGGTTGGTTGTCTGCCAGTATTTTTATCTCCTTCTTCTCTGTTCGTAGCTGCATTCTCATTTCTTTTGGCGAGGTAAGCGACCTTGAAACGTCTGTTACCGGCTCTTGCTTAACACACGAGTAGATACGATTTTATTCAACCCCACGCTCGCTCTCTCTACTCCGCCGCTGAAATGTTGATGAATCACACTAAGAGTAATATTGGCACGGCTGCAGGTATTTGTATTCAGAGGAAGAAGATCTGAGTGAGTAATCCTTTTCACATCAGCCTTGATGAAGCCCTTCAAACTCCTGTGCCAGCCTCCACAATGTTGTGTGCCTGTCATAAATTCCCAGCGTATATGCCTGAGCGCCTCTCTCCCTGGTGTGTGGTGTGTGTAGTTGGGAGCATGTCTTCCATGTTCCATCTTCTCACTTTCTACTGTTGTATTCAGACAAATCCTCACAAGTGCTGAATCATTTAGATCTCAAGCTTTATTTAGATGTTTTCCACTTCAGGCTTTCACCAGATAAACCAGCGGTTGGTGTCACAATGATGGAAAGCATTTAAAAACAATATAAAAGCAAACACACATATCAACTACAATTAATGGAACAAACCCAGTGGTTGGATTATTACAGTTATAGAACGTATAGAAAAGCTCATGGCTTGTATTTATGTCTACATTATTATCTCAGACTGATAAACAGTTACATTGTGTGAATCATTGCTACTCTCAATCGTGCAAGGGGAGACTCCTGTTATGAATGCAGACTGCTCCCCCTGCAGACAATAGGTGGTTCCTGCACTTGTTTACCATTTGATTTCCCTCTGCAGTCAGAAAAAAGTCTTCTTATGTCACGGCCATGAAGTCTTAATGTTTACGTGAAGTGTTCATCACGTAGCTGAGTAATTCACTGTTTGTTCATTGTTATAAATAATGTCAGCAGAGGAGTGACATGCATTTGTAGCCAGCTGTAAAAAATCAAAAAGCAATTGGACGACAATACATCTGTCATTGAATGTTGTTAAAGTTCACATTATATCGCAAGCTGTTGCTGTCGATTTACAAGATTACTATTTTATTTTATTAATTGTTACATCACTGTCAGGTATCCTCTTCCTGCTGCTTGATTGTTAAGATATCTTTTCTGATTAGACCTTACAGCTCTGACTGTAGCTGCAGTAAGGGTGGGAGTCATAAATATGCAGAGCAGAGCCTATAGCAGCCATGTTGGAGGGGATGTGCTCCTGGCCTCTTATGGAGGAGAACAGAACAGCTCCAAGCTCCAAGGGAGATGTAGTTACTGCAGCAGGAACAGCAACAGAAAGTGTGGGCGTGTATGTGTGTGTTAGTATGAGTGTGTCTCTGTGTGTGAGTGAAAGTAGATGGATGCTCATCTCTCTCAGTGTTTCAAACTAGTATGTCTCAAATTAGACTTGATGACGTGATGCGGCTGATGGGGGTTCAGATAGAGGACAGCTGTACTGTGGAGTCAGCTGCAGCCAGCCAGGCTCCACTCTACCTGGAGTCATAATGAAGTTTGATGAGGTTTCACAGATGCAGCATTAACATGTTGTATAATAAATTAAGAAATACATTTTATAAAGAAAGGGCAGTTCAAACAGCAACACTGTATTTGTATTTAGGGGAGAAAAGATGTGCAACTAAAATCAAAATACTCAAGACAAATGGATGAGATTTCATTTTTTGTCGCATTTCTGTGTCACCAGGCACAGGAAAAGATCCGACCCTCCATCCCGCCGGCCCCCTGCCCGTCCCAGTGAGGTCCATTGCATGGTGCACCCCTCCCAGCAGACCCACGGAGGCCACGGAGGCAACCCAGAGATGGGCTCCCCGATTTTAAGCCACTTCAGCCCACGAGACATACTGCGGAATCGCAACCACATTCCCATGGACAGCCCCGAGCGCCGCCGTCGCACGGGCCACGGCAGTCTGACTAACATCAGCCGCCACGAGTCCCTGAAGAAGCTGGAGAGCCCCCCGATCCGACGCTCCACCTCCTCGGGCCAGTACACGGGCTTTGCCGACCCTCACCACCACAGCGGCAAACCCCTGGATCCGGAGACCATCGCACAGGTCAGCGCGGGACGAGCGGCGCCCCGACCGCAGCTCCCTCCATCATCAAAGCCCTGCCCTACCCTGTAAACATAGTCAGTCCCTGTCTTCTGCTACATTTGGCTGCATCTGTGTCTGTGTGCTAAATACACGCAAATTAAATACCTTCACAGACAGACAGCAGTGGCATAGCTCGACACACTGGGGCAGCTTTTAGCCTATAGCTTTATGTGTGAGCAGGCAGAGAACTCATACGTCTATTTTTGTCTGGAAATTGAAAGCCATTCTAAAAGTCATCAGTGGCTGATACGGGCAACAATTTGGGTCAGAGCCGACAAAAAAATTACAAGCACCACTTACTGATGATCACATTCATTCTGAGCAGTAGAGCCGGCACTGATGTTTGTATGGCACCTTAATTAGGAAGCAGAGGTCACAGAGAAGCACCTTTAACTGTGCTGGCCTGTCTGTCTGCCTGGGAGCATGTTTAGATGAACGTATCTTGTCATCTCTGCATCTCCCTTGCTATCCAAAGTCATTAGCATGCCAGGGAGGGATGCACAGTAATACTCTGTACTAACTCCGTGCATGTATAATGAATACCAGGAGTTCTCTTGAAACTGTCACTGTGTTCCTCTGCCAGCACCATTTTTGTGTTTCCTGCAGTATCTCCTCCTCCTCCTCCTCCTCTCTGTCCTTTCCTGTCCATGTCATCTCCTGTTGTTTCCTTTTCCTTCCGTCATTCCCCCTCCCACTTTGTCTTTCAGTTGTCTTTTACTTTTAACCTGTCTGCCTCTCTTCTTTTGTCTCTCTCTCCCCCTCTATCCTAACGCTCACGCTGCTCTATTCACATTCCCCTCTGTCACTCACACACACACACACAACCTCTTTGTCTTTTTTCCATTGCAGGACATAGAGGAAACAATGAACACTGCTCTGAATGAGCTGCGTGAGCTGGAGAGGCAGAGCTCAGCCAAGCACGCCCCAGACGTGGTGCTGGACACCCTGGAGCAGCGGCAGACATCTGGCAGCAGTGGTGGGGGTCCCACCCCGGCCAGCTCCAGTGAGTCGCTCAGCCCCATCCACAATGTCATACTGAGATCCACCGCCAACACCGAGCCGCCCATCCGTCGCAGCACCAGCTCCTCCAGCGATGCTATGAGCACCTTCAAGCCTGGGATAGCACCCCGCATGGGGGTCCAACTCAAACCCCCGGTGCTGCGGCCCAAGCCCATGGTCCTGCCGAAGTCTGGCCAGATCCCACAACCTCCGCCTACGTCTCCTCAGGACCCTCTGGACAAGTCCTGCACTATGTAAGGTGGGACTGGAATCAAACATGTGAATCCTTTGGGAAATAAGAGCTGGGGTGTGTGGGAGACTGCCACAAGCTTAATAGATGTAATAATACTTCGAAAGTGTAAAATATGTTACCTGGAAAGGAAGAGACTGCAAGATGTCTGTGTTTTGTTGTGGTAGGTTGAAGTGTTCTAATAAAAGGATCCAAAGGCCCTCTGATGGGATCGGAGAGACAGGTGTAGGAATTACAATGAGGACAGAGACCGGACTGATTATGTCACACAGACATCTTCTATCTTTGGTCTTTGTCCTTTATTAATACTATCTAATGTATGTTTTTTTTTCATTTATCAATTCAAACAACAAATCACAAATGCTTCCTTCGAGGTTTTAGATCATTGATCACTGGTTGTTAACGGACACCAGTGAACTGTGTCACTCTGAACAAAACACAGTGCATGTAGTTTATTTACCACTGAACCAGAAGAAGAGCTGTAGTGTTGCCAACAAGAGTGGTGTTCTCACACAAAATATGTATTTTCTTTAGTTTTTACCTATAGTAACTGTCATAAGGCCATTGAAGTTAGTGTGCGTTGATTCAAAGGCCTTAATGATTTTCAAATGTAACTCTTTGAAAATGTTTAAATTGCTATGACAAAGGTGCTGTGACTACCTGGACAGGAAATGTGTAAAGTTGTTGTGGGCCTGAAGAGCCCGTAACACCAAAGGTACTCTGTTCATACGTTCATTTGAATGACACTAGTATGTTTGCCAACTTTCTTTAGTGAGGCATTCTGTTGGCTTTATCTCAAAAATGAACTAAGATCACCTCTGTCCCTGGATTGACCCACGTTTATTTTAACATATAACTATTTCTATATTGCCTGGAATAAGATGGGACAATTGGATTAAACCACTATGTGAAAAAAAAAAAATCAACAAAAAAACTCTTTTATTATGTATATTCTTTGAAGATTGTGATGCATTCTTGAATTCCTGCATCAGTCAGAACGTATTCCTCTGCCTCTGTATAACCTATGCAGGGCAGAGTGAAAGTATAGAAAATATATGCTATGATGGGGGCATGGAACCCGTGCCATCGCTTCCTTTTATGCCTTTGCCTGGGCTTTATCTATCCAAAGACCTGACTGTCAAAGTTAAGCATGGATGCGGACGCCGATGTCTGCACTCTTGCGTATATGATGCAGGCGTTCTTAGTATTGATCGGTGTGTACAGACCTGTGACAGCGCCTCCCTGTGTGTGTGCTGTCAGTAGCCATGGACCTAATGACTGTTAGTGTAAAAGCTTCCTAATATGTTCACCCTGCTCTCTGTGCTCCTCTTAGGTCCAAATATCTGCTTTTCTTAAAGGAACACAGCAGCTTTCTTTGACTCCCTGTAGTTTGTGTCATGCTCAGGTGATGATGTTGATACTGAGTTGTGTTATTATGTTGCTCTATGGCTGTTGATGTGCAACTACAATACTCATGAAACCCCTGAGTGACTGATACTTTACGTGTTTTGCGTCAGCAAATCATTTTAAATGCAATAGTCCCATAAAAAGTGATGGTGACCGCACCGCATTGTTCCTGTACTGTAGAGAAAAAAAGAAGTGTGTGTGTGCGCGTGTGTGTGTTTCCTGGGACTATTTGGTTACCATCATAACATTTTGAGGAATAAGCAATGCTCTCTAACATCAGGTTTACATCTTTGACTTGATCAACATTGTGTATAATATTCAAGTTATTTGATTTCTGAATTACTAACTTTCATTATTTTTATAATCATTTTTGTTATGTATGTTAGGGGATTAAAATTTAGAACAAATGATATAGAAAGCCAGTTGTAAAATATTGTGTGCTTTTGTCACTATGTAACAGCATTAACAGTAGGAGTGAGTTCTGCCATCTGTAGGCGTTTAGCTACTCTGTGGTGTTATGTACATCTGTAGTATGTACTCGTGAAAGTGCCTTTGAAAATGTTTTAGAGGAACTTGAGACGTTCTCTGCTGTTGTGTTCTCATTTCAGGCCGTGTTTTGAGCAAAGGCAGTGCAGGAAGACAAATGAATAAGTAATGACATTTCCAAAGCAGTTATATGAAAGAATTAATGATAAATAAACCGCTTTCCCATTGTGACATTGCACTTTTATGTATATAACTGTATATAAAGCATGTAACATCATAACATGTAGAGTTCTTTGAGGGCTCATTCCTCAGAGGGTTTCTTTCTAATAAAGAAAATAGTTTGTTGAAACTTGGGTGTTTGTTTCCCCCCCACTCTAACTCACAAGTCAGCTGTGTGGATGGTATACACAACCTCAGTTCACCCCATAGCTCCCACCTGGAGGCTCTGACTCCAAGCTTCCCCACAGCTGTGTATGGAATGAAGACGGAGGCTCTGATGTACAATGTGATGAATTTTTATTGTACTTCTTTTAAAGAAAGCTCAATACATCCCTTTACTTTAGTGGCGTTTGCTTAATATTTTACCCAAGTTTGATGTAAAATTGTTATGTAACCTATCTACACATCACATGATGATGAGGTGGCCTAAGTAACAAATTTGACAAAGACACATTTCTGTTCATACACTCGGGAGCTTTGAGGAGTTTTTACCCTTCCCTATATGGAGGTGGTTGAATTTCTGCACTGCTCACAGCAGTGGGAGTAGCTCCCGTTTTGTTCCAGAACCTCTTGCGGATCTGAAAGTTCCTCTGGTGAAAAGAGAAAAGAGTCCTTGTTGAATACGATGAGAATTGGTGGGGTAGAACGCAGAGGAGATCTGATTCTGTTTGGGTTAAATAGAAATGAGGGTTTACCGCAATCTTGGCCTTCCTCTCCAAAGCGGCGACGCTGTTCTGCAGCTTCTTGTGTTTGACCTTGAGATTCATGTAGTCCATGGTGTTGGGAGCATGATAATCTGTCAGCTGTTGGTGCAGGTGCTGGTTGAGGGCCTCTGCCTTTAAACGCTCCTGGGTAGGACAGGACATGAAAATAGGGGAGAAGGTGGAGGGATTGAAAAATGAAATACAAGGGAGAGGAGGAGAAGAAGAAGGAACCGGTTCAGGAGTTGGAATAAATCTGTTGGGTGCCTGCAGTTGGACTGATTGCAGGATCAATGACCAACCTCCTGTGTCTTTTGTATGATCTCCTCAATGTGTTTCAGCCCCTTTGTCTTCCTGGCGATGTCCCGGCTCAAATCTTCTGACTCCCGAGTCAAAGTCTGCAGCTTTTTCTATTTAAAAATACACACACAAACACACACGTCTCCCACGTCTCTCCAACACAAAGGAGGACAGCTTAATGTACATCTAGAGGGAACATTAACAAAGAATCATGTCACCTTGTTAAACTTGAGGTTTTCTTGTACTTTGAAATTTTGGTCTTGTAGTTGCTCCAGGTCAAAACCACAAGGCGCCTGGTCCATGTCCTCCTGGAAAAGGACCCACAAACAAAACACAGCAATACATAGTCTGTTTGTCACACACTCATGCCCTCTCCACATTTACACACACGCCTGTTCTCTACCTGACTCTGGGGCTTGTCTCTGTCCCCTCTCACTCTGATCTTGTGCTGGAGCTCCTTCTCCTCGGCCTTCAGTGCCTGGTTCTTCAGACGGAGCATGCCCAACTGAGTGACCTGGTAAATAAGCAAATTAATTTTTAAAAATGTTTGCGATGTGTGATGTGATGCAGTCTTCAGATGAACAAAATCTATTCTTGCAGCATTTTGTGTTTTCTCTCCAAATGTTTTGACTCTATTCTTGCACCATTTTGATTTTGACTTTCTTTTGTGACATATTACAACTTCTTACAAAGTTTACAAACTTTTTACAACTTCAAAACTAGTTTTACATTTTCAGTTGACCCAATACTCTGCTGCCATTGTGACCAAAGTAGTGGAGTAAGTAGTGGATGTTAGCAAAGTAAGCAGCAAAGTAAAAGTAAGTATTTCCAAAAACACAAATACTTAACTAGTAGAGAGTACAAACTCTCCCAAAGAGTTGATTCAAAGTAGCCTCTGATGTTATGTCTCTCTGATGTCATCATACGGGGTCTGACCCTTACCTTTGACCTGTCCTCAATGCATCTGAACACAGTTTCAGGCTCCTGTATTTTCCAATTATTCTCCTTCAAAGGTTTGACCACTTTGCGTTCAAACTCTTTCCTGGCTATCCTGATCTCTTCAAGACGTATTAGTGCCTCTTCCATTGAAGCCTGGGGAGACAGAATCACATGAGATGCATGTAGAGTATATATAGTGTGTATAGGGTATGGTAGGTATGTGTGTAGGGTTGTTGTAGTTTGTGTCTAAAAAGTACGAGCAGATGTTATCAGATCACTGTATGCCATGTGTGTTTCTTTTTGAGATTCAGCACAACCTTGTAGTGGTCGTGGACTCTAAGACGTTTCTCTTTGAGAGTGATCAAGTCTTTCTGTGTGGCCTCCACTACGTGTTTCGCCACGTAACATTTCTGTTCCGTTGTGATCATCTGAAGGTGTTCTGCCGTGTTGGACCGAGATCCCTGCCTCCGTCCACGACCCTAATATGCTCAGACCCATGCAAACAAAAACAAAATGATACAAATGGGATCTTATAATGCTGTCAGAAGTTCAGTGCTTACAGATAATCCGACCTAACTGCAGGAGTACCGGCATGAACTGCCCTCACTTATTATCAACAGAGAGCATTTACCTACTGCACCATAGTAACTTGAATAGGGTGTCTCATTATGAACTGTCACTATAGATACAAAGCTCTTTCCTGTGGCGTGGGAATCGTCCCTCCCAGTGTCTCGTCTCTGGGTACTTACCGGACCCATCAGACCATCTTCCATAGCCTTTGGAACCACGGGCTGTTGGTCCAACCGACTGATGAAAGATTCAAACATGACATTCTCTGTCATAAGGGCTGCATTGGAAATTCTACAATTAAGGTGGAAGCAAATAGGAACACTTAGAGAAATGCTTAAAGAGGGAGGTGGAAAGCAGTGTCTCAAACATGAGCCATAAATAGACTAATGCAAACTACGCATGTCTGTCATATTAGACTCCCTTTACATCCATGTGATTGATTGATTGATTGATTGATTGATTGATTGATTGATTGGTTATAAAACCTAGTCATTCTAAAGTTATTTTTTCCATTCAATTTAGCTTTTTTTTTACACTAGTGATTGGTCTTAAACTAACATTAAAATAATGTACAGTTTCACTCGTTATTTGTTTCATTACATTAGTTCTTCAATCCGCTCGGGCAGTTGTTCTTTGTCTTGTCTAGTGGCCTTCGCTTCAGTGGCTGGAAACTCGTCCGCCATGTTTGCTGGTGTCCACTGTTGTCGCTGTCAACCCAACCACGCCGCTTTCTGCTTTCCGCGTTCGTTTTTTCACACCCGAGAATCAACAGCCAGGATGTGATGGCGTCATGAAGTTTATATTTCAATGCGATTGTGCCGCATTATGGCGTCAGAGAGCCGAGTTTAAATTCAAGGGGTAGCTTACCGGCGGTGACGGAGGAGGGGATGGAGGAAGAACCGTCAACATCGCTGCAGCGACCCGGTGCGGCCCGTCGGTCGGGGGTGATGGATGAGCAGGTGCGGGCCTACGGGGCTTCTACAGGCGCGGGTGTTGCCTAAACAAAGATGGCGGCGTGACCGTGTCGGAGCAACAATAAAAGCTGAAAAGATGACTTTGTTTTTGGCAAATGGTGGGTATGTGTTCAGAGGTAAGTATGTACATCCCTACTTTAAATGAAGAGCTACAAGATGACTCACTCACATATCGGCTACTTAAGTAAGAAAAGCGCCCAGGTTTATTAAGACATCCTTTTGTTTATTTGAAATTGGTGGGGGATAAAAAGGGGTTTTGTTTTGTTCCAGATGATTGTGTTGTGGTAAATAGAAGTATTCAATATGGAATCAATAATACAAATACTGGTTATGGGATTACAAATAATGCATTTATTGGTACATTCACATTAGCATAATTAAGTTCTGTGGAATAGTAATAATAATAAAATTAGGTTTCATGTTCATATGCATTTTTTCAGTGTAAGAAAATACTAGAGTATTTGTCAAAGGATTAAAAATAATGCTTTCTCAAGCTGTATGTTGTAAATGCTACATTTTTGCTATGCTGGGGAGCTTTACTGGGATTCTGTCCTCCCCTGGTCGGGTTCCAGGTTCTGCACTGTTCACAGCAGTGGGAGCGGCTCTCACCTTGTTCCAGAACCTATTGTGGGTCCCAAAGTTCATCTGTTGAAAAGAGAAAAGACTACTTACTATGAGAACTGTTGAGGTAGACCGCAGATCTGATTCTGTTCTGTTCTGGGAAGATGGAAATGAGGATTTACCGCAATCCTGGCCTTCCTCTCTAAAACGATGACGCTGTGCTGCAGCTTCTTGTGTTTGACCTTGAGATTCATGTAGTCGAGGGTGTCAGGAGCACGATAATCTGTCAGCTGTTGGTGCAGGTGCTGGTTGAGGGCCTCTGCCTTTAAACGCTCCTTGGTAGGAAAGGACAGGACGTGTAAAAGGGGAGAAGGTGGAGTGGATAGTAAGGTGAAATACAAGAAGGGAGAGGAGAAGTAGAAGGAGCATGTTCAGGAGTTGGAATAAATCTGTTGGGTGGCTGCAGTTGAACTGATTTCAGGATCAATGACAAACCTCCTCTGTCTTTTGTATGATCTCCTCCATGTTTTTCAGCACCTGTGTCTTCTTAGCGATGTCCCGACTCAATTCTTCCGACTCCCTAGTCAAAATCTGCAGCTTTTTCTGTTTATCAGTACACACGAACACTCATCCTCCACTTCTCTCCAACACAGAAGAGGTCAACTAAATCTAAATCTTGATTCTGCTGTGAGTCAGAGAATGACTTTATCACCTGGTATTTCCTGAGGTTGTGCCGCAGCTTAAAACTTTTGTCTTGTAATTCCTCCAGGTCATCGCCACCAGGCGCCTGGTCCATGTCCTCCTGGGGAAGGACCCACAAACAACACACAGGCCTACAAGTGATCTGTTTTACACACACACTCTCTCCACATATGTATATACAGTACACACACTTTCTCTACCTGACTCATGGGCTTTTCTCTCTCTGCCATCTCTCTGAGCTTCTTCCGGAGCTCTTTCTCCTCAGTCATCAGTGCCTGGTTCTTCAGACGGAGCATGTCCAACTGAGTGACCTGTTACATAAGCAAATGAGTAAACGGTGGATTAAGTACCTTGGTGCTGCACTTGAAATATTTACTTTATTACTTTAAAACACATGGTATAGAAAGTACCGGACCAAGAAACATAGGCAGGCTCAGTTATGATTTAAAGTGGCCTTTGTTGTTACGTTTCTACGGTGTCTGACCTTTACCTTTGACTTGTCCTCAATGTATCTGAACACGTTGTCAGGCTCCTTTATTTCCCATTTTTTCTCCTTCAAAGGTTTGACTACTTTGCGTTCAAACTCTTTCTTGGCTTTCCCGATCTCTTGAAGACGTATTTCTGCCTCTTTCATTGAAGCCTGAGGAGATGCACAGACTTGTTTTAATAAACACATATAGAAGTACAATTTACTGTATAGTGTGTATATATTCGTAAGGTGTATAAATAGATGTTATCAGATCTCTTGACGTGGTGTTTGTGTGTTTCTTGAGATTCAGCGCAACCTTGTAGTGGTCGTGGATTCTTTGACGCCTTTGTTTGAGTTTGTCCAAGTCTTGCTGTGTGGCCTCCACTTCGCTTTTCGCCACGTAACATTTTTGTTCCAAGGAGAGCAGCTGAAGGTGATCTGCCGTGTTGGACCGAGATCTCAGCCTCCGCACACGACCCTTATATGCACAGACGTAAGCACACAAAGACATAATGGTACAAATGGGATCTCATAATGCCATCCCTCCCAGTGTCTTGTCTCTGGGTGGTACTTACCGCACCCACCAGACCATCTTCCACAGCCTGGGGGACCAGGGACTGTTGATCCAGCCGACTGATGAACACTTCAAACATGGCGTTCTCTGCCACAAGGGCTGTATTGTAAATCCTACAGTAAGATGGAAGCAAATAGGAACACTTAGAGAAATTCTTAAAGCTGGAGGTGGAAAGCAGGGTCTCCTACATGAGCCATAAATAGACTAACACAACACGTGTGTCATATTAGACTGCCTTTTCATTCAAAAACGTCTAAAGTAATACAAAATTGGTAATTTTTAATTCAGTTTAGCTTTTATTGTCATCCATAATTGGCCATATTCTGTCATGTTTGAAGACAAGATAATTTTATAATATTCCTGAATCAAGTTAAGAATGTGAAATGAGACTTGCATTTCTATCTATATTACATGGAGCCTCTTTCCCAATTCACTTTCTCATTAAGAAATAGCACTTCACTGCAAACATCAGGTTATATGTCAGAATTATTTTGGGAATTGAACAGTTTGTGTGGTAAAGTGAATTTTAAATTGACCAACATTACAGTTTAGCTAAGTTCACCCATTCGTGTTTTGTCCTGAAGTTATTCATTACATTAGTTCTTGTATCCGCTGGCACAGTTGTTCTCTGTCCTCATCTGTGGCCTCCGCTCCAGTCGAAGGGAACTCGTCCGCCATGGTTGCTAATGTACACTGTTGTCGTTGCCAACACAACCACGCCGCTCTGATTTCCAACCGAGGAGCGACAGTAAGGATCTGATTGGACATTTGCGATCATGTGACACGTCATACTCACTGGGTTTAACAGGAATATGACCAGAAAGTTGTAAATTCAAGCTACACAACCGTAACTATAACCCTTGAAATGTATCAACTGCGAGTATTCACAAGTTATCTTTAGTACCGGGATGTAATGCTCGTTTTACTTCCGCATGGTTCCGGACAGCTGGGTGGTCTTGTTGTTAACCCGGGTGGAACAAAGAATTACGCTTTAATATATATTTTTGGGTGAAATACTTGAAACCCTTTTTGATGCGGCCCAACCTCACCCAGACTCTACCTCCAGCGGTCCCCAGGTAATTAGAGTTTGAGACCCCTGCCATAGAATAAACTGGGATTACCTTCACAGATATCAAATGAATCAACGGATTTATGAGAAAAATATTGAAAAGATGTTTTATTGATGAATGACGAAGAGTGCAATGTTCCCTCTAAACTGCGCGCGTGCGCAATTGCGCACTACTCGCACATTGTCAGCGCACAAGAAAATCTATGCTGCGCATAAAATGAAATTCAACATAAACTGTAAATGAATTAGACCAATAACCTAGATGTTGCTCACATTGGTCCTCAGTGTGCTCAAGGAGCTTGTGTGTATGCCCAGACACATGAAAAATTAGAGGGAACATTGGAAGAGTGCAATGAACAGGCATTGGATTTAAACAGAACAACAAATTGCTGGTGCAACACTAGAGGGTGCTATCTTTAGTGTCACTAACCTGCCTTACATGGGCCGGAAGTTAACTCCCTATAACAGCTTAAACTCGCGCCATAAAGGCCAGAGTACTCCCATATTATGCTGATATAACCAAATGTCAAACCCACATAACAGAAACACAGACACAAAGCTGTAGTTCCCCCAGTGTTTACCACAGGGGGATCTACCCTATGGAGCTATAGCTCTCATGGGGGTTATTGTTTGCCTGCTGCCATGTGTTACAGCCTCAAAGGGTTATACAGAGCCACACAACCAATGGTTCCCCACCCAGGCTAAAGCTCTCTAGCAGACGTCCCTAAAAAAGTCAAGTCCCTAAAAATAGTGGACAATAGAGCCCAGAGGAGGCAAAGGAAACTAATTAGACAGAGACTACAGAGATGATGTAAGCAATTTAAGACAAGGCAAGGGAAATGTATTTGTTTATCATACATAGGTCTTTCAAGGTGAATCACAGAAAATAAATAAAAAGCATCTTAACCGGCATAAAATAAATAAAAGAGCCTAAATAAAAATACTGTGGAGAGCATTGCAATAATCAACCCTGGAAGATATTAAGTCATGAATAGGTTGCTCTAAATCTTGGTTGGACACAAGGTCTCTGATCCTGGCCATGTTTTAGAGATGACAAAACGCAGACTTTGCTGCAGCTTTGATGGGGTCACTGAAACTAAGATCCCCATCCATGATTACACCAAGTTTTTAGTGCTCTAGACTCCAAGTAGCCACTAAGTTGGAACCCTCAGATTCAGTTCCCAAATAGAACAATCTCAGTCTTGTCTTTATCTCATCTAGCCATTCATGTTTTCAAGGCACAGACGCAGAGAGAATTCCAACTATTCCTATGCTTAAACCCTCTTCCGTGTTATTTGCTTGCGGTCAATCATTTGATTATGGAAATAGTCCTCTGCAGCCAAAACAAATGAAGATGAACTTTTACTGACAACTGACTTTACTCACTGTCAGTTGCGTATTCTCTGTCACTGACGGGATGTGAAACTCTTCAGCTTCAGTACTGTAGTTTCAGTGATTTGATGTAGTAGATGCCAGAATGTCGGCCAACTCCAGCTTCATTATTAGGACCCTGTGCGATAACCAGGGCTGCCTGGACTTCCAGCAGCTGGATGCGCTGATCCAGCAACAGGATAGTGCGGCGGATCATATCCTGAAGAAGGTGCTGCTCGACGACAGGAAATTTGCCATTCAGGAAGGCAAACAGAAGGCCAGTGGCAGTCACAGAATCAGTCCGGACAGTCTGGTTGTGGCCAAAAGCAGCCTGCGGATCTGTCAGTTGGAGGCCGGGCAGTGTGCACACTGCGACGGGTTACACGTATGCAGGTACTATGTCTGCGGAAAATGCAGATACGGGTAAGTGTGTGTCTCAAACTTTGCTTGACATGAACAAATATCACCGGAAAAGGACTTGTAAACTTGTAAGATTTATTCAATCCTAACTGGAATGAAATCTTTAATAATTTTTTCAGAGACAAGTGCAAAAATATCCACAGTTTTGCTTCACCATACAATGCAACCCTGTTGAAGAGACGCAATCTTCATGAGATGACGGAGAAGCAGCTGTTCCAGCTGTTACTGCAAAATGACCCCTATCTGCTCCCTGAGGTAGTAATGGTGTACTAGAACCATTGTGCAAATATATAATATTTCTGAAATAACAAAAAATTGCACTGCTGTCTGTACCCACCTCCAGGTATGCCGATATTACAACAAGGGCAACGGTGAGCACGGCTCCTGCAAGTTAGGCAGTTCTTGCAAAAAGCTTCACCTCTGCCTGCACTTTCTCCAAGGAGACTGCATATATGACAAGGCATGCAAGAGAGCCCACAATTTTGGCTGTGGTATGAAAATACTCAAGGGCCGAGGATTAAGCCAAGCCAACTTGCAGAATATCCAAAAGATCTACAGAAACAAGTTCATCATCACTGGTCAAGAGGAGAGACATTATTCTCCTGCTGCCGGTAAATTACAAGGCCCCATAAGCATGAAGCACCAATATGATTTCATAGAAACAGTGTCACCTTGTCAGTACAGTGTATATAATTTGTATATGTTTATATATGTTAACTGCAGTGCTACCAGTGGAGAGATTGGCTACGAGCTGGTTTAAACCCTCCACTAGTTCTGCTGAGAAGGGTGTTCATGTCCATTGCCACCTACCTAAGTGGCAGGTTTTAAAAAGGGATGGGGTCACCTGGGAGGACTTACCCAATAATGAGGACATTGAACAGGCCTACTGTGACCCTGGACAAGATGTGAGCTTCACTAATCAGCCAGCTTCCACCTCAGGGGTCAGGACATTTCGGTCACGACCAAGGTGCACCAATGACACAACACTACCAGAAATGTTCATACAATCCTACATCCAGGCTATATATAAACTGTGTTCCAGGGCATGGATGAGAATATACCTCTAAATCCTAAGGAATGTGAGTATTGGTGATTTAAACTGCTATTCTTGTTCCTTTCAGCACCACTGACCTTCCAGTCACTGCAGTGGACCCAGTTGACTTCCTGAAGATGACTTGCAGAGGGTCTCAAGTTCGTCGTCTGTCCACTGCCTCCTCTGTCCCTAAGCCTTCTCACACAATGCTTACAACAGAGTGGCTGTGGTACTGGAAGGACGACAGTGGGAGCTGGGTGGAGTATGGAAAGCAGGTCAGTTTGCTGTTTTCCCATTGAAGCTAAAAAATCTGGGACTTATCTTAAAAAATGTCAGGAAAAGGTTTGAGTTGATCACAATGGTGTATAAGGTGCAGGGAAAGAAAAATGTAATGTCCATATAAGGACGCAGGGTCTCAGGATGTTAAACTACAAACAAATCTTGAAAAGTAAATTGATAAAGTGATTAGAAGTATGACGTTTAAGGAATCATTTAAATAAATAGCCAAAGATTTCTTAGAAAAGTTGGTAATAACAATGAAAAGTCTTCACCAATTCCTAAAGGTGTTCATGTTAAACTTCACTTATTAGGATTAATTGACAAATGTTACATTTGAGAGGACCTAATGGATTTGTTCTCTGCTCTTTATAACCCCCCCCCCCCCTTTAGGGCGGCACTGATTCGTCTCCTTCCATCAGTTCTCCAACCCTGGAGTATGTTTACCTGGCAGACAGAGAGACGCCGATTCACTTTACTGCTGGCAAACAGCAGTATACTCTTTTCTTCATCGGTAAACCAGGACAACAACAGATGTATCAGCAGAATGTAAAATGTAACACCACACGAGAGGTTAGAAGAAGGCCCCGCTTTGTGTCAACTAATGACATGGAAGTTAAGCTGAAAAGGTATTTCTATTCCCTGTGATAGATGGATGTTTTGATTTCTTTGTATCTGATTTTACTACTAGGTGGTTCTTTTGTGTATTTCCTCTGTAGTACATCAGCAGACAGCTCCTCCACAGCTGAAAATGTCCCATCCTACTGGGACAAGACTGCCCTACCTATCGATGGATATAAGGTATACGTGTAGTATGCTAAGCCATTTGAAATATATAAACTGCTCAAAAACGTATCACTAAGTCATCACAGTATAACACCAAGTTAGTTAAAGTTCCAGGAAATCAATCAGTCCCTTTTGGAAGCACAAGTGCTTGTAAATCAACTCACCAAACGAAAGTGGCCACAGGTGCAATGGAGAGCCAAAAGCAAGACAACGCCCAGAAAGGCAATGGTTTTGCATGTCTTAGCCACACCATTGCTCTCTCCTTATCCTTCCTCAGACTCTTTCATGCCTGGCACAGATGCTCAGTGTGAACCTGCTCTCATCTTTTAAGAGAATGTGGGGCGCCTGCTTAAGCAAACCATGCCTCACAGTACAATGATCAATATCCAGACTCGGATATTGATCATTGTACTGTGAGGCATGGTTTGCTTAACCAGAACCTGTCTCTGTGGAGGGTCTTCAGTGGGAGGGGACGGGAGGCATACTTACACAGTCATGGTATAAGAGTATCAGAAAAACACATATAGCTTTGTTTGATGTGTGTTCAGGCAGAAGGAGCAGATGAAGGTGAAGAATGAAGGGAAATCTGTGAATCAGCAGTACATCCTTTGGAAAGACGAGTCCCTGATTGAGGCCATCTGTGAGGAGAACTTTGATTGGAGGGTCTACGGTGTCCACGGCACAAGCTATGAAGTTTCACCTCACAATACTTTTACTCTAATACTCATCGACAAAGCACACGATGACAAAATGCAGAAATCTCTAAATCTTTGCACCTTTTAGACATAATAGAGCAGTTTTTGAACTCATTTTATGACCGTATGTTGAATGAACAGTAACATAAACAGAACTGACTGTATCTGTGGTACTTGCTCATTTCACTCACAGGTAGCTTCTTTGCCAGAGATGCTTCATACTCTGACAGATATACCAGAGTCAGACAGAGCAAGAACAAAGTCATGTTTGTGGCTCTGGTGCTGGTGGGCCAGCACACCAAAGGACGCAGCAGCTTCATGGTTTATCCATAGTACTTTATTGATTACTATTACAACTACTGTTAAGTCACAATGCTGTTTGCTTCTTTGCTGTTTAATCAAAAGAAACATGTTCAACTTGGATGTTCATCTCATGACATACATAGCCTGTTGTATTGGTTTTAGACTAATATGTGTGAATAGTGAAAACATTTTGATGGGGGTTTTCCATTCATAAGTATGATTATATTATATTTTTCAAGACAAATAGATATTGTATGACTTTTTAACTATTCTCAATTGAGAAAATACTTGTTATGCATTTCCTGTCAAATCTGTTTTCAGTCACTTTCAGTTTGAATTATAGAAAAACATACAATGTTTATAAAAGTATGAGTAAAATGAAGAATCAGTTTATTCCTTTACACTGCAGTGGGTCACTTCTGGTTGTTAGACAGAAAGACCAAGATACAATACATGAAATGATTTCTTATACGGGCAAAAGTAAGAAAAAGTAGGGATTGAATGGTTCCATGGCGTCAGAGGTGCCTCTAGGTGTCCACTCCCAGTCACAGCACAGAGATACACAGGCGCCTCTCCGGACCCAAGGCCGGAGAGTGCGACAACACGCACAATGAAAGCCTAAACAATCTCCAGGTTTATGTGGAAAAGGTGAAGGCCCAAGTCACACATCATTTTGTACACCACACTGCAGGATTGATTTAATTAATTTAAACACATTTGATTGGTTTTTGATACATACACACAGATAGTTATTTTTCCACAACATTCCCCACTTTTTGTCATATTACTGTAGTCAAGTCATGTTTATCTGTGAATCCTGGTCCTCACATAGAATGTCTTGTAACAAGTCTACTAGCTACACTACCCTTGAGTTTGATGCGCCTAAGAGAAGTCAATCACCATAGCGGTTGTGAAATGACAGACAACAGATTTATGAGAAAAATATATAAAACTAGAAATGCATTCTCTGAAGAAAATGTGCTGTGATTGCATTTGCTGTCCAAGGAAAAGTAAAGGGCTTCTTCAATTCTTCAGATTGAAGAATGTACTTTTCCTTGGATACCATGACCTGGATGACTGAGACCCTTCACAGACATTGTATTTACTGAAAACATTTGTCAAATGCTGAGGAAGTGTCAGAAAAATGTTTGAATGTTTTCTGTACCTGAAAAATGAAGGACCTGAAGGGAATATTAATGTATTTTAATAGGGAACAGCTGAAAACAGGAGTATGTTTGGGGCCAGGGGTCATTATGTATCCAGACTATAGTTAGTCCTTAGTGAGGTGGTCTTAAAAGAATAGTGTTTCAGGACAATAACAAAAAAAAAATCCCTAAAATAAATAAATAATAACTACAAGGAGATAGATTTAAAATGTGACTACTAATACAGTGATTTCCATTTTTCGTCAATGTAATTCATATACTGTTCCACTGGGAATGCTGTTTTTCTTGCTTTTCTCTCACTTTCAGTTTCGTTTCTCTGTCACTGACTCGATGTGAAACTCGCTGTACTTTCAGTGATTTGATGTGGCAGAACCAGGATGTCTTCGGTCATCTCCAGCTTCATTGTTCGAACTCTGTGCGAAAACCAGGGCTGTCTGGACTTCCAGCAGCTGGACGCGCTGATCCGGCAGCGGGTCACTGTGGCGGAACCGATCCTGAACTCGGTGCTGCTCGACGACGGGAAAATCGCCATTCAGGGAGGCAAACAGAAGGCTAGCGGCGGTCACGGAATCAGTCCGGACAGTCTGGTTGTGGCCAAAAGCAGCCTGCGGATCTGTCAGTCAGAGGCCGGGCAGTGTACACAATGCGACGGGTTACACGTATGCAGGTACTATGTCTGCGGAGACTGCAGATTCGGGTAAGTGTGTGTGTCTGTTAACTCCACTTAGCTTGAACTTCATCCAAAACACAGGCGTCACCCAGGTCCGCAGACAGTAGAGAAAGTATTTTAATTGTCGAGATTGTTTAATTAGCTTACGTCTGTGTGTTTGGGAGTGTCTGTAATGTGTGGACAGTCGGTAAAAGTTCATCTTGTTTTGGCTGCACAGGACTATTTCCGAACCAAATGATTGAGACAACTGGGGAAACTAAGTTTTGCATAGGACTACTTTGAGTTCGTTGTTGTTCTTGATCTTTGAGTAACACGGAAGTCGTGTTATTCCGCTGCAGAGTTGAATGTCGTTGGACTGGTACGTGCATAAACTAAACTTGAAGTTGTTATGACAACTCAAGACAAGAGAGCATTATCTTGCGGGTGTGTCTGAATGAGCCACAAGACAAGAGTCATCATTACGTCAACAGATCAGCAAAAACATTCCGTGATGAGCCACAAGATGGCAGTAATTCGCCTCGTAGCGAATCCTATAACTTCACATAACCCAGCTCTTATGTATTGTACCTGTATATTGGTTACTTTGGAAGGAGGTTTTCCATGTAAGTAAACATGATTTGATTAATTGTATTTATTTCAATTTAACCTACATGTGATAATCATAAGCATCACAGGTGTTTGTCTGATGACCTAGATTTTCTCAACAGTTGTCATAACACCCTCAGATATTATAGTGAATAAAAACCACTAGAAAAAGTACTTGAACAATTGTAAAATGTATTGAATCCTATTGGAAGAAGATTCAGTCTTTGTTATTATTTTCAGAGACAAGTGCAAACATATCCACAGTCTTGCTTCAACGGACAATGCAACTTTACTGAAAAGACGCAATCTTCATGAGATGACGGAGAAGCAGCTGTTCCAGCTGTTACTGCAAAATGACCCCTATCTGCTCCCTGAGGTAGCCTGCACTTTGTAAAGGTGTACTAGAACCTTGGTACAAATTGATATTTCTGAGATTGCATGGTCACTGCTGTCTGTACCCGCCTCCAGGTATGCCCACATTACAACAAGGGCATTGGTGAGCACGGCTCCTGTAAGTTCAGCACTTCTTGCACCAAGCTCCACCTCTGCCTGCACTTTGTACAAGGTGATTGCAAGTTTGGCAGCAAGTGCAAGAGAACCCACAATTTTGACGAGCGTGCTATGGCAATACTCAAGGGCCGAGGATTAAGCCAAGCCAACTTGCAAAATATCCAAAAGATCTACAGAAACAAGTTCATCATCACTGGTCAAGAGGAGAGACGTTATTCTCCTGCTGTCGGTAAATTACAAGGCCCCATAAGCATGAAGCACCAATTTGATTTCATAGGAACAGTGTCACCTTGTCAGTACAGTGTGTATAATTTGTTTATGTTTACATATGTATGTAGTGCTACCAGTGGAGAGAGGGGCTGTTTGTGAGCCTACTAAGAGCAGCACTAAACCCTCCACTAGTTCTGCTGGTGCAACCAAAGGCACAAGTGAGGCTGACAGGAAGGAAATCTGCCTGTTCTTCATTCGCAGACACTGCAGCTTCAAAGGTAAAATCACACAGAAATTTGCATGGGAAGAAAAATAAATTCCCCCTGTGTGCCAAGTGTACTGTGTGTATACTGCTTATGTGTGTGTGTGTGTGTGTGTGTGTGTGTCTATTGTTGCTTTCTTTCAGAGAAGTGTGTTCGTGTCCATTGCCACCTACCTTACAAGTGGCAGGTTTTAAAAAGGGATGGGGTCACCTGGAAGGACTTACCCAATAATGAGGACATTGAACAGGCCTACTGTGACCCTGGGGAAGATATGAGCTGTGCTAATCAGCCCGCTTCCATCTCAGCGATCCGCACAATGCTGTCACTACTAAGGTGCACCAATGACACAAAACAACCAGAAATATAATAATACAATCCTACATCAAGAGGATTGCAGACACTTATGTGTTCCAGGGCAAGGATGACTGTGGAATTTACCTCTAAATCCTAAGGAAAGTGAGTATTGGTGATTTAGACTGCTGTTCTTGTTCCTTTCAGCACCACAGCCCCTCCAGTCCAGCCCACTGCAGTGGACCCAGTTGATTTCCTGAAAATGACTTGCAGAGGGTCTGAAGTTCGTCGTCTGTCCACTGCCTCTTCTGTCTCTAAGCCTCCTCACTTCATGCTTACAACAAAGTGGCTGTGGTACTGGAAGGATGACAGTGGGATCTGGGTGGAGTATGGAAAGCAGGTCAGTTTACTGTGTTCCCATTTAAACCAGAAAATCTGGGACCTGTACCAGAAAAGTGGTCAATGACCTGCAAGCTGTGGATGCCCGAAAAAAGTTTTAATAATGGAATATCAAGTTTTTATTAAAAACAGGTTTAGGTTCAGCACAAAAGAAAAATATAATGTCCACATATGAAGACGCAGGGTCTATATTGGTTGTAATTAAGAAGTTTGAGGGATCATTCAGAAAACACTGAAAACCCTGAAAAAGCCAAAGATGTCTTAAAGAAGGTGGTAATAAAATTTGTTGAGTAAATCCTAAAGGTTTTCATGTTAAACTTCACGCTTTAGGATTAATTGACAAATGTTTCGTTGGAAAAGACCTTATGAATTTGTTCTCTGCTCTTTGTATCCTCCCCCTGTAGGGCGGCACTGATTCGTCTCCTTCCATCAGTTCTCCAACCCTGGAGAATGTTTACCTGGCAGACAGAGAGACGCAGATTCCTTTTACTGCTGGCAAACAGCAGTACATTCTCTTCTTCATTGGTAAAGCAGGACAACAACAGATGTATCAGCAGAATGTAAAATATAACACCAAACGAGAGGTCAGAAGAAGGCCCCGCTTTGTGTCTTCTCATGACGTGGAAGTTGAGCTGAAAAGGTATTTTTATTCCCTGTGATAGATGGATGTTTTGATTTCTCTGTATCTGATTTTTACTACTCAGATGGTTCTTTTGTGTATTTCCTCTGTAGTACATCAGCAGACAGCTCCAGCTCCTCACCAGCTGCAAATGTCCCATCCTACTGGGACAAGACTGCCCTACCTGACTTTGGATACAAGGTATCCGTATAGCATGTTATGCTATGTGTAATGTATATCATTCCATCATTACATAATGCCTGTACTTAATGGCACTGTACTGCATTTTCCAGCTGGTCCCTCTGTCCCAAACAGTGAAGACGTACACTATGATTGAGAAGCTGTTTAAACAAACCATGCCTCACAGTACAATTAACAATATCCAGAGGATCCAGAACCCGTCTCTGTGGAAAGTCTTTCAGTGGTAGGGGACAGGAGGCATACTTAGTCATGTTATAGAGTGTATCAGAAACACACATATGACTTTGTGTGATGTGCGTTCAGGCAGAAGGAGCAGATGGCAGAGAAGAATGGAGGTAAACCTGTGAATCAGCAGTACTTGTTCCATGGGACAGACGAGTCCCTGATTGAGGCGATCTGTGAGCAGAACTTTGACTGGAGGGTCTGCGGTGCCCACGGCACAAGCTATGGAAAAGGTGTGTGCCAGTCCCAATATGTTTCACTTCACAATACTCCAATATCCATCTACAAAACATACAATCACAAAATGTTTTGGACATAATAGGGCAGTACGTTCTACTTACTTGTTATGACCATGTTAAATGGACAGTAACATAAACTGACTGTATCTGTGGTACTCCCTCATTTCACTCACAGGTAGCTACTTTGCCAGAGATGCTTCATACTCAAACAGATACGCCAAAGCCAGACTGACCCGGAGCAAAGTCATGTTTGTGGCTATGGTGCTGGTGGGCGAGCACACCAGAGGAAGCAGCAGCTTCGTGCGACCCCCTGCTAAAAGAACCAGCAAGAGTTTCTACGATAGCTGTGTTGACTCTGAGAGCAACCCCAGCATTTTCGTCATCTTCGAAAAACAACAGATCTATCCAGAGTACCTTATTGATTACATGTAAGCCGGGATGCTGTCTGCTTATTTGCTATTCAGGGTTTAGTCAAGTGAAACATGTTGATCTTAGATCGTCTTTACTTTTACTGGGAGCAGTTTGTGGCTTTATGACTTGGTTTGGAGAAATACCAACAATTTATCAGGGGAATGGTGCAGGATTATAACTCTCATATTCTAATGTTGCTGATGTTTGTTTTATTGATCGCTGTTTTCACTCTTCTGAGGATTCTTCTGTAAAGGGTATTAATACAGTATACGGCTGTCAAGAAATATGTTTACCAAGCACTGACACTAACATGCTGGAAATTCATTTGTTTATCTTGAAAAATATCCTGATAACAAGCCTATGTAATAATGTAAACCCTAATTTCAATCATTCCAAATAAATGTCATCATTACTAATTGTAATGTTGATCTGATTTGTTTGAAGTTGCTAATATCTCTTTAACTCACTCAGTTTCCAATGGTATCATCAATGGTTCTCTTTAATCTACTTTAATTACAATTACTGTCATTTCAGGGAAAAAACAACAATTTTATGTGGAAACAAAGTGCAAACATTCAAGTCAAAGTTACTTCACATTTCAGAGTCCTTCCCAGGTCCTGCACATACAGACCAAAATGACTCATCAGTCATTCAAAAGCAGCACTAGAGGTTCCTATGTCTGTAAAGTGGACAAGACCAAATTTTATAATAAACGACTTGAGGTTATAGGAAATAACAACAGGAGAAAGGGGATGGCAGTGAGCAAAGTAACAGCATCGTGTGTTTGGCACTGCTGTACCTGTGTGACTTAGTCTCACTTTCTGCCATTTCATCTCTTCATGTTATTTTCAGTAACTTGAAAAAGCAACAAATCAGCTGAATCATTAGTTGCGTTTACAAACTGATACAGAGCAAAATAATGAAAATACACTTCCATTATGGAATGTAGCAAATCACAGCAACAGAAATGATTAATATTGCTTGACACTGAGGTAAGTGTGCTTCATTCCCTAACCCTAACCCTAACCCTAACCCATCAATAAAGCCTGACATGGAGCCCAAAGGGTCTCAGGTTCAGTGCAGAAAACAACTGGCTCCCTTAAATGTGATCTCAGTTCTCAGTGACTTGTCCATGTGTCTGAATGTGGCTGTGACAGTGTGAAGCAGCTGTATAGTTTGTATCCTAGTTTGTTGTCTTTTATTGCTCTGCTGGACAGTTCAATCCATCTTCCTCCGTCCCTCTCCTGGTGATTTTGACAAATATGCCATTTTTGGGTCCCAGAGTGCTTGAAGACTTCAATTCCAGAGGGACCTGTACAAATACGAGAGCTGTTATGTACATGAATCCTTTCTAACAGATTGGTGTCTTTCTGGAAGAATATGTCCAAAATCCGACCCACCTTTGTCTCAGAACAGGCCACAAGGCTGAACCCCCGGAACATACGTCCGAGAGCCATTTTGATCTCCAGCTGGGCAAGCCTCATTCCCACGCAGTTACGAGGCCCCGCCCCAAACGGCAGATATACAAATGGATGCCGACTGGCTTTGGCCTCTGGTGTGAATCTGAGGATCAAACACACAGTTTAGTTTGGAGTTAGGGGCCCAGGTCGTTCACTCTACGCTCTCTATTATTACTGGCTGAACTATGAGCTCAGCATAATAATTATTAGCTGGTTCTGGTAAAGTCACGACAGGGTATCAGCAATTCCACTGACTGTTGCCCTCAGAATTTGGACTGGAATGCAGGTTCAGACAGTTTTGCTATTTTCTTGCTGTTGTAATATTCTGACAACGTCTTACCTCTCTGGGATGAACTTCTCAGGCTCTGGCCAGTGTTCTGGGTCGTAGTGGAGGAATCCTGCAGGGATCTCCAGTGTTGCTCCTTTAGGGAGAACCTGGCCATTCACCACACACTCCTGCTCAATGTCTCGAGCAAACCTATGTGGGCCAAAATGAGACCAGTATGCTTTAAACACCTCATTACATTACCGAGCTGAAAAGGATTTGATGTTAGTTTTGCTCTGCATCATAACCAAAAATCCCTGTTTGCAATGGGAAACCTGATAGTAAAAAGGATGCATATTTGATCTTGATGTAATGTGTTTCATGTACCTGAATCCAGGAGGATACAGGCGCAATGCTTCAGATATAACCATGTCCAAATACTTCAGCTCATGGACATTATTGTAATCTGGTGATTCCTGCAACAGAAGGGAGAACACAACTGTATTAAAAAAGGCTTCATTCAGCTTTTGTAGTAAGTATAGAAAGCTGTCTAATGTTAGTTGAGCTCAGATCAAACAATCACAAGACGACAACACACTCACGTGTCTGGAGAAGAACTCGTCCACTTCTTCCTGCACTTTGCGTTGACATTCCGGGTGGAGAGCCAACAGGTAGCAGGTGAAGCCCAAAGTGTTGCTGCTGGTTTCGTAGCCTGCCAAGAGGAAAACAAAAGCCTGACCCACAATCTCGTCCTCCGTCATCGTCTTCCTCTGTGGTCGCCTGCTGCGTGGCTCCTGTGGTTGATGAAGGTCACAGTCGGGCTCAGGGGCCGACCGGTGCGCCTGATGGTGCTGGAGCTCGTCGGCCTGGTTCGCCGCGTCGAGGTGTTCCGAAGACACGCGATCGTTGCTGCTCCGTGCGTCCAACATCTGCTGGAGGAAGTCTCGACGCCTCTACATGACAAAAGATTTAATAAAATACCAGAATTAAACGTTCAGTTCAGTAAATATGGGTCAGTTTGTGGCAGCAGAGGAAACCTTGCTGAGTCACACCTGTTCAGGAGGCTCTTCCTCTCTCTGCTTGATAATCTTCTGGATGATGCCGATGAAAAACTGGTTCATCGTATCTCGTCTTTTGTTGGGGATGAGACTCGCCAGCGGAGCGAGGATGAAAGGGAAAGCAACTGGACACCAAAACAGACAGTGTTAGAATGACTCAAACTGAGATCACGCTTGATTCAATGATACTCGTAAAACTGAACTGACTGAAAAGCAGCATGATGGGCCTGAAGAAGGAAAAGGAGAAGAACAGCTGAGCGTGGCGGACGAAGGGGTCGTCTGGATTGTTCTGGGAGTCCACCTGAGTTGCAAACGCCACGGTGGCAATGACGTCCATGGTGAAGCAGCCGAAACACCTACAAGCCATGCGACCAGAACATGGCAGGTGTGATTATGTGATAATAAAAGAAATGACTAGGAGCACAGGAGGATTATCTGCTGGGCAAGTGCTTTATCTTTTTTTAATTACCTGTGGATGTCAAAAGCCTCTGCTGACTCAGCGTACACATTCAGATTGTTCATCAGGGCATCGGTGGCTGTGTTGATGAGGGGAACCATCTACGGTCCAACAAAACAACAGCAACGCTTTTATTTCCTGGGAAATCTGCGCTGCCACTCCTGTTTTAGTGAAACGTGTCGCCAGAGAAAATTTCCACCTCACCTCTTTCATCTTGGCAGCGCTGAAGGACGGCGTGAGGATGCTGCGGACTCTCCTCCACTGTTCATCCCTCAGCAGCAGCAGACAGTCGCTCATCGGTTTGGTGGCAAAGCGAAAATTCTACACGGAATGACATCATAGATATGACTCATTAAGGTCACTGTGTACACTCTGAGTACAAACAAATCTGTGTCATCTATCTGGAATAACTTGGATGCAGGGACCTGTAATTGTCTTTTTGTGGGACAATGTGCTCACCATTCTGTTTGAGAAGCTGCTGAAGTCCTTGACCATCACCTGTCGGAGCATGTCAGGGTCTGCTACCACCACTACAGGTCTCCGGCCTAAATAGTACCTGAGACACACCAGATTAAGTCAGCGACAAATGAACAAAGACAGAAGCAACAGACAGACAGGGTGCTGCAATGTTGTGTTCTGGGGGTAATGTCCGGGTCGTATGGGTTATTGAGGTAGTTAGGTTTCCTGTCCAAGGCTGCAGCATGGATCTGTATAACAACAATACAGCAATCTCCTATTCTAACACTTGTAGTTTTAGTTCCACAGTGTGTCCATTTGCTTTCACGCTGAGGAGGAAGTGAAATCAATCAAACATGGATGTGTCAGCTGTTTCATAGACTGCTAGGGATCAAATGTTTTCTGTACTTACCCACACACTCTTCCATGTGTGTTTATCAGGTCAGTGATGGGGTGGAAAAAACCCTAAAAAGAAAGATAAAGAACATTAGAACAGAAGGATAAAAGTTCACCCATATGTACAAAGTGTAACAGTTCATAGCAAAGGGAACAGCTTTGGTTTCATGAGATACAGAAAAAGGAGGCCGCTGAAGTGCTTTTGTGTGAAGACAACAAAGACGGGGGGAAAATGTCAATTTACTGCAGATGTTGCGGGTTATATCTAAACTTCCTCACCTGTCTGAATAAGAAGAGGTTGCCAAAGAAAGGCACCGGCTTTGGGTGTCTTATTCCACACCGGGAGAGGACTGAAAAGGGACGGACAGAATACCTGCAAGAGAGCGAAAGATAACATAATTAACATAATATTAGGGTTTATCATGTTAGTAGTCACTTCCATGGAGTAACTGAGATCCACAGCAGCTACGGCGTCACAGACACACAGATAACTTACCAGTAAAGAAGAGCTAGAAAGACGAGGAAGAGGCTGATGGACACAGCCGACCCACTGGGTTTGATATGGAAGATATTTAGAATGTCAACTACAGCCTCCATGATGGACAAAGCTTCTCTCTCTTTCTCTCTCTCAGTTCTGCATCACAAGGACTGTGACGATGTCTCCTGGGAGAAAAGGAGAAGTAAGAATGGTGATGATGTCTCAGTAAAAGAGTGTTGACTAACTCAGTTTATGACGTGTTGGTTAACTTTGTGTGTGTATTAAGTGTTGATGGGTGAACACAAACACAAAGGGTTTAACAGGTGTCTCAAAATCTGAATCATGACCCTACAAAAACTCTTTGGAATTGTGTGTGTCATACTTTAATACTGAGATGTAATCAGGAACATATTCTCAGTCTCAGTATTTGAATCTACTGTCATCTGATCTAATATTGATTCAGTACTTCTCTTTGTGGACTTTGGTCTTAGCTCTTTCTACCCTGCAAATTATTTAGCGGCGCTCCAAGGTAACGAGTACATTTGTTTCAGCAGCTTTGTGGGGCTCTCAACCCTTCACCTGCATTTTTAATTACGTGACACAATCTCAAAGTTATTACTCGGTGCCCAGGGGATTAGAATCAGCTGTTCATCATCTTTGTAGGTCCAAAAGTCCAAGATATTACGAGTTATAAATACATGTATGCCTCGCTTATATCAGGCGTTAATTTATAAATTCTGAGCCTGACACTTTGTACGAAATTAATATAATTCCGTAGTTATTTTCACTCATATTTCCACATTCATAGGAGCTCACAGATTGTTAAATAATAGTCCACCTACGTTTAACCTTTGGCGGTGCTTAGCTTCAGCATAACAACACACGGTTACTTACACTTTGTACTCGCACTTGTGTGACTCTCACGACCTTTTCATGAATATAATGGTCCAAGCATAGATTGGTCATGTGCGAAGAGAAGAATATTGTCCACTATTGGCGAAATTCAGCGAGAAATCTAGATTTTACGACATTATTTTGTCAATATTGTGATGGTCTTCTTCAGTGCATTTTAAAGCGTCACAAGCGTATGACGAGGTGTATACTGCCACCTGCTGTTCTGGAATGGTCAGTATCCACTATATACAGTAGTTGCACTAAGTAGCATTTATACTAAGTTATTATTCATTTCTGTACTATGTAATGCTGATTTTATCAATCACCAATATTTATTTTTATTCATTTAAATCTTGACTGACCCATCTCTGTATAATGAAAGAAATTCATCAAATTCCGATGTTGCCAAGTCTATTCCTGTTCACCATCTCACCCTTATCCTACATTCACATTCATTATTTTGCTTTGTTTATTTTTCCACAAATCCCATTTACTTTGCATAATTGTCACATCTTCATTAATCAAATAAACCACATAAGACTTGAATCACTTAGCAAACTGTTCCCCACACATAACCTATTTCTTCCTTTAGCAGTCTCTAGTGTATTACATGTTCTGATACCAACAGAAAGAAGTTGTCCACAGTTTTCCATTACTGTCTAGCTCCACATGATGTGCTGTATTTTCTTCTTCTCTTTCTTCTCCTCTTTTATTATTCCCCACTGATCCCTATGTGCCCACATTCTCTGCTTTCCTCCCATCTTCAGCACAGTCCCCTTTGGATCCATTGGTGTACGTTTGGGGAAATGTTTATTTTTGGTCAAATTCTCCAAAATGACAGTGGACCAAATTGTTATGTATGAGACGAACTTCATTTATTCAGAGGGCCATTGTTGAGAATTTGTCCTTCGACGCGGAGTTGAAACAGCGCCCTATTGTATTTGCAGGCAGAGATGGTTTTATTAGGGGAATATTCATGCATGGGGAGTGCAGGCTTAGCTATTGATGCAGCTCGTTGGCTCTTGTGAGACGCCCCCTTGATAGATTGTGCTCTGTGACAGATGATGTGACACAGAGGAATGATGCCAAGCGCACATATCTATCGTGTCTGCTGTGATGCGGGGATTCACCCTTGCGCAGGAAAGATAATTTATATTCATGCTTGGTTGACACTTGGAAAAATAGCTGATTGTAGGTTATTAAGAATGCTCTGGGCAAGTTGGATTTGGATCTTAGACAAGTATGATTCCTACAAACTAGAAAGGCCAAGCTGGGGTAATTTGGGTCTTCATTAAAAAGCATATTAGGGCTAAATGTTCCATATATATTCATATTTATGATTCATAGTAGATTTGAACAACATCTTTATTCACACATTTTAAGATAGTCACAGTTGTTTTGTCAATTTCTATTGCCAAAAAAGGGACTGATACATAGGTAAGTGTTCTCTATTTGCTCCTACCCCTTCCCTCGCTTGACATGATGAATCACACAGACTCCATCTCTCAGAGAGGAGAGACGGCTTGAAGCTTACATACTCCTCAAATTAGATTCAGCCAGATAATTTCATTCACTGACAGTCAGGACTGCAGAGAAGGACGGCACCGATCCTGTCACATCCAATCAGTTTGTCTGTGCTTCTTAATGTAACTACCCCTTCTGTCTGCCTTAAGTCGTGCACTTGAGTTTCATCAGAGTCAAACCTACTGACAGACGTGACCGTGTCTGTTTTACAGCTCTGTAATCCTAAATTAAACAGGGTAACCTGCCCGTCTCACCTCTCATTTGATCCTATTGATTAGCAGGCAGTGAGGTGCAACAAAGCCGAGAAGAGAGTGAGATGGCGAGAGATGGCCAAAGGAGATGGAATGTGATTTGCAAATCTAACCCGATTTTTGCGACTAGATTTCAGAAACACACTCATGCTTGCTGCTCATGCCCATGAAACCCCCCCCATCCCACTCCCCTCCAACGCCACAGTGAGGAAGCAACATGGCATGTTTCTGTCTGTTCCTTGGCCTCTGCTTCCTGAGCCATGTGAGAGGAGATCAATACCTTAATGTCTGCTGCCCCCTCATCACGGCTCCACCAGTGGGAGAGACCGAGCAGGGAAACAGAGTGTGAAGCTGCAACTCCTCTCCTCCACTTCTTTGACTCGCTTGAACTTATCTTTGCACACCTCCTTTTTTGTGTGTCCCTCTCTGCCTCTCTCTCTCTCTGCACAAAGACCGACTGGGGTGGGAGAAAGAAGACGATCCTTTCAGTCGAATCACAGTTTATTGATTCACATTAATTCCCTTGTACATTGTCCAGGCTCTCTAATATCTCATCTGTAATGGGAATTTTCCTACCAGTTGATACTGAAGGAAAATTGATTTGACAATTTTACTATGTAGTTCTCTATGCTGCAGTATACAAAATGTGAGCAAGTGCAGAGGTGGAGGGTAGCAGAGCAGAGCACAGAACTCCCTGAGGGTCACTGCACAGATGATCCTGAGAAACTAAGAGGCCCTCTCGATAATTTGGAGAGAGGAGAGACTATGAGGAGAACAGCGAGGCTCTCATTAAAGCCCTCGAGCCCTGAAACTCTGTGACCCCAACAGTCTGACAGAAGGGGAAAGACGAGGCGAAAGAGAAGGAAAACCAGTATATAAAGAAGGAACACGGATGACTTCATTTTACCCATCACTTTAAATCCTGTATGGGTGCATTCATGTGGAAAAATATCTCCATAGTCAAATCAGGGAGTGGCTCCTCCTCTATGTTCCCTGGTGTTTACAGGTGCCTGTTACATCACTGTGAAAAGACAACGGGGAGGGAGAGCAGTAGACAGGGAGATTGAGCGATGCAGCTGATTCTGCAGAAGCACCGCATCCCCTCGAGCCTCCTGTCGCTGTGTGAAACCAAGCTGCGGGCTGCTTGGCATTCATATTTTGGAAGGTGTCATAATTTTTAATGCATTATTCTTCATACATTCCCCAAAGATCCACATTCTTTTTTTCTGTATCTAAGTAATTCCTTGATCACACGTGTCACATTGCTTACATACCAACAACTGGCTTTAGGCAGTGTGAGGGGTAGAGGGGTCTTTATAGTGTTTAATTTGGGGCTCCCAATGTCAGTTGATGATACCTTACTCCTTGTCTCTTTAGTGCTGCTCCAGCTCCTGATCTTTCTCCTGCTTGGCTGCACAAGGTGTAAGGATGCAGCGTAGCAAAATAAATTCGCGTGCAAGAAACTCTGTGGAGTTCTACTTTGGGAAAACTCACTGTCAGGACATCTCTTCATCTTCTACACCTCGCAAACCACTTGATAATTTAGGTTAGAGCTGCTGAATAATTTTAAGATTGGTTCCAGGTAATAAGCATGATGGCTTAACAGTTAAGGAGCTGCAGAAAAAGAAGAAAATTTGCTCCAGGCAGAAAAGAAAGGTTGCCGGGGCACCAACTCAAACCTGCCTGTGTTGTAGTTCCTCTTACAGCCTGTAGAGAGCACTTACACACCATTTTATTTACTGGCTGACGCTCATTCAGTCTAAGAAGTAATGATGGCACAGCAACAGTAACTGCCTTTATGTGGAACCTCAATAATAATCAGCACGAAAGCTTAATCAATAAATATGCCTGAAGTAAACAACTCAATCAGAATGAACTGGCTTATTGGAACAGGAAATGCATTCATCCCTCATCACGGTGGACACTGACAGCTTTCCAGGTTAAATCAAAGTTGTTGCCATGTACTTAAGTAACCGTAGCGATCACCACGGAGACTTGGGCATTTGAATTCAGAAGACATAGTGTTCTAATTATGCAGATTCAATGACAGTTTCTTATCCTTTGGGTGTTAAAAACTGACTCTACAATTTGATGGTGTGTGTCTTAGTGTGAGCGTGTGGTTGTGTGTGACAAGTGCATAATCAATAGGGAGCTCAATGTAACAAAAGGCCTGTCACAGAGAACAAGTTTACTTCTCCCAAACTGAACATTTCTGCTGATCAACATCCTCCCTCCCTCCCTCCGTGGAGCCAGGCAGGATTCAGAACAACAAAGTGAACTGTAGCAACACTTTTAGCTCTTAATGAAGAAACTAGCTGAGGAAGAACTAAGGCGTGTGGCGTCACCTGGTCAGAAGCCCGCCTGAGATATCTGGGAGCCTGAAATGAAACATAATGGAGACCTCCTGTCCCTCTCATCTGCCCAACTACCACTCAGAGTGCCTGATAGTGTGAGGATGAGGTCCAGTGGTGCGAGTATGGGAGAGTAGGATACATTTGTGATTTGGTGAAGCAGCTATCTGTCTCACAGCTGGCAGCGTGTGGCAAAATGCAAACCACAAGGTCAGAAGAATTGCGTAGAGACCAAAACGGATTGTTTATGCATATACAATATGTGGGTTAATGCCGGCCTGACACTTCCAGAATGCATTTTCTTTTAAAATGTCACTTATTCACACGTTGACACCACTTCAATAAAGGAGAAACTGGAGGTTATATACAACATAATGAGTTATGCCTCACGCTTTCCTGTGATGCATGAATGCACTTTTATGCCCTCTTGTCCTCTTTTTGAATTTCTTGAACACCCACGGACCTTTTTATTAACTTTCACAGATATTTCAACGATTTCAAATCTTTGCAGACTCATTCAGGTCATAGTCTATTCCTGTAGGACAACCTTTAAAGGGCAACCCACTTGCAGGAGGGTGTCGGTCAGACGCAGACTATATCGTGCTGCTGTATTGTTCTCCTCTTTTTTTGTTAGTCTCGATCTTTATTGAATTAAGGGGGAAACACAGGAGGTGCAACACAGATACTACAGCTTAGAATTCAAGCTCAATTCTTGCCTTAAATGCTCTATTAAAGACTTTTAGTACAACACTTTGAAAGACAAATACATACCGCTAACTAATAGTAAAATTTTGGGTTATTAGACAAAATAAGATCTCAGCTTGGCACATTTTTCATCTGCAACGCATGACAAAGTAACAGTGAGACTGCTGGCAGAGTGTTCTCTCTAATGCGTCATATCTGATTCTTAATGAGTTCAGGTAAAATGTTTGCAGCGAGACACAGACAAGGGAATCAGTTAAATCCCCGGCAACCTGCCTTCAGAAGCAATTACCTGAAAATAAGCATTAACCACGAGACAACGTCGGGTAATGTTGAACAGCTGAAATCACTCAATGCAATGGTGCACTGAAATTTCACATAAATTCCTTGAATTGTTACAGTTAAATTAACAGATGCCCCTTCAGAAATGTCAAGGGACATTTCACTGTTGGTAGATCAGAATACTAAACAGTGTCTGTGTGGTTGTGTTTCTTTCAGTGAAAAATCAAAGCAAAGAAGGAAAGCGAATAAAACTCTGCCTGTAGTGCAAGTTGTTATTTTTTCTCGGTGGCCTTAATTCTTTTTTATTTCTCGTCCTCTCATTAACAGAATCTATTTGATGGAGACAAAAACAATCAATTAGTGTGCAAATAATGTCAGCAGTGGGGGCCCTGCCTTTTGTGCTTGATTTGTTTTGGTGTTTGAGGCTTTCATGTTCTTTTGTCCCGCCTCTTGTTCCAGTCGGTGCCTGCGTGGCTTCCTGACCCTGGTTCCTGCCTTATTTACATTACATTACATCCTGTTTGAATGTGAAATTCACCAAGAAGTGAATAGCACAAGCAGAGCAGGACCTCACAGGAACACAGGACAGCACAGTTTAGGTGTCTTTAGATTCTTTACTCGTATGTATACATTGGTTGCCACAGAAACTGGTGTATATACTGTGTAAATATTTTGAAACAATTCAGGCCTTTAAGGAGATGTTCAAATTTAGCTTTCGAGAGAAGAGCAGTCAAAACAGATCTGATTACTGTGGCTTGGCAGTTCAGGCTCACTGGTTAACAATCGTTAAGCCATGAAAGCAATGCAAAACAATTAAGACAATGATTTGAATGACAAAATCACAATCCTACCTTGTCGGGCATACAAATAATGCCACATTTGCAAGTCAGGCCATATGTCAAAACACACACACACACTTCGGGTCCGAGGACAACGAGGCTGGGAAGATGTATAAAGCCGGAAAACTAAAGGAACGCGTGAGGATCAGGTGAAACTCGGGATACAAAGACGCATTAATGCAAAGGATTATACATTCACTTTGACATATACACACACACCAACATACATTAGAAAAAAGCTAATCTGAATCGGTGGAAGGTTTTTCTTTCCTATTATCATACCAAAGCTGAATCTTTACTGATGCTCAAAAAAAAGAAAAAAACTGAGAATTGATGTACACACACACTTCACAGCATCTGTAGTGTTTTGTCCACGCTATCACACCTCTCTCTCTCTCCACCAGTCCACCGGTGGGTTTTAGATGGGACGATTTGCTCCTTCTTCATTATCCAATAAGTCCAGGGATTTCTGGCTGAACACAGGTCATCATCCTGTACCAGAAAATAACCATTTCAATTACTGTGTTAGTGGAGGCAGCTGATGACTGCAATATTCATGCATCAGCTGCCACTTCTTTCAACCCTGCCTTTATATCATCTAAGACGAAGAAGAAGAAGGAGAAGAAATTACTTAGATGATTTTTTATCTGAAAGCTGGCATAGAGTTTCTGTTTATGAATCTGATAGAAAGAGAGCATAGAACCAGGCAGAGCTGTAGATCGCTTACAAGCATATGATATGAAAATGACAATTTGACAATGTTCTCTGTGGTAGGATATGGATTTGGTCTATAAAACAGTTTTCTCTGGTCTCCCACAGCATCTCATACTGTCCGTATCCACATCCAGAGAACATCCTGTGGTGAGTTCGGAGATGGTCCCCATGTTAATGAGATGCCTCTCTACTGCCACAGCTCTATTTGTTTTGATAGTATAATTTCCATTGGGCAGGAGTTTCCCAGCCCTGACTGGGGAGATGTTGTGGCCTCGCCCGGAGCTGACTCACTCCTCAAAGAGGCTTATTTGGGGAATCAGATGAGTTGTGTGCAACTGAGGGAGCAAGAACATTGTATTGTTGTAACTTGTCAGTGTTAGAGACTGTCAGTCCACCAGAACTTTTGGGTTTTCCCAGAGTTTTTTTCCATCGTTTGTTCACCTTACTGGTTGGTCTTCGAGCATGGAGACATTTAGGCCCTTATCATCTCTGCTGACTTATTAATGAGCTAAGTGTCTGCTCAAGCTGTGCCTGATCATTCCTGCTCTTCCTCTTCTGTAGCTGGTTCATCGTCCCTCTGATGAAAATGATGCCATCCACTTTTGTCCGGGAATAAATTTGGCCCCGATGGCTCTTGACCCTCTGGGGTTTGAAGATCAAGAGGATTTGATGCATTTTGACATAAAAAAAAAGCAACTTGAGCAGAATAATACTAATCACAGTTATCATGGTCTTCTTTCATGTGCAACCCGACTGAGCTTGTTTCATAGTTTGGAGCCTTTCTCCACATATCTGCAGGACTAACCGCTGAAGGGAAGGAGCAGTAGTAAAGCTTCCACACCACCCATTGACTATGGAACGTATACCACACATGTAGATTCGTAACACAGCAGCTACTCCATCATGCACACTGGCTACACAGCTGTGAGCGATAACAACCCCACGGAACAATTCTCATCTTCTTTTATTTATTTGTTTATTTTTTACATCAGGAAACAATGCAAGACCCATGATTGCATCAGCACCCACAACTCTACCAACCAACTACATCCAGATCCACGAATAATAATACAAATGGGGTACACCTATAAATATGATTTTTTTTCCAGTTTGGACCTCATGGATTTTAAATGAGCTTGTTTACCTCCATGTTGTTTTGGTCAACATGGCGAAATCCTGAATACATCACCTGCGGTACTACATGCTACTCATCCAGCAGACATAATCAGGCTCCCAGGAGTCGCCTGGAAGCTGAAGTAACACATAGGCAACAGTCACCCGAGGAGGCGACCAGGAGACACACTCTTGCCTTAGACGTCGCTGTCCATCAACACATTTTGTTTGCTTCTCATTTCCAACTGTTCGTCCTTAAGCATTCGTTCGTCCTGATCAGAGCTCTGCTACCTTTGAAGTCATAGATAGATATTAAAGATATTATGCATCAATGAGAAAAGGGAAGGAAATAGTTGTGCATGATCTATTATATCCACAAGGCTCCAACGTGAGGGACTGAAACTCAAGTATTCACTCAATATGTCAAACAAAGTGGTAACGAACAAAGAGATCGGTATTTACTTATTTTACAAACGCTTAAAAAATATCAGCAGTGGCGACGGCACGTGAGTCCATTCAAGCGAGTCCTGCCATGATGGAGTAGCTTGTCCTTGAAACATTCTATTGTCGCCGTGTTGCTGCTGCCGTGACATTAATTGACATTACTGCCGCCATGATGTTTTTGTAGGTATTGTGTGTACGCGGCATTCAGTCTTGAGGCCCTGCACAAGCTACACTTCAAACACACGCATGCAATGTTAATTTGTAGTGAAAGTCAAGTATGATTATTGCTGTGCCACAAATGTAGCACAGTGTTATTGGGAGTGTCTGTCAAACTGGACACGTTCTCCGTAATACTGTGTGTTATTATGAATGTTACGACTCGGCACCAGTGGAAAGAGTTTCAGTATTGAGGAGAATAATCTTGACCAGAAAACTGCATGCCAAGAAAACGCCCACACACCTGTGACCTGTGGTTTCGGTTTGATTGCATCTCGTCTCACTTTGTTGCAGCTCTGTGGGTGGAGGGAAAAAGATACCTGTATCATTTAAACATAAATTAAGAGGAGATTTTTTTAGGTAACCTCACCCGACTGAGCACAGCCCACCCATCCTCAACCCGAGGAGAGGTCCAATCAGCCTGGGTAAGTGGAAACAGCTGTGCTTGGGGTGCAGAGGCTTTGATATGAGGTCACAGTTGAAACCTCTTTGATGGAAGCAAAAGCCCAATCACACGGAAAAGAAAATGACAACACAAAAAGCATTTTTAATGTCATTCTTCGAGGGTAATCCCGAATGTATTTATAAAGGAAGAGCTGGATTAAAGTGCTGGATGGAAAGAGAGCGTTATTCTCTTTGTTCTCCCGCTTCACTCCAGGTTTCTCCACATCTCAGGATCCAGCTGGAATGCAAATCCTGTCCCACAGCCAGCCAAAGCTATTTCAGGAAATAAATAAATAAGTCTCTGCTACTCAACAATATGAACCAATTAGTGAGATACTGTATTTAAATGACATCGTATGTATCTGGGGTACCGCAAAGAAAAACAAAATCAAGTTTGTTTGATTGGATGACATTATGTGATTGTATTATAGAGCTTATAGCCGTAAAAAAAACATCTTTGAATTCAGATTTTGACATATATCATCAGTTGTAGCTGTTGGTACTCGTACTGCATATTCCTTTACATTCCGGCACATTTCCCTGTGCATTGATAGACACGTAACTGCCAATCAGCAGCCGCCTCAGTGTATCTGTATTAGAGCGGCTACTGGAAAGATCTGAGCGGCTGACAGTTGGGGACAGCGCCGCATTATCACTGTCATGATAAGGCAGAGAGAACACAGATAATAGAAACAGCTCTGTGAAATCAACAATGCATGAAGAAAACAAGTTGAAAATACGGGGGAGATGTGAATTTTCTGCTTTGTTAATGTGGCTGAATGTGGTATTTAATCAAGTTTTTGGTGTGTTTATGTGTTTCAACTTCCCCGGGGTTCATTGGAAGAAGGGAGGGCTTATCTAACAGAGTGTGTGTGTGTGTGTGTGTGACAGCTGCTGACATTCACCAAACATCAGTCACGAAACCACTGCAGAATGAATCGACATCATGTTTATGGCCAATTAAGACAGGCATATTAAACAGCCTGTTTCCCATAAGTTCCTCCGAAGAAAATCACCATTCTGGCTCACATGGCTCCCCATGCATTTCCAACCGCTATGGATTGTGAAAATAATCACATGCTACACTACAAAGAAGTCCACAAATCAGAAATATTAATAATAAAAAAAGAGCAACTTTGTATGCTTTCAGCGTTTCAGTCACAGTTGCTTTGCCCCGTCAAGATTAGATCCGTCTAGGTTGGTGTTGTGTGTGCATGAATAATGCATTAGAGACGATACGATGACCCCCCACCCCCAACCCCCCCGACCAAGAGATGGACAGAAATAACACTGACGTCAGCACAGTAGCAGACAGCAGGAGGAGAGGATATAGATGGGATATTAAGCCCGCAGTGCTTCTGGGGGATCAGCTCCACCTCTCGATCTGCCTGTCTCCCAGTCTGTGGGATGCGTCTGTGTCACGCTCCCCGTCTTTCTCTTGTCTTCTCGCCGTGACGTGACAGGCATCTGTGAGCGCCGTGGGTGCAGAGAGGAGAGACTGCTCACTGTGATAAAGTGCGGCTGCAGAAAGAGATTTTGTTGTTTTTTTTGCTGCCCCTGCATATGTGGGCATCTGTCCATAATGGATGTATAACAATACAACAATAGGTCTTATTGAAGCCCGCCATCTTTCAAAGTGATATGAAAGCTTTCAGCCAATTATAAAATGTTCTATAAAATTCTGAGGGATCAGAAGCTTATCATCAAATCATTTATCCCTCAGATTTTCCTCCTCTATTACCAACCGTCTCATCATCAGTTTTCCTTCTCTAAATCATTCTTTCCACTTTTCCCCCTCTTCTTTCCCTTTCTGTCAGGGGAGGTTACAGTGTAGGGTCATGGAGTTTCAGCGCTGGAGGGTTTTTAATGAGAGCCGCGCTTTATTTCTCATAGTCAGACTCGCTCTTAAACAGCCAGCTACCTGAAACGATCAAGAGGGCTTCAGTATCATCTATGCAGTGACCCTCGGGAAGGTTTCCACTCTGCTCTGCTGCCCTCCAAAGCCCCCTATAGGAAGCATGTATGAGACGGCCAACCATACACACTGTACACAGTCCATGCTCACCAGCTAATCAGACATCCACATCCATGAGCAGCCAGCGGTCCAGTCAGGCAAGCAGTCAGCCAGCTGGCTTTTGTCTTATTTAAAGGAAGGGACAAAGCAGTTAATGATTTATTCATTACTGGATTATAGGAGAAGAAAATTCCCATCAAATTAGCCTTAATGGTAATCACACAGACCTCCTGGGCATGGCAACAAAGCTCTGGGAGACGCTGGGATTTCCGGATACTTTCACGAGCAAAGAATTGGGACAGAAATTCCTGCAGAACTGCAAACTTGTTTGATGTTTACGATTAAGTCAAACATTTCTTGTCTGTCTCCTTATATGATGGTAAACCAGTGATGACGGCTTTAGACCGGGTGTAAATGATGAGGACACTTGTTGAACTTCCTTAAAGAAATAAGAGCATTTATGATTCATGTTTGATATCAGTTTCCTGAGTCCCTTAGGTCTCCTTTCCTCCAGACCACGTTTCATTTAAACAGGACCGGTAAGGTGCAGATGTTACTAAGACAGGATTTGTTTTTAGAAACCAACAGAAATGAATTTAGCATTCAGCACAATTCAATTCTGCCTGCAGATACAATTAACTCAAGGTAATCGAATATCAATGACCTTTCTGGTTTTGTTACCCTGAAATCAATATTTAAATGATCAATATTCTATTTATGTAATTTGTGCATCTTAGTCAGACTCCTTAAACCAAATAAGTTGAATAGATTTGCCAGCAGCAATCAGCAGAACTGGAGGACTTTTAAAATAAAAAGTGTGTTCACCAGTTTACTTTCTCTGTCCAAAACACGTTTCTGTCCCTCCCCCCTGCTGTTTCATAGCGGAGATAGCAGATCTTCCCAGCAGGAGCAGCCAAACACAGAACATGTAATTTCAGCCGAGACACAGCCTTTCAGCTCCTGTCTCACACGTTCCCTGTGAGTCAGTGCGAGTTTGGTTTGCTTAAGATAACTCTGTTATTCAGGCAGATTAAAAACAGCAGCAAATTAATGCGAGGCCACCCCCTGAGAGCGAGAGAGAGAGAGAGGGAGAGAGAGAGAGAGAGAGAGAGAGAGAGAGAGAGAGAGAGAGATTGAGAGAGAGAGAGAGAGAGAGAGAGAGAGAGATTCATGCATGCTGAAATAATTTGTTGTAAATAATTCAATAGACATTACAAATAAAGAACTACTAACTACTAACTAAAACAAGCTGTTCACTCTCAAACGTCTGAAAAACCTCCTGAGACCCGAAGCAAAACAAACATTTTATGTATTTTCACATGAAGGAGAAAAGATGTATGGAAAATTGCAGTGCATAACTCAACGGGTCCCGAGTTGTATTTTTTTTTTATCAGGGATGAATCATTTAAAGCTGAACTGACACACACACACACACACACACACACACACATACATAGACATAGACACACACATACACACACTGAGCAAGTTCACTCAGAAAGCACTCTTTGTGGAGCCTGCCTCCCTTGTGAGTGGGGAAGACGAGGCATTAGAGAGTGCGTTGGCATGGCAGAGGAGAGATGAAAGAGCGTCTCACTCCAGTCACTGAGTTCTCCTCCTCCAGTGTTTGATCCTGTCTTCCGGCTGCCCGGAGAACAGGGAGCCCAGGCGTCGGTCAGTGCAGCGGGCTGGAGCAGAGGGCGGCAGTGGCTCTCACAAACCTACAGTATATCACCATGTGATCTACAGCATGGAAACGTCACGCCTGTCTTTATCATTCATGTTAGGAGTCACAATTAAACAGCGATTACATCATAGAGAGCAAATGAGCCAAGGCGACTCACAAGTGATGTTTTCGTCTGTAATTCATCCTTTGATTTGTCGTTTAGGAAGCATTGCCCTGATTAATAAATGTAAAAATGTTGAAATATATATGTTCATATTTATGTTCTGCCTTCCAGGTTATAATAATAATCAAACTTAATGATGTGTGTGTGTGTGTGTGTGTGTGTGTGTGTGTGTTTGTATAGCTTTTCATATTAACTCAACATCAGTTTGAATGATTTTACTGCAGGAAAATGACCGTAGAGTTCCTCATACGCTATAGGAATCTATTATGACAGCCCTCAGAGATCATTTATCACACTCTCTCTGGGTTGTATTACAGTAATGTCGTCTGTGTTGTATATGTATTTTATTTAATTTGGTCTAGCCTCCGGTCACTTTAGGGCCTGTTTTAGTTGATTAGTTGCACATCTCATAAATCATCTATTTCCTCCTACACGTGCAGTAAATAATCAATGTGGCTCCATTCAAACCGTGATGATGTTGGCCTGCGTGTTGTGTTCTCGCTCTGTGCTCAGTTAAGCTCTTCCTGTGTAAAGTTTGGGCTTAAACAGGAGCTGTCACCACTTTCAAATTAAATCTAGGTAGTTTGGTGTTTAATCAGTGAATTAAATCAAAACCACGTGAAATAATTAGTTTCCTTTATGCTGCTAAGGTGGAACCTTGTGTTTGACCTTAGATTGAATTAAATTGAATTAAATTGTGTTTTCTTTTAAACCCTTTGAATTTGAATGATTCTTTTTTGTATGGATGGCGTTATTAAGTATGTTGATTAGATGCAACAGATTCCGGTTTAGAACAACTCCATTTTGTGAAAAGGACAGACAAGACGGGGGCAACTAAAGCAGCTAAATCTATTAAATTCCCATTAAAGTCAGCACCATTATTGAGATCATTATCAAGGGGGACGGGGGACGCCTGATGATGATGGTGGATCAAACGAGATCTAATTAATTCATTTATTCATTAACGTCCGCGGTAAATGCAGTGTAATGAAAACCAGAGTCAGCCAGACATCAAGTGTAGCGTCTCTGCGGAAACATCAAAACTTGAAATAGAAGGAAAATATTCATATGAAACACAACATCAAAGGAGACATATTTCCAGTGTAGGACACTGGCTGCTTTTCAAAGGACTCTAAAGCACATGGACTTCTCACAGGACAGCTGCTTCAGCCTCCGAGCCGGGTGAGTCGCACACTAGGTGTCAGTCTAGCTGCAAGGAAAAGAGAGCGAGGGGAAGGAAGAGACAAAGAAGAGCAGTGAAAAGAAGTAAGTGAGTAAATAAGTGAGTGCAAGTAAAAGACAGGGCGGTGGGGGGAGCAGAGGAAGAATCGCAGCTTTGTGGTCTCCCTGCTTCCCTGCGTCGTCTCCCACCAGTGGAGCCGTGATGAGGGGGGCTGCAGACATTAAAGTATTGATCTCTTCTCAGATGGCTCGGTGACCAGAGGCCAAGGAGATGACACAAACATGCTATGCTGCTTCCTCGCCCTCAGTCCAACCCTGGAGATGGCTGGGAAGGGAGGAAGGGTGGCTGTTTGTTTACGTTTCAGTGTGTTTCACTGTATAGGAGCAAGAAGGATAAAGAGAGCGCGTATATGAGCATAAGCACGGCACGAAACATCTCTCATTATGTCTCGTAGCAGGAGGAAAAGAACGTTTGTACAAATGCAGGTGTGTAGTTTGGTCTTTATGTGTCTATGAGCAAGCAGATGTGTTTATGAAATAAGGTCTCAGCCTTATCTCCCCTGGCCGTCTTTCACGACCCCTCCTCTTGCCTTGGCACACCACACGGTCCAGTAATCAATACGCCTTGCACCAAATGGAGAAATGAGATCTGCCACTGTGGGCAAGATAAGGTGCCGTGTTCACTTTAGGGAAACTGGGTGCGTCCCTTTTAATTGCTCTGATCTAAAACATTAAGATCTCTTGATTTTTTTTTTTAAGTAGCCGTTGACTCAGAATGAAGCCAGAGATGTAACAATCTGAGTGCAGCCAGAGGACGGCGGGCCAGCGGATGAGGTAGACAAAAGCAGGGTTAGATGAAGAAGCACATGCAGGCTGATTGGATGTGACGGGAGCAGTGTCCTCCTCTGCAGCACCAAGTGTCTCAAATGAAAATTTATATGGTGTGACGCTGGTAACAGACTGCCAAAAGAAGGAAGAGAGCAGTGGTCAGTCACTGCTGCACCCAAGTCTGTATATGCATACACACACATGGATACAGAAGAAAAAGGCTCATTTACAGCAAAATAACTACATATATCATACAAATCAATGGGAAATGTCAATGTGGCACACCCGGCATAGTGTGACCAAAATTAAATATTAAAACCTGAAAATAATTATCATTCTACTAATTTTGGATCCCTTTATAAATGTGTTTGTTTAGGAAAGAAACGTAACCCATTCTTTATTATGACAGCACTGATGTCCATGTTAATTGTTGTATTTTCAGAGGGGCGGAAGTGTCAGTGTCATTGTCAGTGGGGCGGAACGTTTGAGTTTTTTTCGGTTGCGTTGGGGAATCAATGGAGGTGCGTTCAGGTGCGCGGTTTCTTCGGAAACAATGTGGGAGAAAGCGACACCGACGGCATCCTGGTTCTTCCCTTGCCCCTGCTTCATACAGGTCGGTAAATTGTCAGTCAACTATGATAAACAACTTTATAAAGTTACACCGTATTAATGTGACAGCTAAGTGTTTTGAATGTTGTCGTAGTGGTCGTCATGTGTGGGGAACTGAAGCAAAGTGGGTCCATTTTGTTACTTCTAAGGTGAACTGATGTTTCACAAGGCTCCTGTGCGCTGAGAATATTGTTAGGTCAATAATTAAAACGTGTGCTGTAAAGTAATGACTTATGATAGAGAAATACTAGTTATTAGTTGACATTTAAGTCAGCGTCTGTACAACATGTTTGAAAGAATGTAACTCAAACACTTTCTGGTTAAAACATTTCCGTGGCCTGTAATTATTGCAGAAGGTTAATATCAGGTTTGGTACAGAGAGAGGATAGACTGCTTTGAATGGCACCAGAGGCAATACAGTGCTTCAACCGTTCACTGCTGTGGAAATGTGCACTTCGATCACTAAATATGTTTATGAAAGATGTCAATGGAAATGTGTTTAACATAAGACTTTATACCTGACTAGAGTGAATGTGTGTGTTGTATTGAGTTAGTGGAACACTGTGATGTACTCTAGTGAAAGAATTGTTCAATTGTTTAATTAAACAACAAGAGACATAATCTGGGAGAAAGTGAGACGGACTACATCCTGATTGTTCCAGTTCACCTGCTTCATAAAGGTCCATGTCTGCGTTCAAACCTACCCTTGGGACCTTTCAGGAATCAACATTGTAAAGATAAAAGATCAGCCACAGTTTCCTGTTTTCTATTCTTGTGATGGCAACTGGACAGCACAGTCACTGAAACCACGCAAAACATTGGAAACCAGTAACTGACATTTTGATGTACTGGAAACGACGGTTTCCTGACTGAAACACACGTCTGCTTCTGCTCAGACTGAAACTTTTTGTCGCGGTTGCCTAAACAGATGTGTCGGAAATGTCTTTAGGAGTTAATAGTTGTTATATGACTGTCCAGGGAGACGCGCTGTATCGTTGTCTCTGGCACAGTCGATGCATGTGCTATCCCACGAGTATTTAGCATTTGGATTCTGCAGTTACATAAGTCAAATCAGCAGTAATGGATTCATATTGGTGGTAAACTGTGCCCAAGGGCTCAGCACTCAACTGTCTATTTCTACGGAACAAATTGTGAGCTGGCACAGTGTGTTAGAAAGGTTGCCAAGCAGTAGTTCAGCCTGTAGTGATGAAGTAACAAAGTTTATATTTACTGCTCCTATAAGCACTCATTATGGATCATCAGAGTATAGTAGTGTGTCTCATCTGTTCTTGCTGCTGCTGCTGCTGCTGCTAAGTCAGAAGGTTTCAGTCAAACAGTAATCTCCTATACAGAAGTGCGCTTGTTTTGCCAATCAAACAAACCCTTCTGCCTCTTTAGAAAAAGAGCAAAATAAGGGCAAAAACACCGGACATTCCTGTGGTTTTTTCATGATTAAAAGCTCAAAACAAAGGACTTTTTCAGTGACGCTGGAATCGCTTATTCAAAATACCCATGGAGGCAAGAAACAAACTACACAGCCGGATCAAATTATTTCATTAATCATTCAGTCTGTGCAGTTAATCAGCTGTCATATTGGTTGGTGCAGAGGGCGAGGAACAACCTTTGGGGAAAGTCAGTGAAGAAATTCACTCGGGTCTCTTTCGATTAAGGCTTTTTATAGCCTGACAGCGAGGTCATTGGTACCTACAGGATGCAAAATGCTTTAGATCTGTGTATATTTTCTTAGATGCTGGAATAAAAAGCGTCCATCTGTGTCTCTGTCTTTGTAATCTCAAAGTGATAAATCATATAAACGGCACAAACGTTCACTTTAGGAGAGGGGAGGGGTTGTTGACAGCAATTATCTGACCTCTGTGTGTTTCCGTGCTCTCTATGCGCTCATGAAAAGGGATATGAGCGGGCGTAACAAGCACACATTTTCAATTTTGTCTCTCCCCATGGAGGCGCAGATAGTGAAGGTAAGAGAACAGCTTGAGTGAGAGAAATGCTGCCCTTCCTAACTCTCGCACCTCGTCGTACGTGGCCAACCGCCGTGTGATTTGGGAACGCCTGGCGGAGTTGCAGAGTCTGTGAATGTCTAATTTTGTCAGATCCCAGAATTAACTGGTTGAAAGAGGGTCTACACATGTGTTCTGTCTCTGCATCTGGTGTGTTAGATGAAGCGCACTGCGACCTTATGGCTGTTAGAGTTGTAAAAGTTGCCATAAATGATTGCGACTCAACCCGGCACCATCCGCCTCACCTCAACTGTTTTGCACCCTTAGACTCACTTATTTTCAGACGAGGCGTTTGCTGGAACAGGTTTTGCCTCGCATAATGAGGTCCTATCAGCGGTGGAGGATTTCGCTTGTGAGCCAAGAAAAGTACTTAGATGAAACTGCGATCAAATCCCCTCAGCATCTTTGACAGAGGAGAAGTCAAGTAAGACGGAGAAATAAGTGCCGTACCTCTGAGTTCGATCTTTCTGTGCCAGGCCGGGAACTTATCAGTCAACCGTCATACTTCATCCAGATTTTGCAGACGTTCCAAAGCTGCCGTGCTCCGCTCTGAAGTCGTTGCTCGCATGTAATCTCACTTTTGCCCCTCTAGGTCCACGCTTTAATATCTAAAGGTCAAAACCGGCATTAGCCCTCGCTTTCCTTTTTTGTATTTAATCTCCTGCTCCCATCCTGGTTTGCTCAGCATTTCAAACTGGTTCTTGAACATTTAATCTCTCCGCCGAGAAATATTCATGGCATTCAGCTCAGGATTAGTGCTGCTACAACAACTACTACAGAAGAAGAAGAAGAAGAAGCCTCCCTCCAGCTCAAACCACCCTGACTCTTTCAAATATTATACCATCACCAATTTTCATGCAGAAATTTGGACAAAGTTCAACTGTAATGTGTTTCCAGTGAGCGATTGTTGTGCTTCTCCCATCCAACGACATTAAGATCAGAAGTAAACATGGACTGGGCTTTCCATGATCTTGTCGCTCTTGGGGGAATTTCTTTATAAATGTTTATCATATATAAGCTTATCTTCATCTGGTATGTCAGGGCTGGTCTGTGTCTGAACAGGACTGCTTGTTCGCACGTTGGCCTCCATTCCAGCCAAGTTCAAGCCTGCCTCGTGCCTTCTCCCCTTCATGTCTCTGATTTACTCAAGCACTCAGTGTTACTTTGCTGCCTTTCCTCTAATAGCGTCGTAGTTAGCAGCACACAGTTACGGTAACAACAACATTTTGAGCCATAGAAATATAGAATTAAAACTCTCTCCTCCGCTGGACTCCTTCACCCAATCAACACAGCCCTCTGACCTCATAACAGTTGGAACATTGGTGTTCATCAGCTGTCTGAACCCCAGTTAAAGTCGAACCTCCTGGGGCTTATTGCCTCATTCTGTGAACCCGCTGGAAGGAGGCACTCTTTAGCAATAGATAGAAAGTGTGTGTGTGTGTGTGTGTGTGTGTGTGTGTGTGTGTGTGTGTGTGTGTCTCCTTCCATCTGGCTCTGGCAACACAGCAAACAGGCATGAAGCAGTGGGTAGTAACACAACATTTGAGTAAAAAAAGAAAACAGTCAAATATGCTCCACTGTGTCCACTTGTTTGTCTGGCCCTTTACAGGCTCATCCAAAATGTTTCTCATGTATCTCTGTGTGTGTATATATGTGTGTGTGTGTGTGTTATTATAGATTCCAATTACGGAAACAATCAACGGCCCCATAATGTTGACCATTTATTTCCGGATTGTGACTTCTGTTTTCTATGGTTAAGGTTAGAGACAGGATTGGCTCAGGCTTAGTGTAATCCTCCAGAGAGAATATAGTCCCTACTCTGTTCCCACAAGTAATGCCGTAAAAATGTACTGTATGTCTACTGGGCGTGAGTTTGCTCCGGGTATGATGTCATGGACCAAGCTGCAGTTGGTGGTGTCATTAATACTTGGCAGGGTGTGAAGTGAACCAAGATGCAGATGATACAGCGATTTTGTGTTATTACAGCAACACACACACACACACATTGCTTACATCAGCCCTGGACCACACAAACATGTTTATGCATTCCATTCACTGGGGGAATCTAAGATCTTTAATGCAAAGGAAAATCAGTAATTAGTTATTAACTCTTAGTGAACTGACCACTGTTTGCATTTTCCCAACTAAAGCCCTCTTCCCCAGGAGCTAGAACACACACATGTCCACACACAGCTGCATGGGGATTAGAAGGACCATGGGTTGATGGGTTGAACGCTGTAAGGACACTCCGTCCATGAACTTCAGGCATATGATTAATGACTGACACAAGAGGAGGAAGCGGCAGAGCAGAAAGCTAAACATGAGGTCAACATGGATGAGGGAGCGACGACTGACTAGACGGGCGAAGGAATTAGATGGATGAAAGAGGAGAAGAAGGAGAGACGTTCCAGAAGAGAAGATGAAAGCGCCAGAGGAGGAGAAAAACAAAATGGAGAAGGGGAGTGAGAGGGGCCCTGCTGAAAAGTGTTACTGGTGCCATTAGTTTGCGGACATGTGAGTCTCTGTCTCCCCTTTGTCGCACACACACACATACTCAAAGCCCCCATGGTCAGGCTGAGACCAGTGGTGGCTAAGGTTGCTATGGCGACACCTCACCAGAACGGTAATTACAATTAACATCCCATCTAAATGACCACCTCTCCTCCTCTCCATCTCTTGGGTAATTATAGACTTCGGCTTAGCTCCACCAAGGTCTGCACTCGCTCGCCTGTATTACAGCTAAATAACTCTGGAAACAATGCAGGCTGAGAGAAGACATTTCTTCAAGACCAAAGGCTGTTTGCAGTTTGATGTCGTCCCCTGGCATCACTGAGTATGACTGAGAAGATGGTGCGGCTCGTACCTGTAGAATGAAAGAACTTTGGAGGTCAAGTTGTAAAGGAGGCTCGTTCAGTGGTGTAGAGGAAAAGCGGGAAAACATTGAGAGCTATGATGTCGCTTTAAGCAGCCTGTTGCACAAGGCCGTGGCTTGACACGGCGGAAGTTGAAACGCAACCACGTCTTTGCGGAACGTCTCTGGGTCGCGGCCCACATGGCAACCGAGGAAATAGCGGAGTCAGAGCGACGCGATGGGAATAGAGAATGAAGGAGAGACACACTGGAGTGGAAAAAGAAGTCATGTGCCGGAGAGAATTCATGAGACATAAATTTAAAAAAAGAAGTCTGATGTGCAGCTCTGCTCCAGCGACTCTACTTTGTGGGTTTCATCAACAATCTCTGCTGCAGTGTCACGTACTCAAGTCCCTCTGGGGAATCCTCTGCTGTGTTGCTCCACTCACTCCACTCGCTGTTGTAGCACTAATGCAGAGCTTTGTGTAGCGGCGGGTGACCTCCACGAGGCTGAGATGTAAAAATCCAGGCGACGCACAGCTCGATTGATAAGTCATGAGCCTATAATAGAACAATCTGACGCAGTGGTGTTGCGGTTATTTGTTTTTCCACTTATTTCTCTTTTCAATTTCGACTCTCGGGCTGGAGGAATTTCATTCAGGTTTGACATTCTTCCATTTCCGGCGTAAAATCCTTTGCCATGTGTGAGAGGGGCCAACTCAGGTGGGGAAGGGGGGGGGCTGTGTGTGTGTGAACTACTTCGCAGGCACAATCATGGGTGGCTGCCAGCAAGTATACAATCACCTACATAAATAACTAAATAAATGCGATATTATATTAATATTACAGCATATTAGTATTGGCTGCCAAATGTGACTTCAATAGTGAAGTTAGATTTTCAATTCCAATAAAACTGCTTTTGCCAGATATCCAACTAATTTATTCACATTTATTCCAAGTCTGTATCTCATATTTAAAGAATGTGTGTGTCAGAAAAATCCCTTTTTATTGAATTTCATTCAATGTGGGGAGCATTAAAACATTTGCTCAATGCCAGCACAAAATCCATCATTTAATAAATTTGTCAAACCTTTCAAATTTTCACAATAAAGGTGGTGAAATGTTGGAATATATTTCCCTAAATCTGATTAAGGTCTCGTGTGTGGGGTTTAGAACTTATCAATCAGCCCTTGCTTTGTTTCCATCCAGTCGGATAATAATGATTAGAGAGAGAAGAGAAACTGGTGTAAAATATAAATGGACATGAAAGATGAGATGAAGATGAGCGATGATCTGATTTGAAAGTGCACGAGCATATGAGAAACACATTAAATGAAATGCAGTATTGATGAATATTTATGGGTCTGATAGCTGAAACATAATGAAATGAATATGAATCAGAGACTGAGGAGGGGGAAAAGGAGCAGTGACGGCTGAGGAAAGTAAACGCTTTCCACCTCTTCCATCCTAAAGCTGGACGATGGGGATACGGACGCCTCTTCCTCCTCCTCTTCCCCTGTGATATTCACATTTCTCTAGGGATTCCAAAAAATAAGAAAAATGGCCATCCTGTCTACACCTCCACCCACCTATCACACCTCTGCTGCCCCGCGTGTCGCCACCATCCTCCATCACCAATTCTCCGGGTCATTATTTCATTCCGTGCTCCCAGAAACCCACAGACGTTCAAATCATCTCCACAATATATGGTGGAGGACTGGGATCGCCCGGGCCTGTTGTGCTATTCCAGTCCACTCCAGTGAGTCCCATCATCACTAAATCCTCAATCCCCTCCATCTCTCCATCCCTGAGCCTCTGAGACAGAAATATGACAGGAGGGAGAATACAAAACTGGGCAAACACAAGCAGATGGTTTCAGCGTGGATTCATACAATAATTAACATCGTTCGTTGCTTTCTCATCCTCAGATTTCACTCCTATCACGTTTCAATGGAATGCGTAAAAGCTGCCAGAAAGTCTCTCTACATCTACAATCCCCCTTTCATTGTGCCGTGTTCACCACTTGACGCTGTGTGATTCTTGTTAACCGTGTTACACACATCGGCCTGTAAAGGGTTCATACTTCCCCTCCCACAAATACAAACTGAAATGTACAGCGGAATATCAAATAAAACGTTGTAGCCAAAGTTAAATTTGACAGCTGCAGCAGTAAATCACGGGCCAGGGGCATTTCAGATTGACTGTAGTAATTCACTCGCCTTGACTTAACTAAATCAGTGTTATTTGGCTTTAGAGTGCCTGCGTGCACAACAGCCAATGGGGAATTTATTATTTGAGTAATTCCACTGGGTCTTTATGGGTCTGCTGTCTGATCCAGAGAGCGGGAGGGAAAGCAGCAGCAGCAGCAGCACACTGAGGAAGCTCAACAACTATAAGTCACAGGTGATCACAGCTTGTTGCTTTGTGTTGATTAATTGTCGTTATCGCACATAATACATAGAAAGAAATCAGGGAATACAAAGGACATAAGTAAACAAAATGTGCAAATGCAAGATTTCTAGGTTTAAACGTTTAAGTCTACACACAGAGAAGAAACAGAGTTATTATATCTGGATCAAAGAGTAATGTTGCACCTTGTTGCTTATACATTCATAGGTTTTGGAGCTATTGGCAAAATTAGGAATGAATGCCCCAAGCATCTGTCTGGATTCCAATATGGATCTGCCTCAAAATCTCTAAATTAAGGCCAAATTCACTTAAATTCATAAAATAACGTTGGACTCCAGACTGAATATGCATGACACAGTGATGATTAAATTCTGTATATGTGCACATTCTCTCTCCACACGCGTGTAAAGCTGCTTCCGGAACCTTCCATCCAGGAGAAAACGATAGATCAAACCATTGGAAGGAGACGCTCGACACAATATGAGCTAAAAGCACAGTTCAGACTGATTTATTTCAGGCAAAATGTCAAAACACGTCTGCGTCATATATTTGTGAGCGAGTGTGTGTGTGTGTGCTGAAAACAAAGCACAGGAGCTGTACAGTGTTTCCAAAGTGCATTGATTTTTCCTCCAGCCTGCTTCATCCTCCTTTGACATTTCAGAGACACAGCAGAGCCCAGAGCCAATATACAGGATGATGAAAGCGAGAGTGGCCTTGTGACCTCTGACCTCTGTCTGATGCGATCATTAGGTGTGACTGTGGCATCCTGGAATACCAGGCTGCATCCGTCGCTGCTGATCTCTCCCCTGTTCTGATCTGCTTGCCTCGGCCTTTATTCTCCTCCATTCGGCATTGGCCCCGTGTTCTTCCTCGTTGTTTAATGTGTTTCTCTCTGTTCTCCAGCGCAGCGTTGTCTGTAGTCGACTCAGCCCGGGCTCTACGCTCCTCCGTGCTGTCTCCTCTCCTCTCCGCCCCTCTTCCACCTGCAAGATCAAGAATGGATCTGAACATGAGGACACCAAAGCCCCGGGGACTACTCTGATATCAAGTATGAAGTGTGAACTTACACTGAAAACACACAGAACTCTCCCATAATACATTTATCTCCCTCTCTCTCTGGTGCTCTTTCATGCACACACACACACACTCTCGTGGCTGACCTTCCTTGCTTTGAGTGCGTTTGATTTTCAATTGTAAAAGAAATAAGGCAATGCAGCAAGGCTTTTGAATTCAAATGAATAGAAGAAAAAAAATAGATAAATTTTTATGCAGCCTTCACATCAGAAGAAGGCTCTGTCATTTCTTTACGAATCATTTAGAGGCGATCAGCAAGCATCTACCCAGAAACTGCAAGAGTGAAACTATCTTACATCACCTCAACCCTCTGACGGCGTGTCTGAAAGTCATCCTCTACTGAATCTGATGATGGAGGTGAAGATATTTCGTTTTTTGGGTGAAATTTTGGAATATGTTTGTACATGGATCACTCTCCCTGATGATGTTAATCTTAAGATAACACTACTTAAGATAACAAAACTTGGGTTTTACCTTCATTACATAGAGAAATAGGTGGATTCAGGAGTTTGATTCATCTTTTAAAGAATAATAAAAGTCCAATCTCTGTACTGTACTTGGACGTGTACTGTACGTGTGTGTAGAGAAAGTCTAAATAAATCAAAGTATTCAAGTCACACATCGTCCAGTGTTATAGTCAGTGTGAAGCCTGGGGAGAAGCTGACACACCCTCAGCTCAAACATGAAGGATCATGGGAATCCAGAGGGAGAGAAACTAAAGAAAGAGTAATCATTTCTCTCAAAATAACACATAAAACAAAAGGTAGCTGTGTCTGAAAGTAACCTTGAAACGAAGCACAGGAGAGAGAGGAGAGGAGGTGTGAAACTCCACATCAATAAAAGTGTAAAATAAACTTTACAATCTGAGATAATGAACAATTTGTTCCGACTGAAATGAATATCGTTCCATTTAGCAGAGACAGCTCAAGTATTGAGTGCCCGCGGCGTAAAAATGGAGGTTAAAAGGTAACACAAGACCGCCTTTACTCACCGGAGCTCCCGCTTGTTAAAGAGTCTTTTTAATGAGAATCAATTTCCGATGGAAAATGGGGTTGAAGTGAGAAGAAGAAAAAAAAAACTTAACTGCGTAGGTAATTTAAATCCTTTTATTACAGAAGAGATAATTGGATGTGGAATCTACGAGGAAAACGGGGATGGCGTTAATTTGTGGGAAACATTGTTTTTAAAGTTCAATTTTCACCGCGGAGGTGTGAATGACCCGGCTAGGGTTTTCTCTCCTCTTTTTTGGAAGCGACGCACCGCAGATGCCTTCACACGCTAATCTGATCTTGCGCTGTCTTCACACGTTTAGGAAAGAGGTGAGGTTGTCAGCACTGATTTAGACCCACCTGCTCATCCACGCGGCCCCCTGTAGCTTCTGCCCTCACACACACACACACACATGGAGACACAGAATTGAGCGAGTGAACCAGTTCTCCAGGTGTTACAGAAAAGGAAAGGAGTCGTACTGGATGCAGGTTATTTCCAGCTTAATTCTATTCCCCCGCTTTCTTGCTTCCTCTTCCAGCGCACCCTGCTACGTAACCAAATAGCACATTCTAACACCAATACTGTAAATAACCTCCTTCTACAGCTTCCACACTCATTTATTTATATATTCATTCATTTATTTATTCCAAACTAAGCCATGGGTCGGTGTGGTTGTGTGTTAGCAGCTTATGACTCCTTGACTTTTCAGAGTTTAAGGATTTATAAGACTAGAGTGGACGGGAAAAGGAAACGGCAGCAGTGTGATGGTGAAAAGGATGTTTATTATTAAGTGGATTTAATAGATTCTGTAAACATCCAGGCCACAAACAAAGTTGCCTTGAGTCTACATAAGTCAGCAGATTCTTAATAGTGAAACTGCAACGAGCTGTGGGATTTGGACCCCTTATTAAAAGCCATAAAATAGTTAATGTTATACAGTAAGTCCCTATTCGTTCTTGTTTTTAATATAATGGCTATTTTCCTTTAAATTAATCACGGGAATCTGACTTCTTGCATATGTTTATAAAGCTAGATGGTACACTGTATGTTCTAATTAAAGGGACTTGAGGAGAGGAGAGGAGAGGAGCCAGTACGTTTCTCCTTCAGCACTTCTGCGCCAACTGATATATCAACCTCAGCATTTCTTATTATAAACCCCTCTGACAGAGAAATAAACGTCTTGAATGTTTGCTTAAGGACTCTCTAAACAAATAATAGCATTTTTATATTGTAGCTCTCAAGGATGGCAGGAGTTCAGCAAAGGTGCCACAAGCTTCTCTAGCCATGAAAAGAGAAAGGAACCCACACAGAAGCAGTGGATTACGCTCACTGGAAGCTTTAGTCAAATTTTTTGGCACGTGTCCCTGAATTCTGACTTAGCTTGCCCAGTCTTGGCATGAAATCCAGTCATGGCAAACCCAATTTGCTGCACTTATTCCTCCATTATCTATTCTGTCTTATTCTCCCCCCTCCTCCCTCCCTTCGTCCTCCTCAGCAGAATGCGGATGGAAGGAAGTGGAGGATCCTCGTGTCTTTGATGTGTTCTTAAGAAAACAAATTTGTCTTTCATATCAAACCTGGCCGGATCGGGGAAGAGCGCTTGCAGAGTGTGACGCTTAATATTCCCTCTCGGGGAAGCTGTCATGGTAGATATTTCTTTTGATACACTGTAGATTCTTGACAGATGACTGCACTGTATGCACACACAAATTAACCATATTCTACTTTTCTATCGTTGAATAAATGCGCCCAGAAACTGGCAGTGCTAATTATCTATCGCACAAAGTACAAATAAGTCGGCAAATTCGAAGAGAAATGACACCAAACCCTTGTGTGAGCGTGTGTGAGCGTGTGTGAGTGTGTGTGAGTGTGTGTGAGCTATGCAGAAATTAAACAGTTGACAGAAAAAGAGACAAGAGAATAATAATTAGATTTGAAAAAAAGCAAAAAACCTTTAAAACACATTTTATCCGTGACTAGTTTGGCACATTTGGCAATTTAAAGTGCTCAGTTTGAGAACCAGTGCTGAAGGTGATACCCAGTGTAGTTGGACTATTAAGCCCACAGTGTTGTATGTTTGATAAATTCATCTAAAATAGACAAAAAAGCAGGAAATAAACATGATTATGACTCACAGCTCTGCAGAGTGTGTTTACTGTGTGACTGTAGAGCGAAACACAGCAAAAATACAATCAACACCAGTCAGTTAGTTTCCATTTATCCACCCAGACACCTCCAACCAAACCAACAAGCAGACAACAGGTCAACCAATCAGCCTAGCATGCTTGTAAAAAAAAAACAACAACCAGTCAACCGGTCGGCCTGCCAGACGTCCCTGCCACACACACGTGAAGTCAGTAAGTCTGCTGACGGGCCAATGACCACAAAGCCAGTAAGTCATCACGCTGGCCGGACTCGCATCCAGCAGGCAACTCAAGGTCAGCCAGCGACCCCGCCTGCTCCAGCCAGCGGGGCCGAATTTAATAATCCCACATGCCCTCATCTCACATCACGGTGGGCTCTCAGCGGAATATATGAGGCCTGACCTGTGCCCCGCTCCTCTGTGCGGAGGGTGTGTTTTCCAGTGATTATGCGTGTGTGTGTGGGTGTGCGTGCGTGCGTGTGTGAGTGTGAATGGTGCATAGCGTCACCTAGGATTTTGCGTTTATCCATGGAAATTAAAACACGTGAGAGGGAAAACGTGCGTTGGACTTATGAACTCGAGTTATCGCCTGATCTCAAATTGCAATCACCTACGTTTTCACCCTAATTAAAAGCGTTGCGCGCTCCTTATAGTCGGGGTCGATGAGTACCATCCAAAGACACTAGAGGTCAGTGGCTAGTCGAGTTGCTGTCGGCGGCGAGGGGGGAGAGGGAGAGCTTTGTTTTGACCTTCTTAGAGATGATAAGAGATCACGTCAGAGCGGTTTCATGTGTTGCGGCTGCAGATACATGATTGTCAGATCCTGCGATGCTGTGATGACACTCAAGGAATCTAATTATCAGAATGCGGCGATATGTTCTTTGATTTTATGTGACACCCGGCAGTGTGTGTGTGGTGTGATTACTGTATGATACACATGTAAGCCAAAAGAGGGATATCTTCATCTCTGGATGTTTTTGTTAACAGTAGTAAGTAACAGTAGGAGTAACAGCTCAGACAGCACAACCTGAAACCCCAGAGTAGACCAGTGCTCGCCCGTCACACGGAGGGAGAGAGGGTGAGAGACAAGAGAGGGAGCTCCTCGGGCTCCCCCCCTCCCCCCCCCCAGCTGAATAGCCTCCTCCTCCGGGCCCCACAAAGGATGGCTTGTCTGCTAAGGTGCTTAGAAAGCACCCAGGTCGTTGATATGCAAGGCGACGGGGCAGCCCCGCAGCTCGCCTGCTTTGGAGTTAATTAAGCTGCAGACCCAGTTGGCAGGATGCCCCCCCCATCCCCCAAACCCCACCCCTCCTTTTCCCGCCACTGCTGAGCCTCTCATTCCTACAGACTGAAGCCCCCCCCCCATATCACACCCATCCTTCACAACACTATTCTGCACGCGCACTAATCGCCCCCTTTTTTCTGTTAAACTAATTTAAAAGTCTTACAATCTCCAGGTTTCTTGTAGAAGTACCATGCAGGTTTTTGATGTCAGTGATTATAATACATACAAGACAGACGACCTAGATTAATCTCGATGTCTTTTGAACCCCTCAGAGGGCTTTAAGTAGCTGAGCCCTGTTTCACTACAGATGATGGCCATGCGTTTCTTTGAACAAGGACTTCTGTGAAGACAAGACAAGGCCTCATGTGTGACTGATCAAATCCATCCATCATCCACATACGGAAAGTGTCTTGAGAAAAATTAATGATGGGAACATCAGAGTTAGATCTTGTGTTTAATCACCATAGACATCAACAAACCTTCTCTTCGCCATCTTGTTAATTGGTTCTGTTCATTCTTCTACTAACCAACTGGGGACCAACTGTCCCCCTCCTCCCATAGCATGACTTCAGATGAAAGGAATGTCCTCTTATCTGTTGCTCAGCTCCGTCCCCATCTGAAATGTCAATGAGCATCTTGCCTCCCCTGAATAGCTCCTTTTCTCCTTACTCCATCTCTATCAGAAGTAGAGCTACTGCCTGCCACAGCTGTCACACACACACACACACACACACACATACACACACACACACACACACACATAAGCAGACACGTGAACACATACTTGCTGCTCGCCCGTCCCCGCTTAATGTTTCATCCGCATCGCTGTGAAGGCGAAAGAGGGCAGGCTCAATCAAACAGAGGACACGCTCCCCAGCGGCCCGCCGTGACTCTAATTGTGGATTCATCACAGACGGATCAATACGGCGCTCTTGACTTCACGCAACAAAGAGCGATCTGAAGTTTGTCCTATTGGAATTTCTTTTACCGAGGGGGATTAGACGCTTCCATTTGTGTTTGAGAATGGCAAGACCTCACTCACAGCAGCATCTGGCTGAGAGAAAACCAGAGACCGAGGAGTCCTCACCCCTTTTCCTGTTATTGACTCTCATTTCTCCCCTGCTTTTGTACTTAGGGGACATACTTGCACAAACGCACACACACACACACACACATACACACACATACACACACACACCCTTGCGACGGTGGCTGCTGTGTCCTCTGTTTAAATATGACCTTGGTGCTCCTGGGAAGAGCCGGGCCATGAAGTGGTGAGGGGGTGAGAGAAGTCTGCACCATTAAACCTGAGGGGGCTTACTGTAACGCTCAGCTTTCCATGGCTGCTCTCTGGAACTGCAACAGTGTAATAGAAGCTCTCTGGCTAATGTACTGCTGGGTATTCAGGGAACAGAGGGGCTGGTAGAGGGTTAGAGGCTTAGAGAACTGACACTACAAAATATCCATCTTAACAAGCCATTTAGTCCAGTAATGTGCCTGAATATGTGATTATTCTACTAAATGGGGTGACGCGAATTGTTTTCGATGCAGACTCGCCTGTGCCGCATGAGGAAAAGGCGAGCGGCTCCTTTTTCATCTACATCGGAAACGACTCTTTCCTCAGTCCAATATGGAATTCTGTGTCCCCCCCTTTGCTCCAGTTTGTGCTTCCCTGCCTTTGTGTTGAACAGCATTTGAGTTGTACTTTTTGAGAGAACACAGAACCGATCAAATCGTCTGTGGCGGCCCTCAGCCTTCACACAGCGAGAGGCCTTGCCGGTCGTCTTTTGCCAAAACCCTTTGCCCCAAACTGCCAGCGCAACTCACCCATTCATTTCCTTTCTTCACTTTGTTCAGCGCTGTAGGTCAGACTTTCTTTTTTCAGCTTTTCTTTTCACACGCACCTTTGCAGGGCCACGTCACAGAAACAAAAGCAAATAACTGCTTCCATGTGGCTGCAGCGACAGGTTGAGATACTAACAGAATCCTTGAGGAACATTTACAAAGACAGCATTCATTTAGCAGGAGAGGAAGAAACTCCAGGAGGGAAGATTATTGTTGACTGAAGATTTTTGCACAACTAAACACAAATACTCCCCCAAATAAATAAATAAACAAACAAAATTGCCAGTGAAGAGAAACAAATATCTCCTACCCCCTTCAAATTTGACCTGGAATCCCTTTAATGACATATGACAACAGATTGATACACACAGAGTGAATCGTCTCTGTCAGATCTGCCGTGGCGTCTCTGTCACCGTGGCAGAGCCGAGGTCTGGGTGAAATAAAAAGGTTATTAATTCTGCGATATTAAAAAACGCCTACTCTCCGTTTCCACGTTTTTTTACATATTCATCATAAAACTAATGCAATTATCAATACTGTAATCTATTTGGCAGTCACATGGTGCAAAAAAGTCATTACTTCTGAGCCTTCTTTAATGAACAAATCTAATGAAGTGCATTAATATGTTAGAAGCAAGATTTTTCTCACCTTAGGGGGTAATATGATGTGTGTCTGTGTGTGTGTGTGTGTTTGACTCAGGGTCTTAAATGGTTTTGACATGGGTGAAGTGCTTTGCAAAGGATTAGTGGAGAGAAAGCCAAAGGAAAAACTCCAAAGTTGGATGAAAATGTGCAGCAGATGTCAGCGACGATATCAACGCTACCTCGGTCGTATCTTACCCCGGTGAAACATGAATATTTTTTCCCAAAGTAAAGCTTTGGGAGGTTTGATTCAATGTTGACAGAGAGCTGTATAAAAGAAAAAAATGAATATCTAGAAGATGAGGGCAGAGGTTTTTGGATGAGTGATGAATAAAGCCAATATGGTGAAGAATTCATGCATCTAATCTCCTGGATATGCTGCATGAGCGGAGCATCCCATAAACACATAACATTATGACACTTGAAGGATTTATTTGCTCATGGGACTGTCGAAAACTCCCAAGACTCCTAAAACCCCCAGCATGCATTATTCATACGCGCTGGTGCAGTTTTTTTGCTGACATGAAAGTCCTTGGACATGCGGGGAGGGCTCCTGCACAGGACTTTGTCTGAGGGGCATTATGGGATGTGGCAGGGCGTTATGCAGTCATGTAATACGCCCATAGGAATACGCCTCGTCTCTGTCTGGTGTCTGCTCGGCAGCTTTCTTAAGAATTCCTCGGAGGGTCCGGTGCGGGATTGGAGCGGCGCTGGATGTCTTGACCGATGAAAGGGTAGATGAGTTTCCTCCCTGTTTGCCGGGTGGAACGGCACGGCGATGGCATTTACAGACAGCAAATAAATCTGTCTTACCCAATGTACAAAGACGCAGACGAAGAATGTAATATCAGATTGTAGTTATCGACGAGTGGCGTAGGAGAGTAGATATTCCAATTTCAGAGTTTAGTTCAAAAAGCAAAGAGCCTGGGAGCTACGGGGGGAGAAAGCCATTCCACATAAAACTTCACGACTCATCTTCAGCGGCATCAACCCCCCGCCCCGAGCCCTCTCTGATTCTAAAATCTAAAATAGCTTTTACTGTCACCGCCAACCACTCCATCCCTTAATCTCTTCAAGGAGATCCATTACCATATTAATAATGAGACGTGAACCGGTCATAGATTAAACCTGGCAATGAAGCAGCCTGCCAGGCACTCACACTGAGTCATTTTAATGACTGTGTGATAATTATAACTGCATGTGTCAGACTTGACAGACAGGCCCTCAGTGTACATCACACTGGAGCACACGCACACACACACACACACACACACACACACACACACACACACACACACACACACACACACACACACACACACACACACACACACACACACACGCACGCAATCAGTGTCTTATTCTACTTGTTCTTCTTGGGTTATAAATAGACCCTAAATATGAAAAACATCCTGGTGGATTTGCGTGTTATCTGGCAGTGTGACGTGGGACAGTGAGCACGTCGGCCATGTGAGTGATAATAGAGAAGGGTGGCGCTGATGTAATTGCTGGTGATTACCTCTGAGCAGCACATGTCGGCTTGTGTGTGTTTGTGTCTCACACATGCTTGAGAAATATAATTAGAACTATTTACTTACTCCTGCTACAAATGACCTCAGAACCACTAGAAAAAAACAAGGTAACGGTAAACAAGATGGTTTAAATGATGTAAAATAGATTCTGCAAAATGTCAAAAGGTGCGTTCATTTTGTTATTACATCTATAAACCCAGATGTAATTTACTGTATAGATTAATGTTCCTTTAATCGTATTCCTTGTTCTGAATCCTGCAGCTTTGAGTGGCATAGCGGTTTGGCGTCTAATGTGAGCGTAAGCTGTGCTGCTTGGGTGAGAACCCATGTTTGTTTCCATTGTTGCCTTGGCAGAATGGGGTGTGTGTGTGTGTGTGTGTGTGTGTGTGTGTGTGTGTGTGTGTGTGTGTGTGTGTGTGTGTGTGTGTGTGTGTGTGTGTGTGTGTGTGTGTGTGTGTGTGTGTGTGTGTGTGTGTGTGTGTGTGTGTGTGTGTGTGTGTGTGTGTGTTAGCGAGAAGAGAGAAAAGCCAGAGACAAAGAATTGTGCGACAGAAAGATGCTTTGTCTTCCCGATTCTTGACTCAGATTTGAGCAATCTTCTAATATGCGGCCAAACAAACAGCCACAGTTCACAACAAGTGTGATTCTATGTGCGAGACGCTCACATCATCTGCAAACAGAGAGAGAGAGAGAGAGAGAGAGAGAGAGAGAGAGAGAGAGAGAGAGAGAGAGAGAGAGAGAGAGAGAGAGAGAGAGAGAGAGAGAGAGAGAGAGAGAGAGAGAGAGAGAGAGAGAGAGAGAGAGAGAGAGAGAGAGAGAGAGAGAGAGAGAGAGAGAGAGAGAGGCAGGAACCCGCCGGTGCTTGTGCAGTGAAACAGACAGATTTAATGCCCGAAAACACAGCGAGTGTAAGTAAGGTTAGGATGCAACGCACATTATGGCTCTGTCGCTCAGCAGACATGAGGTAATGAAAAGTCCTAAGAAGAACCCAGCCTGGGTTTGCGTGTGTGTGTGTACGTGTGTGTGCTTGACTGCATCTGTGGCTCATCATAGCAGATGGCAGTGATGTAGACGAGACTGCTGAGACCTTCTAACAGTGCACACGTCTCAAGATCTAGACAGGGCTAAGACAAACCACACACACACACACACACACAGGACCGACATTTCTTATGTTATTGGAGAATCTCTGTCCTCCTTTCACTGCACAGCAACCAGCCAGACTGAAATTCTGTAAACAGGGGTCACATTAGGGCCAAACTCATGCAGCAGGACAGAGAACATGAAGGACTGAATGTAGCTCCCATTCTTGTTTGCAAAATTGAAAAATATTCTTGACATGTAAGCACAGAATTGACATTTGGCTCAAGTTTCAAGGTCAGGTAGAGGTCAGGTTTTTACTGTGTGTTGGAAAAAGAAAAGAACATCACAAGTGGAGGCGCCTGGCAGGTGTTCTGGTTGAAGCAACACCGTCGTACCTGCAAGCCTGCAACTTCAAGTGTGAAACATTCCTAACACAGTGAGACTGTCTCTTCATCATCTGCAGAAATGATCGCTGCCCCTAAATTAACCCCTACACGTGCACGCTAGCTTTTGTCTTTAATTGTAGGTGTCTTTATGTTCAGTCCTTTGTCTGATGTGATTTGCTGGGTGTGAGTCATTGTCAGAGCCCGAGCGGTATTCAACTGAGCAGAGGCGGGAAGGCAGGCAGGTAAGCCAATCTGGGCTGCGCTCTCATTAACCACCTGCGGATGCGCGGTGAGGTTGAAAGAAAGGAAGACAGGAGAAAGAAAGGACAGGAGGAAGATGAGGTAAGAGAGTAAGAAGACTGCAGAGGGAAACAAAAAAGGGAAACACAATGACAGAAAAGACACAGCGCCGGGGAAAATGCAAAGAAAAGCAGAGCTGAGGTTGACACCCTGGAGATGAAGGAAAAGAGGAGAAGTCTTCTTCTCCAGTGGTGAGCTTGTGAGAGGAGGAAGGACACAGACACGCTGCACAGGGAGCTCTGCTTTATATGTGCATGTATGTACATCGATCTGCGTGTGTGTGTGTGTGTGTGTGTGCACCTTTCTGTGTTTACTACAAATGTGTGCAAATTGGCAGGGAAACATGCACAAGCCTGCGTGTGCATGTGTGCGTGTGTGTGTGCATGCGTGTGCATGTATGCTTGCGTGTGTATGTGCGTGTGTGTGTGCGTACATATGTATCGCAGCCCATCTGTACGTCTTTATGGAGGAGAGTAATTGAGTGGTGGAGGACAGGGCTCAGCACCACAGGGAGCCAGCTGGAGTTATTGAGGGATGAGCAGTCTGCCTCTGGGAGCCTCCCTCTCTCTCTCTACCCCTCAAAACAAGGCAACAGGGATGGGGCAGAGAGACTGAAGAATATTTGGAGGGACAGTAGAGGGAGCGAGAGAGAGAGCAAGAGAGAGAGACAGTGAAGCAGGGATGCTCCTTTTAAGCAGAGAGAGAGAGAGGCAAACCTCTCTGGGAGATCCATCTCCTGCACTCGCACAAAGCAGTGAGGGGAGGAGAGGAGAGGAGAGGAGAGGAGAGGAGAGGGGGTGGAGGGAAGAGAGGGAGGGAGGGAGGGATGCAAACAAACCTCTGGGAGCTGCACCAACTCCTTTAGCACAATCCATGTGGAGTGGGATGGGGTGGGTGGGGTGGCGGTGGTGTTGAGGGACATAAACCCACACAAGTTTACAATTTTTAGCAATTGAGCTCTTTCGCTAACTTATGTTATACATTGAAACTTTTTGTACGAGGGTAGGTGTGAGACAAAGTGGATTATGAACGAATGTTGAGATTGAGGAAGATGAAATATGAGAGAGAGAAGTTGAACAATAGAGTGAAACGAGGAGGAACTAATGTGGAAAGTGGGACAGTGGAGATACTTTCATGTCCTAAGGAAACAACAAGTCTACCGGGACTCATGGAGGTACGGCTGTGCACAATGTGCCAAGATCAACAGAGAAATAAAAGAGTTTATTTCATTTTATCTGTGTGTGTGTGTGTGTGTGTGTGTGTGTGTGTGTGTGTGTGTGTGTGTGTGTGTGTGTGTGTGTGTGTGTGTGTGTGTGTGTGTGTGTGTGTGTGTGTGTGTGTGTGTGTGTGTGTGTGTGTGTGTGTGTGTGTGTACTGATATCTTATCAGTAACAAACGCTAATAGAATAGGTAATGATTTCACATCTTTTATCAGACTGCTGATCAGCAATTAGCTATTCTATTTATTATTGCCTGAATGAAAGATGACTCACAGCATCTTTCCCATATATACATATATATATATATATACTGTATATTTAGTGTATATGCAGTGAGAAATCCACCAGCAGAACCTGTGGAATGAATTCACAATTACGGCATTTTTCATGTCCACTGGGAAAGCCGAGCCCAGAGTGATACCATTACCATTTTAGTTAACATACTGAATAATAACGTCTCATAACTGTGTGTGTGTGTGTGTGTGTGTGTGTGTGTGTGTGTGTGTGTGTGTGTGTGTGTGTGTGTGTGTGTGTGTGTGTGTGTGTGTGTGTGTGTGTGTGTGTGTGTGTGTGTGTGCATGTGTGTGTGCATGTGTGTGTGGGAGAAAGATACATTAACATTTTAAGACTTTTTGATTTAAAAGAAGTGGAAGCAAACAGACTTTAGGTTTCCATCGCTAGTTAACCTGCATCATTCTGCCAAAATCATCACATTCCCTTTTTCCTTTTTACTCACTTCCATCCTTTTCTTTTTGGCCTTTCATTCTTGAAGCACATTTTGTCCACATATATAATTTGTTGGTCCTTCAATGCAGGTCTGAATGAGGAACTACAAGCCATGGAGAAGTGAGTAAACAGCTTTATCATGATTATAAATGACCTCGACCTGCAGTGCTTGGTTACATCAAGACAACACAAACTCATGCAACTTAACCAAAAGCCAACTCACATCTGTCAGCAAAGCAGCTGCAGGATCCATTACAGACACTGTTAAGTGCATTTCACCCCAGTGCCACTGATTCTGTAACAGATTGGTACATGTTCACTATTTATGTAGGCTGCTGAACTGAAATCCTCGCTTTACTACATCAACAGAAGTATTTACCTAAATATCCTTGTAGAATTCCATTAAGCCTTGTTATTCTTTGGAAAGCCCAGTGTGTTATTTCTAGCTGTGGCTGTTACATGTCGCATTCCTCTGCTCCTCCTTAGCTTTGAAAACACCAGAGCACACATCATTTAGTCAATCGCAGTGTATATCTGTTACACACGACTGTCTTTGTGTCGCAGAATTACAGTTAAGTGCTGAGATGAAGCGGATCAGTCATGTCAGTGCAGAGCGGCGGGTTGTTTTCAGGAAGTATCCTTTCTTCTGAACACATTTGTAAAATATTCCACCATGCATATTTCCCATGCATTGTTTTGTCAACGTTCTCCCCCGGTCCATTTTCATGCAAATTAGGTTTGTTGTCTTTGCTGCAATATAATACAAGGATATAGAACAATATACTGTAGATTTATGTAAAAGATCCCCTACACAAAAAGTGTGCAAGATGTATACAAATCACAATCTGAAATATGTCAATGTATAGAAAGATAGATGGATGATAGATAGATAGATAGATAGATAGATAGATAGATAGATAGATAGATAGATAGATCAGTGATAGATAGATGTCTGTTTTCCATCACAGCAGCCCACATAAGGCCAATTTTAGGTGCTGTATAATTACATTCAGTTCACTGTGATTCTCTGCAGTATCATTGCATGAATAATCCAGCTTTATGATCAGCGGGTAGGCAAGCTGTGAGCAAATCCACAAACAATATTATCAACCCACACACGCAATCATGCAATCACTGGGTATTATAATATCAGTGGTGAATATACAGTAGATCTGCTGTGATGGATATGTTACAATTTCCAAACACCCACATATAGCCGCCGCCGCCGCCACACAGCAGCAGCAGGGCGCTATAGACGCCTAACTTCAGGGTGAGTCAAAGTCGTTCCCAAATATTCCTCGTCACTGATATCACTTCAAGTCAATGTCAGCTGAAACAAGAGCGGCGAGGATGGAGAGGAGGTAGCACAGGATGACACGGGCAAATCATTCTGTAAATCCAACCTTCCACTTCCTGGAAATCTTGTTGGTATCAAAGAGCTTTCTAAGACTGCATGCATGTCTGTAAATCACACAGAGAGGAGCAGAGCTGTTATAATTGCTTTGCAATGCCTGTGATGCCCCACTGGATTATCCATGTCATAGCTTATTGCTTTTTTATTGTTAAGTGCCTCATAAAAGCGGCATCGATACATGGCTATTGATTTGTGCACGGCCGGGTAAGCTCCCTGTATAGTGAACATACATGAGGCCACATAAGCACAATCTCACACTCGCACACACACACACACACCCCTCCTCTCTGTCTTTCTCTGTCTCCCTTCCCCTCTCCATGGACACACATTTAATAGGAAGAGAGGGATAAGAGAGTGCGAGGGCAGTCACATGGACAAGGGGATGCCAGGATCAGATCTGCCTGTCTGAGACCCCCGCACTGCCCCTACTGAGACATAAGGCAGGATAAATGGATGTGTGTGTCCAGATGGGCAGGTTTTACCGGTGGAGAGAGAGAGATAGAAAGAGAGAGAGAGAGAGAGGAGCCTGGATCAGGTGGGGGTGGAGGGAGCAGAGGGAGGGATGAGCCCCACGGTGCTGACGGTGTGAGACAGCTGTAGCATATTTCTTGTCACAAGTGAGTGAGTGTGTGTGTGTGAGTGTGCATACGTGTGTGACAGCGTGTATATGCCCTACGGAGGATTGCAAACCTCCTGAAAACTCAAACTAAATCTCAACATCTCAATCATTTTAGTCCCCATCCATGCTGAACTTTTCTCCATTTACAGAAAAATCTAAATGGATGTTTTAGTTTGAATCATTGGACTCATTTTGTATTTTTCACACAAATTAATTTTTAATAAACTGGCGAAACCCATAAAACAATTCTGCTAAGTTGGAGGACCAAGAACTCATTAGATATCAACCACTGGATCAATCTTCTAAGAGAATTTCTCTGGAGAAAAAAAATATCAGCTGACCAAACCTATACATCAGCCTGTAATAACACCTGGAAACCTTTTCTCATTTCTTTCAATCTCAGTGTAAATCCACCCACATGTGTGTGTGTGTGTGTGTGTGTGAGCCACATGCCACCACCCACATCCCCACACGCCTACTATTTTATTTATTTACTTTTATTTGCAGTCCTTTTCTTCTCTCTGTTCTTTCCTGATTGATCGGTGTATTATTATTATAAAAATTGTCCTTGTTGTTTCTATTGTAGTTTTTAGTGGTGCTGTTTGAGTTTTTGTCGCTTTATTTATTTATCTTGTCAACTCCCATCTTCCATACTTAATATTATTATTATAATTGTTGCACACACACACACACACACACACACACACTTCTCGCCCTTTGTTTATCTCGCTGCACATCATCGGCAACAGTATAAGTTCTATTATTTTTCAATTATTAACAGGCGCAAATAATAGTGACATCACCCCACTGCAACAGTTCCATTATGCATTAAATTATGGGAATCGTCGTTCACCAGCCTGCAGTCTTTTGATGCCAGTTGCGAGATGAAAAAAACCCCCCGCCAAACTACTGATTGTCGCTTTAGCCGACAAAAGATTACCATTAGTCTTAATATGTTTTTTTGGGAAACCCAAAGTCAGATAAGCTGCGTCCAGCTCAGCTCAGCATATCCTCTCTGCACCAAGCCAACTTGTGTTAGATCCAAAAGCAGCTCACCCAGAACGCCTTCCACCGATCCAAATCCGTCATCATCTAAACCTTCAAGTGGATGAGCAAAAATCTCAGCTATTATTCCATCGCCAGCCAAGCGTGAATATTAATTGTTTTGTCTGAGCAAGGGCAAATCTCCTCATTATAAAGGACTGGATGTTCTTCATTACTGTCGAATAGCTGTCTTCATTAAAGAGACGTGCTCTCATAGTACGTAAGGGAGTGTGTGCTTGTGTGTGCCCGTGCCCGTGTACACTCGATTGGGGTTTTAACTCAGACTATAGCTCATAGTTCTACATGTCTGGCCTTCCACTGTGTCCCATCATCAGCCGTCTTCGCACAATCAATCACGGGAGCCATTGTGTTTCACAAAAAGCCAATGAGCTGCATCAATAACTGAGCCTGCACTCCCCACGCATGAATATTCTTCTAATAAAACAATCTCGTACCACATCGCAGGCCAGAAAGGGGAAAAAAAGAATAATAAAGAGGCTTGTACGCTGACGGGAAAGTCTGCATTTTGTCTGGGTGGGTCTCATGTAGGGGACAGATTAAACGAGGAAGGATGGAATGCACGGGCGGAGTGATCAATAAGCTGCTTTTTGTCCTTTAATGTATGCTGATGTTGACAACAAAAGGGCGCTGACTATAACCCATTGACTGTAATACCCCTCCCCCCAGAGAGGCAACAACAGGAAGCAAAAGCCAGAAGAAGAGAAAAAAAGAAGCGATAAAAAGCCACAATCAGTCCTTCATAACCTCACACATGGAAGCATCACAGTAACGTCCTCCATCACCGAGCATTCATTTCCATTAAGAAAACATATCACTCCCTGGTCCCTATTAACCCAGGGACCCCGGCCATGCGGAGCTCGCACTAACTGGAACACTTGCACCAAAAAAACAGTGTGTTCATCACTTGGCCTCCCACTACTGTCATTAACTCTGTGCTAAGACCATTATTTAAACACTGAAAGCGGAGTGAGTAATTTGGAGCAAAGCCGTGCCAGCTCTTAACGTCTATTCTATGGCCGCAGCTGCAGTGTGTAGTCTGGAATCTGTCGAGGGGCCAGTAAGTGACGCTCCATTGAGCCTCCACAAACAACACAAGACAGAAATGAACCACTGAGGCAGGGGAAAAAAAGGGGGGAATGTTTTTCCTCTAAACGAAAGAGGAATGACAAAGCAAAGCACAGAGGAGAAAGAGAGACAATCCAACAACTGGAATGAGGTGAGATGAAAGGAGGAATAGAAAGGTGATGCACTTGCTAATGATCTGTGCATCTGCGCATGAGTGAGTCATGCTGCATGTGCCAAGAGGGCAGGCGTGTGACACACCAGGTGTTAGCCAGCCCCATAGAGAGCAGACAAAGATGTGGCACATACTTACCTGCCCATCTCCCCGCCTTCTTCCAACACAAAAGAGGCGCGTGACCCTAATCCATACCCTTCCGCTCAATGTGAGTCATATGGACACCCCATACCGGATCCCCCTCTGATTATCCTGCCACACACACACACACACACCAACATGAGCGTTCACTCCCCACAGAGCACGACATCCACCTCAACAACAACAGTGATATTTACAGCCAGGCCCCCTGGGAGGCCGGGTTTCTTGTCACGAAGCCCCTTCGGCACATGCTGTAGGTGACTTCAATGATCGGTGCCATTTTAAGAGAGGACAGCTATTCTCGACTTCAACAGGAAGCAAGACGCTGCTGTGAATCCTGCGTCTGAAGTGCCTGGCTTCTTAAGAGACAATAACAGAGGGCCGGCCTTTGACGTCAACATGATTGTAAAAGACTGAGCCCAGGATAGAGATTAATGGGAGCCCTCTGAGGATACAGACCCTCTTCCTGTTACGAGGAGGCTCGAGGGGTCTAATGTCTGAAAAGGGATACAGAACAGGCTGTTCTCTCATTCAGGTGTTATTACTCTTTGTAGGCTCACCTGAAATGGGCTATTGTTTCTTTTACAATAACGCATGTGATCGCTGATAAAGGAGCAGAAGTAATCTAAGCTTCAGCGATATTGACAAGCTAACAGGTCAGCCTGTGCTCGTACGGTCCCAGAGGTTTATGTGACAGCAGGACAGGGATAATAGGAAAATAAGCGAGACATCTTTCATGGTTTTTAAGATGATTTATTCTTATGATCCTTTAAGTGCTGATCATATTTTCTGTAGATCCTTTATGTTAATTGCTCATTTAAAAAAAGGGGGGGAAAGTGCAATGATATAGTTTGATGGTTTGTGCTCTTCAATTCATTTAAGTGATCACAGGAATAGCCAACGACAATGTTAAGTCAAACTACACACACACACACACACACACACACATGGAGTGGAAGGTCAGCGAGGCTGCCGCGTCAGCACACCTGTCTACTGTCCGCTATCACAGTGATCCACACAAATGTCTTTGTGTGTGTGTGTGTGTGTGTGTGTGTATGTGTGTATGTGTGTGTGTGTGTGTGTGTGTGTGTGTGTGTGACTGACCGCCTCCTATACTCCAGGCTGAAGTGTGTGGAGGCAGTGGGTTGCTTTATGATGCCCGGGCTTTTGACACCGTAGCAGGAGATGCCGACGCTCATGTCAGGGCTTCAACCTCCGAAGTAGAAATTGTGATCATTACCGAGGCAGTAAAGGCTTGAAAGCTCTTCTTATTTAGCCCACATCAAAAAAACAAACAAATGCACAGATGAGACACACACGTAAACAATCTGGGTAACGTTTTTTTCCTCCATAAATTGTATTTTCTTTGCGTATTTGAAGGACACTGTTTACCCATGTGTCCATCTGTAAGCACTTGAGCAGAATCACATGTTGTTCTCAAGCTGGTTCCTCTTCATTATGTAATGGATCACTTTAATAATTGCGTGTACTTAACCTGAACATTTTAAAAACATGAAACGGAGGCTCTGAACACGATGTTTCTGTTTTTATATTATTTTTTCATTTTTTATCTCCAAAAATGTCACAGTCAGAACCTTTTGTATCCATTCCAGGCGTGACCAACACACACACACACACGTAAACGTTCTCAAACAATGAATCCTCCTGTAGTGCCGGTGCACGACGCGCAATAAAACACATCTATGCACATCAGCAGTCAGTCGATTGAGATTTGCAGGGGAATATCTTTGCGCAAACCCACTGCTGATTTCAATAAGTAACACAGCCGTGATTTATAGACTTAATCCCCCACAGGCAGCCGCTACAGCCAGCTCTAATGAAACACATTGCTTTGGATGTGATCTAAAGAGTGCAGAGAGCCGCACCGTGTGGAAAAGAACATATGGATCAGCGAGCTCCACTCCAACATTCCTGAACAATCTGGACAGGACATTGAGCGTTTTATCACCGAGGACTGCATTCACTGCTGAGGCATCCAAGTGCTGCTTTCCCCGGTGGGATAAAGCATCCCATCTGTCCTCTGAAAAAAAAACAGGAAAAAGCCTCTTGCATGGTGCTACTGTGAGGCACAAAGTCCTGTTTCGTAACTCCGTCAAGTAGCAAAAGTCTAATTCAGGGCTGGAGAGAGATTTTCCTTTTTTTTGTATCATATATTCGTTGGCGTTTCAGTGGAATCTGGCGGTTTTGGCGGTTTTCGTCCTGGATCATTTCATCGCACACTTGTGACTCTGATGACATCTCATCAAATAGCTGGGTCGTGAATCCGCCCGCTGCCTTTTCAGCTTCATCTTTGCCTTTCCGACCTATGAGTCACTCTGTCCACAACCAGGAGGAGACACTACAAGATTTGCAAAAAAAAGAGTTTGAGCTTACTTGTGAGATCATTGGGGAATATGTCATCGGCTCCAATAGCAAGAGACGGAACTGACCCTGCTTTGGCGACGCGGCAGAGGCAGAGCTCGTTATTAGCGACTTTGAATGGACTCCAGGAAAGAAGAGGAGAGCAGAGCAGAGGAACAGAGAATGTGCCAAGGGGCATTGTGTTTCAGACAACATCCACTGTGCGATCAGCTTCCTTATTACAAGTGCTGAATTTGGAGAGACAAATTTGGCACGCCGGCCAACATACATATCGCTGTAGAAGCTGACCTCCCTCTTCTATTTCCAGAGATACAAATGCGTCTCGGTGTAAAACAGGATGTGATGCTGTATGTAAGGTTATCTGAGGAGCAGCAGTAGCTTTCACCTTTAGCTGGGACATTTCCAGGAACTACCAAACAAGTTTACATGAATCTGTCCGTTCCAAATGATAAAAGTTTTCCAGTTTTGTAGACGGCGTAGTGAAATGCTAACTTCAGACTCCAGCAGGTGTCACTCTAACCTGTAATCCACAATGCAGACGTCACTGCTGCAGCCCTCCACTGACCCTGGAAGTGTGTGGGGTTTTGCCTGAGGTGGGGTCAGTCAATCAGTCTGTCAGCCTGTCCTCTGCCTTCACCGAGAGAGAGTTCAGAAAAGGTTCAATCCTGCCTGGCAGAGGAGTGTGAAACCCAGTCTGCCTGGCACGCTGGAGTCTGGACTGCTGAACCCGAGGCCCCAGGAGCAGTAAATGTTTTCTGCCGCACTGCTGAAAATTGTGTGTGTGCGTGTGTGTGTTTTGTGAACATTTTAAGCGAGAGATAAAGCCCATTAACTCTCTTTGACAGCTTTGACGTGCGGAACATTTGTCTCGGGTAAATGGAAGAAACATTCTTTCTAGATTTGTGATTTCCCAGTGCACATACAGCTCGTTCTGTTCAGTACGTTAGACGGGAACGAAACGGTGGCGAGCGCGGGCCTGCAGCACTTGAGAAACCACTGACAGGCAATGTTTCAAGGACGCAACCTTTCGTTTTTGTTTTGCTGAGAAGCGATGTTGAACCTAGTGGGTGTAAATTCTCTGTTTGACTTTCCTAAACCTCCTCATTTCTAATCTTGATGCCACAACTGCTTTCACTCACAGCCGTTCTATTCTATATCCAATAAATCTTGACTGTTGATCAACATTTCAACCTTCATACACTGTATGTTATGAGTTAGTTATGTTACTTCTACAGCAGCTGCAGCTTCACAAACAGATATGATTTTACATGTCCAGACTCATTGGACACTGAGGATTTGTTTTCTCCAACTATCTGTGTGTGCTCATTTTTGTATGCGGTACCCTGTGTGTGTGTGTGTGTTTGCCTTTGTGTGCAGCGGGCAGACATGGTAATGGAACAAATGGTAAATAAAAGAAATTTGTAAATTGGATCAGCTTCCTGCTTCATCTGGGGTCTTTTTGAAGAAGCATTGCTTACTTTCTAAGCTCTTTTGATAATATTATTCAAATGCAAAAGCAGTATAACTTTTGGTCAGTGCATGCTAATTAGACTTAGAATTTTTTGAGACGTTGAATTCCACTGAAAATTAACATTTGAAAACCCCTGCTGGCATGCAGATTAGATTTCTTTCAGCAGCGGCCATTAACATAAATAGTTTGAGAACAAGTCATAAAACCACATGAGCTTAGTCTTTTACATTTAATAACTTGAATGGCAGGATGGCAGCTTGTTTTCTGCATTTGCTGAATTAAAATGAGCGATATCGCAGAGAAACATCACAGTTCCTCCTGGTGGTCGAACTGAAAGTACCTGTTGATTTCCACACTGACGTTCTTCACTCTTGTTCATGACTTTGGTCAATCAATGAGTTGAACCCGGCACAAAACCATGTGGCAGATCTATGGGTGGTAGTTTTTCATGACAGGAAGAACACAGAAGCTTCCTGCCCAGTAGATGTTATATAGTAACATCAGACCTAAGCCAATGTAGGACGGTTGCTTGTCTTTTGTAGGAAATGAAAAAAATCGAAACCACAAGTAGCCAATCTCGCGCCTTGACATAGAAAAAGTCTATTACCGCCTCCCTGATGGACAAAGCGTCCCCATCAGACGTCCCCTTCCACTGCTGGGTCAAGGACTCCTGGAAACAGAAGTAGAGAATGAAGGGTTAGGTCTGTGTACAAGTTGTTGAATACATATTTATTTATAATAGCTTTGGTAAAGTTCAGAGAGTATTATAATAACAGACGGATGCGCTATCAGACTAATGCAGCATAAATGTGTGTGTGTGTGTGTGTGTATATAAAAAGAGAAAGAAATCAAAAACTCCACTGTTGAACTTGAACATTTGAGTCATCCTGCTACCAAACAAACAAACAAAGATGACCTCCCTGGCAGCGTTAATTAAGGGAATATTAGCAGCAGAGCACATGTCTTTGTGGACTATGCTTCCAGAGTGTTTGTTTCATGCTGATTATTTGAGTTTCCAAGGCAACCTGCCAATTATTTGTTGCTCCGTCAGAAGTCTGGTAGAACGCTCGCTCCTCTCCCGTGCTGTGACCCATGAGGCCATGTGTGTCCTGTCCTCAGTAACACTATGTAAATGATAAACTCTCAGCCGGGAACATCCAGAAACCATCACAGCCTGAGCGGCAGCGAGAACACACAGCGCTCGCTAAGAACGCAATGCGGAGAGAGGAGACGCTGAGAAGATAATTGTTAAAGACTCAAAGCCAGAGTCAGTGTGTGTGCTTAGATTTTATAACCTTTTTTTCTGACAAATTGCCTGTTTGTGGAAAAAAAACAACTGTATTAGTTTGTGCCGACACAGCATATGAGGTCCTCATTTACAAGGTTGAGTTGTAATGTTTGTTGTTATGGTAATGCTATAGCTCAATCAAACGGGTAGGCAGCCAAGATCATTGTTAGATTAATCTGTATTCTGTTTGTTTTGCTGAGTTGCCTGGTAAGTCACCAGCTCTCACAGGCAGCAAAAGCACCACACTTAGACATAACAGCAAAACCCAGAGAGAGGCTTTCACTCAAGTACACAGAAGAAAAAGATCAATTTTATAAGACTAGTGTTGTTCATAGGCTTGTTTTATTTTCACATGTGGCATTGTAGTGCATGATTACAACCTAGCAAATGGTTTACTGTATGCTGGCATATACTTGAGTTCCTCTTAGTTGCTACACCTATTATGAGAAGGCTGAAACAAATTCATCATCGTATGCTGCAAGAATCATGGAAATTAGGTTAAGGTTAAAGACTATTAAAAGTTTGAGCTTCATATTCCACAGACAAATCTTTCAAACTGGGTGGGCCGGATCTGATTCCAGCCCAATGTTTCCCATGATCATGTCTATTTAATGTGAACGACGTCCTCCATGGCAGTGAGCCAAAACAATAACCCTGATTCTAATATGTGTGAAACAATAATTGGCCCTGTGGGAGTAACAGTGGCATACAGGGGCCTGACTCAGCACAAGGGCTATTTTTGGTACTATACATGGGGTTAGAGGTCAGTAACAACTGAATGCATTTTTCACTGACACAAGCGGGGCACAGGGGAAAGAAGAAATATGGTCCCCGAATTTGGCTTACACCGGCTCCTTGATCCCTTTAAAGTTATTTTCCAAAGAGATCTGCAGGCACACACACACATCTTAAAACTCAGAGTACATATCCCACATCCACAAATAACATATCCATGGAGCATTAACACTGCCGGTGCTTAATTGGCTTTAGCTTGTGCGTTCTCCAGTGCATACTCAAATGTCGAGCTGCTGCACTGTAACTGTAACAAATCAGATTCAACTGTTGCTTTGTTTGCTGATAAGATTGAACATTTCCCTACAAACACATTCTTATAGTTGTATGTTTATACTGTCAACACAAAGTGCCTTAGCGCACACTAAGTTCCCATCTTTTGGCCCTTATGTAATGTTTTTGTCGAGTCATTATCCTCTACCACATAAATCCAGTATTCTGCTATGATGAATAAGCCTGGAAATGTTATTGGGAATTGAACCGAAGACTTAGAACAGGATGGAGTTGTAATTGCCAGTGATAACAAACCGAGCTATCTGAATTCACTTTACAACCACAAATTAAATTTGTGGCATAAAAAAGTGGAGCTTAAAACCGAGAGAATATTTTACTCACTGGTGCTTGTCCGGTTTGGAATTTTGTAAGAAATGTTATTTTCTCTGAGACAGTTGCTGCAGTTGATTGAAGACGTTCAGCTTTATTCCAGCTATCAGCTTTCACAGACAGCGCCTGCATGTTATTAAAGCTACAGTATGTAACCTTTTAAACACAATTTGATGAAGTCCTGATAGTAATCGACAAATTCTGTGCTCTGTGGAAAGTATTACATCATCACGTACCTGTAGCGCCTCCTACTGATGGACTCTAAGGTAGGTTATCGATCAACACATTCCACAATCTTACAGACTGCCGGTTTGATCGGTCTGCTTTTTTCATTGTAGATTGCAGTACATTCTGTGCTGCACTGATTTAAATGCACCATTTCATTGATTGTTGGTCATTTGTAGTTCCAGCCTATGGCTCAGATCTGTCCTCCACGATGAGCTTTGGAGAGGGTCAATAGATTAATCCATCATAATTGCCCATCTGTCTTTTGGTCCATTTGTTGATCCTTTCATCTGTCCATCTGTCACAAACAATATCTTAAGCACCATTAGAGTTGAATGAAACTCCAGGGATGGATGTGAACCGCATTGCCCCATTTAGGAATTTTCCAAATGACATTGCCATTGCCCTTATTTAATTAATCAATAGGACTGATTTCAGAACAACAAAGATATAATTGAAAAAGTTTGAGAACTGTGCTGAACGGCCTAAAGGGAGGCTCTATAGCTGCAACATTCATTTATTCATTCATACACTGACACAATTCATCAGTTAATAATAACTGGACTGATCACAAGCATTAGTTCAGCATTTTAAAGACCACATGACTGGCCTGCGGGGACCACATGACTGGCACTTTATGTCTGTACCTCACATGCAGTATCTTTAAAACCAATCATCTCTCTTTCCCTCATTTACAATTTAAAGTTAAGAAACATGAGGTAACATTTTTCATGAATGCTGCAATATTGCCGCATTCTCAGTTCTGCAACAGGTTCACGTTATAGAGACACAACATAGTTATTTTATTGAAAAGAAACTACAGAATAAAGCTTGCTGGTTGGCTGTTGACTGCATGTGTGATGTGATGCATGAGGAACATAAAGAACCATTAGGAGCCGCATCTACTGTATAGACCGATACATCGACTGCCATAGTGATGACCTTTGACTTGCATTAAATCAAGTATTTTAGAAGAATAGACTACTATGCAAGGATGCCACAGCATACAGGAGATAGAAACATAATAAAGGATGTTAGGTCACGCATTGTTGAGGCATGCATTGCGTATACTCTATGTAAATGTATCCTCTCTCCACTGAATAGCCCTCCACAGCCATACAGTAGAGGCCTGTAGCAACTTTCTATTGGTTTTTGTTGGGGAAGTAGCATGAATAAACAATGCGCCTCTGATGGTAAAATTGCATTAGTCTGCGTTTTAATGCAAAGCAAATATAGGTCTGCGCACCCTATGGGCCCCTAAGACCTAATTTTATGCCTGTCGTGCAGTTACATCACCACTTAGATGTGCAGCGGTCAGGTCTATATGTTATGTGTGAAGGCTGCAGGCCTTGTGACATACTTGAAATGAATAATTGCGTAACTCTTTGCAAAGCCTGCTATAGCTTATATATAAAGATATATATATAAACATATGTGCCTGCTTAGGAGAGATTGTTCAGAATTGGAATCACCACGATGTTTGGTTTCCAGCTAAATACCCAAAGGCTTTTAAATTGTTGCAGTACTAACTCTGACTCTGCTGCAATAAAAAGGATTTTATAGTGACCGTGATTGTTTTTAGGTTCCAAATATGCATTTAAAGTTGTAATAGAAATGTTTAATTTCGGAGCTTAAGCATTTTGCTGTGGGTGCATTTGAAGTTAAATGATAGATTACTCACATTTGTGTGATCCTATGTAATCCGATTCCGCTTCAGTTCATTCTGTGCAAATCTGGTGTCGTCATACTGTATTGAAGGAGCGCTCCAGCTTCAAGCAGACATGAGTAATCACACACAGAATCATCCGACACATAGGGGCACAGTTTGGGAAAAAAATACAACACATTTGATTTATTTTACTAGTATCATTATTACTATAGTAGTGGCCGTTGTTGTGTGTGTAATTGTGTGTCGTTATTGTTGATGCCATCCTTGCATCTTCCTCTTCCTCTTCTCTCTCGTTATTTAGTTTAATAGAGCAGCATGATGCCACTCTTCACTCTTCACTCTTTCATCTTCTGCATTACATTCAGTTCTTATTTGTCTCTCGTTGCGTGTGATTTTAATAGTAAATGATTGATGAACTCATGGTAAATATTGAAATATTTGGATTTATATCAACACTACTACTACTACTACTAATAATAATAATAATGAGCTTTTTTATTATTATTATGTATATATAGTTTTCAAGGTTTAATATATGTTCTTATTTTTGTTATTTGCTCTCGTTTTTAACGTTTTATGAATGGTGTGTGTGAGAGAGTGCATCAGAACATACTTGTTGTATTGTAGCACATAATCGGTTTCTTTGTGGTTGACAGTAATTGTTTCTGATTATTAGAGTTACTGATTTCTTCTCACTTATGTTTGATACTAACGATGGCGTCGTTGCTGATCATGACTGGTATAACTACCTGCTGTAGTGATAATCAGATCAGCAGCAGTAGTAGCTATGGAGTGCTTTATCCTCCTCCTCCTCCTCCTCCTGCTCGTCGACTCGATCGACTCGCTCGACGCTCCACTGTCACACTGTACACCAAACTCGCTGCGCTCTCTGACCACTGCAACTTTTGCAGAGACTCCTCACTCCACTCCACAGACATGTCGCACAATAGCTGAAGTAAACCTGTCATTTCAGCATCCGAGCCTCCCGCGGCACACACACACAGCACGGAGCGGATTCCTGCGGCGGAGCTTCTTCTCTTTCGCTTTCCTCACATCGGACGTCACGTTTGGAAAAAATCCTGGATATGAATTATGATAATTTTCCCCACTAATGAACCGGGCCAGTAATGCAGGAGACCGCGGCGACTCTCTCATCAGTGCTTCAAGATGGCAGATTTTTATTGAGTTTTGAACAGAAATCTCGCTTTATTTTTTGCCATGAATAACAGGAATCCTTGCACCGATGGCCCCTGTATACGAAGGTAAGAGCTCCTTTTTTCTTACCAGTTATTGAGTCTTACTGTATCAATTGTGACACAATTGAATTGCGGCTGATGCCCGAGCAGTGTGTGTGTGTGTGTGTGTGTGTGTGTGTGTGTGTGAGAGAGAGAGAGAGGATGCGTAGCGTCTTTTTCAGAAAATTTACACAGCACATATTTACAGTACGCGTAGTAATCAACGCCGTCAAACGTCGGAATCTTTGTGTTTTAATGCTTTTCGTCACAGTTCAGGAATAAATGCTCCGTCAGATTGTGGTGCTAGCCGGAGCTGCGTGTGTGTGTGTGTGTGTGTGTGTGTGTGTGCGTTAGAGAGACTGCAAACCCACCTGAATAAGATCTCAGACTAATGAAGATACATATGTGTGTTGTTCCTTGTTAGAAATGTGACCGTTTGGGATGAGGAATGAAGGGACGCAGTGACAGAAGCGCCGTTTCTCGCTGCTTATTCTCTATCTTCATTCTTTCGTCACTAAAAACTAAAAAACTAACTGACTTCGCAGGTCTTTGCTGCCTTTTGATGCATTGTTGCAAATGTTTATGTATTTTTTTGCTCCGGAAACCAAAGCACAAGCTTAAAATGCTGCTATTCGCGACTGCTGCAGCATTGTGCCTGTGACTAATCCAATTGTGAGAAGCTACACAGCACGTTTGCTCCAAATCATTTGCTGTAAAACACGCGTTTTACTTAAAGCACACCGGTCCAAACACAAGCAAATACATTCGCTTTCGAATGTTGTTGCACGTACAGTCAAGGTGGGTTACAAATATAAAACAATGCAAACGGCCCATTAGTCCCGCTACGATCTAGGTCCGTGAACGCTCCAAATACAACTACACACAAATCCAGTACAAATAGGTGTAACAGTGCAACAGACAGTAAGATCATAGTAACGCAACAGTGTGATGTGACTTCAGATTGTGATTGAATCCAGCTGTTTGTATTGTGTCATTCAGAAACAGGCTGTAAGATGCGTCCTCTGCCTCACAGGGATCTATAAATAAGCTGTAACTGCACTGACATAGGAGGTGGCAGGTTGTCATGCTGATCACCGGCTTCAGTCAATTGAACGGTGTGACAAAGCAAACGAGGATCCTTCTAATATGTTTCCAATATTTATCTTTGAGCAGCCTCGTGTGTAATAGCTTTCTGGCTCTATAGTCCCTCTGCTGGCACTAACAGGAAGCCTCACAAGCCCCAAAAATGAACTATTGACAAGTAATCCTGTGCAAAGCCTGGTAGAACAAATACTATAAATACTTCTATAAAACTCTAAGCCCTGTTGGTAATATTGTGCTTATTTTATCTGCAGTATCGTGAAACACACAACGATGCTGCTGCTGCTAACTCTCTCATTATGTTCCTGTAGGTATTTTGTAGTGATTTTCCATCAGCAGTGTTGCAGCGTGGAGTCATATATATATAGCCTGAGATTTGAACATGAAAAGGAAAGTTGAAATGAGACTCTTATGCAAAAGGTAATTAGTGTAAATTACATTCCCCGGCTTTTCCCTTCACCACGGAGAGGAGGAGAGGGGAAGAGAAAGAGGAGGCAGGGGGAATTAATTACCTTGCCCGTCCTCCTCAGTGGTGGAGAGGGCTGTTATGTAGAGCAGTGGTGAAATGACCAAAGTCTCTGGTGGAAAATAGGTTTGGGGGGCCCTTTGCATAGAAGAATGAGTCCAGCTATTATGGTGATTGCTCACCCTTGGCTAAAGGGCAACATAACTTAAATCTATATGATTAACGGTTTCCTCCTCTGGCTGATATGGATCTAGAGGGTGAAGATGATAACAAACATTTACTTGGTTTTGCTGAAGAAATTGGATTCACATTGATAATCATTCATTGGGGATTTGTGTGAGAGGTGTTCTGCAGTGGCTGCTGTTTTATTTGATTAGTTTAAACTGTTTTCTGTCAAGCTCAATGAAGCTGTCGCAGGCAGAGGTCATTGTGTTTTGCTCAATGTGTGTCCACATTTGTGTTAGTGTTGTTTTTCCCCCATCTTCTTTTTGTATATGTGTGTTGTTTGCCTTTGGTCCTTCTTGGCCCAGACAGAAGGCCATCAGGCGGGCCTGCTGGCAAGCATGGCAGTGGTCTGATCACCCTGGGAGCCTGGTCTCATAACCCAAGCTGACATCTTGATGGATGTCTGATGAACGGAGCAGGTCCAGCAGCCCCCAGCTGTGGAAAAGCTAATATTCAGACACAGCCAAACTCTGCAGCCAGACTGCCTGGCCTTTTGCTTGGGGTGTGTGTGTTTTCACGTGTCCATGTGTGCACATACAAGTGAATATGCCCACCGCTGTATCCTGTCATGTGCAGTATATATGACCTGTACATGCAGTATAAATGACTACATATAGTGGGTGATATATGTGCCGTAATTCACTTAAATGGACGGCAGGCCTTTGGGAGAATCAGGCAGCCTCAGAGGTTGGCACCGGGCAGGCAACTTAATTTGCAGATCTGTCTTTCACAGGTCAACCAGTGTTCCAGAGAGTGTTCACTCTGTGCCCGCCTGGAAAAATGGACAGAGAATGACTCAGAGGCTGCTGCTGCTGCTGATGATGATGGCGATGGTGGTGACAGGGACTGCTGCGGCAAAAGCAGATTAATGCTTTATCCATCTACACAGCCATTATGTGTTAACGTGACTTTGAATCGCATTGTGGTTTTCTTGCTGAGGGACTGATGGGTGCGTTGGAATACTCCCTGCCCTTGTTGAGGGGACGTTGCCGCTCCGAGGACAGAGGGACAAAGAGCTGAGAGACTTTCTCAGAAACTGCTCTCAGCTCTCACTCTGCCTCCTCCCCTCGTGCTTCTTTGGAGCCGGTTGATTGATATCTTCCACATAGGCCAACGACCCAAGCTTAGAGTCCAAGGTTGGAGCTTTTTAAACTTGATTAGAATTGCAGGAAGAACCCTGGGGCCTTCTGGGGCCACGGCAGGGCCACACCTCTTCACAAATACAGGGGATCTGTGGACGGTTCCTCTTCCTGACTCTTAGGATGAGCACAGGGGTGTTTTTAGCTCTTCACTGTCCACAGTGGAGAGGGAGGGAGACGAGAGGAAGGACAGTTCATATCTGGCAAGAGATGGTGATAGTTAAATTGCTTGTTGGAAAGAACCGCCATCGCTCTGTAAGTCCTCGTAGCGAACGAGTAGCTCTCACTTTTCTCTTTTCAGCTGCCCGTGATTTGCTCTTTGTTGACCTGATGCGGCACCTTATGACTTATTTGAAAGGCACTCTGCTCGGCAAGGGTTATGAAAATGGATAAGCCGCCTTTACAAGAATCACTTTTGCATTATTCAAAGCTTCCGATCTGAAAAAAGAAAGCACAACCCAGTGTTCAAGGATTCTTTGTGCTATTGATTTGTTGAAGCATTTAGTACGAGAAGCTGCAGCTTTGCAGGGAGACGGAATTTGAGTTTAATGCGAGATGATGTGCTCGCCTCTCTGTGTGTGTGTGTGTGTGTGCCTTGCTCCCTGCTCAAGATGAGGGAATATGTGAGCTAACTGATGTGCTGAAATAGTTCACAGGTGTGATCCGAGGGTTTCGGAAAAAGACGTGGGGGAGGGAGGGAGGAGGGAGGGAGGAGGGAGGGAGGAGAGCGTCTGCCTGAATTGGAATGACAGTTTTGCGGAGGCAAGCGCGGTTGTACTGGCTACTTCACCAAACGGTGCCTTTCAAATACACATTTCGACAAATTTGTGTTGAGCAAACCCGCTCCCGGCGCTGGAGTTCGGCAACCGCTCCTACAACTCTTTACTCTGAAGTGTTTCATTTGAGATGCAAGAGGCTTGTGCAACTCTCGATCTCCCCTCAGCTGGTAAGGCCCCTGTTTTTAGTGCTGGTGCCATATGTTTCAGCCCTCTCTAAGAGACACCACTGAACTGCACTCTGAGGTCCTTGAAGCGAGAGCCGCCATCGGTTGCTGACATTAGTTTTTATCGAAGGGGAAGAGGGAGCCTGGCTGGGATGAAGCTTCAACCCTGTCGACTGCTTACACAAGGCATTTCCGCGTTGGTTGTCATGCATGTGTGAAGGCCTTTTTCCCCCCGCACTGTTGTCTCACACTGTGTATGGTGTCGACTTGTGGGGAACAGCTGCCTCTGGCTCTGTGTAGCAGTGTGTGGACTCCAAAAGCCCTGCTGGGGTGGGAACTGGTGTAACAGACATGTTACAGTTGTTGTAAGACTATTACACGTTTTACATCTAAAATATCCTCCTTGCTAAACTCCATCTGCAGCCAGCTCTGCTTTGATAACGCTGTAAGTTGTCTGCTGTGCTGTGGATGAGTTGTGTCCTTTTTCAAATACGATGCTGTGAATCTCACTACCTTATGACACACACAGTACCTTGCTTTGATCTGCAGCGAGTTTGGAGGTTCACACAAAGGTTTGCATTTTACTGCTTCTTAACACAGTACAAAGTGAATAAAGGCTTTTGTTACTTGCGGCTGTTGAGCAGTAATTACACATGGATTCCTGGAGCATACAGGCTGCTTTATATGCTGAGGGTGTCAACTCTTTTTTTTATGAATACTATTGCCCTGCGTGGCTGATCTGCATTTTGCTTACATGCCTTATATTGCAATCTTTCATCATCTGCCAATGACGCTCGCAATTCCCACCCCCCACGCCCCACGCTTCCAGGCCCCACCCCCCACATCTATCTCTTATCTGTCCTTCCATCCCGGTCTGTTTGTCGATAAGCCGCGAGGCCGCTGGCCAGCACACATGGTGCCCATGTGACACTGCAGCAACAGCCTGACGGCCAGATTGGAAGCCCCATGTACGTGTGTGCATGTAATTGGGAGTCTGGTCTGTGAAGAGGTCTGGCTACTGTAGCCTTTTTGTTCCCCTAATCATGACCCCCACCCCAAAACCCGCTGCCAGCCCCTCTTCCGCCACTCCCACCCCTAAACCAAACTACCTTCTGCCTTAACCCCCCAGCTTGTCTTATTGCCTTGTTCCATCACTAACCCCCATGCAAAGCTAGCAGGCTGTGTTTTGTGCATGTTGGCCCTGGTCTTAATCCTATTGTTTGTCATAATGTCCCCCATACCACTCCATTAGACATGACGCTCTCTGGAATAGGGCAGCCAGTGTGGGCTGGTTGTATTTATCATCGCCTCATTTGGCCCCTTAAACTTGACATGTTGCCTTCCACATACACAGCTTCCCAAAGCAGCTGGACAAAGCCTCTAACACGGTGCAAAAACAACAGCTGATATAAGGTACTACAGTTGGAGCGCTTTGGAAAGTAATAAACTCGCAGCCACTTCATTTAACAAAAGATCCTAACCATCTCTTCATATTATGCGAAAGCTTTTCAGAGTGAAAAATGGTTTGCGGTTTTTAATCAAGCCTTTCATATCCTCCACATATTTCTGCCTCTTTCAGGGGAAAGAGATGGGGTGGGAGAGAGGGGGCGAGCGAGCGAACGAGCGAGGGAGGGGCTGTGTGTTTACAGATAGATATTGAAATGAGAGGAGAAGAGGCGAATTACACAGCAAGGGTAGGGGACCAAGGTTAGGGTCTGAATGTTCCAGGTTATATCCTCTCATATTCATTGACACAGACAGCTATGGGCTCTAGTTTGCGCAGCCAGGCAAAATAGACTAAGTACCACTGCCAGCCCCATCACCACTCCTGGCTCCGGCCCCTCTCGGTCATGGAAGGGAAGTGGAGCGATGGGCGGCTGTTGGCGGCCCCTTCACAGATGGCTGCAGGTACAGCGCTACGCTTGGCTGATAACCAAAGGACTTCAAAGCTCAGACCAGAGCTCAAGCCCATTTCTGTCCAGAGCCAGGAGGCAAAAGGCACAGAGCACAGAAAGGAGACAGAAAGAGACAAGGACCGGAATAGTAAAAAGAGTCAACAGGCATGAAAATGAGCAGCTTTAGCCTTTTTTTCCTCCTCCTCGCTGTGGTCTTGTGGGCACTATTTGCTCTCATATTCTTAATCACATACCCACACTGTCTTATTTCAGCTTTCTTATTGTTTTGGTCTCTTTGCCGTGAACATGCTGTTTGTTTCGCATGTTTTTCTTTCTATGAAAGTTGTTGTGGTGACACCCGTGCCAGCCAAAAACTGAAAATAAAATGTGCCAGTCGGGCGACAGAAGGAGTCACAGAACCTGAAGTGTGTTCCTTTATGCTTGAATTTGGTTGATACGAGGGGGGGATTCTCTCAGGGATCCTTTACTCCCCCTGTTGGTTTTCAGTAGACGGCAGACTGGCAACTTACGCATCAAAGCAGCAAAGCAGCAGAAGGTAGAAGTGACAAGATATGCTCAGAGAAAGCAGATCACACAGGCTGTAAAGTTTAATGCTATGAAAGGCGGTCGGCTGGACTCTGGAACCGTTTGCTATTCACGTGTGTGGAGAAATTTATTTTTATTTTCTGCAGTTTTATGGAGTCTTCAGAGTCGTGTAATTGCACCCACCCTCACCACTACAGCCCGAGAACTGATTAGATTTTACGAGCTTTTAGGGATCCTGTAGCGAAGGAAACATGATAAGACTTCATTGATTCGACGCGATGATCCAGTGGCTCTTCTAATACCGCTCCGGTGCTGACATGAAAGAATTCTTGCAATACCGCCGCACCAAAGATATTTAATCACGTTCCGTTGCAACGTGCGTGATTGATAATGGTTATTTCAAGCGCTTTCTTATCAAAAAGGTCATATCAGAAAGGTTTTTATTGGTTTATGACCTTTCCTGTAGAGGTTATGTTTCCACCAGCGTGTGTTAGTTGTGCGTTGTTTGTTTTGTTGGCAGGATTGCTCAAAAAAACCTTTTCACCCATTGCTGAGATAGAGCAGTTTAATTTGAAGTAGTAATATACAGATATTTGAGTAGATTCATACTTTAGTGTGATTAGTTCTCAACAACGATACAACAGGAAACTGTGCCCTCGCTCTCTTCTCATTACAGGCTCGTTGTGATCATGTTAATGTGCGGCGGTGATGGTAAACAGCAGCGGCAGTTCATATGTCTAAGCTCCGGCGTGTTCTTACATAAAAAACAGGTCAGACACCTTTTAGAAGTACTCTCCACTTCAAAGCCCGAGGCACATCAGAGCCAACCAGCAGCTCTGCCCGGCAGCCGTTTGAACTGACCCCTCCATTCAGCCTGAACGACGGCGAGCGAGAGGCAGAATGGCAGAGAGAGATAGGGAGTGACAGAGGGAGAAATGAAAGGCTGGGATTGAGGGAGGGAGGGAGGGAGTTGACCGGGGTGGTGGTAGGAGTGTGTGGGTGGGGTGGGGGGGGGCGGCAGGGGTGAATACCCTCTTCAGGGGCCTAGGGGCCTCAGGGGCCTCAGGGGCACTGCCAGAGGTCAGGGGGTGTTTGTTGGTGCCTGGGGAGGGGAGCCACTGGTCTAAGAGGGATTTCGGTTGTCGCATTGGTGGCAGTTGCAGGGCGCCTCTGGAGGGGAGGGGTGGGGTTGGATGATGGCGCTGGGGGGGTGGGGGGGTCGCACATCTCACCCCTTGTCTCCTTTAACCTGTCTCCTTCGTATATCTCGGATCAGAGCTCCCGAGGCCGGCGCCCCCTCACCGCTCAGCTCCCCTGACTGAGCCCAGCAGCTGCCAACACACACACTCACACACGCACATATTCCACCTCTCTTCCATCACTTTTAGAGACGCTGGCCTAGAAAAAGGGCAAGCGCTGACCTATAGCTACGAGGACCTTCCCTTCCTCCTCCACTGCTCCAAAACAGAACCAGCAGCAGGCCAGGCTGGTTGTTTTTACTTCATTAGGCCTCTGAGAGACAGAGATACGGTGCGAGCTCCACGTCTGCACCCATACGTGTGAAACGGGAAGGATCGCTTGCCCTCACGGTGGCAGTCGGCATTCGTCTCCGTCACGCGGACCCCCTTCAGCCCCTTACAGTATTTTAATAGCTCCGCACCAAAACATTTCTCTCCTTATTCACATTATTTACAGTCTTCCCTCAGAACCTCTTTTCCATCTGTTAACAGCGCGACCAGCAACCAATGAACAGCATCCCTGGATTTAAGAGTTTAAATAAAGAATCAACATCTCAGACCACAGAAACAGACCCATCTGGTAATTTTTAGATGGATCTTGTTTCATGTAATTCACTGAACATATGTTTGTTAAACTGTGTATAATTTCAGAACCTTCTTCATTTGAGCGTTTCACTTTTCCGTGCGAGCTTATAGAAACGCAGCAGATTTGACTCTCCCTTCCCTTACATGGCTACACACCGTGTGGGTGTTCGGATGATGGTCAGAATAGCCGTCCCCAGTCTGGTTTTGGCTGCTATTTATGACTGCGAGGACACTGTAAATATAATCGTCTAAAGCCACAATTTTCACGCTGAATCAGACACAGAGGGCTGAGTTGGCTCGCCATATTTATTACCTCAGCTCTGTGGCCAGAAGGACTCAATAGCCATGTTTATGACACACTGTCAGTTGGATTAAGGACACATATGCCTTGCTAAATTGCTGTGAACACGTCCTTGTCCTTGTGTGTGTGTGTGTGTGCGCGCGCTATAATCTTTGAACGTCTGTTGTACTGTACAGCACAGTGCGGCCTCCTTCCTTTATGAAAGGAAACAGCAAAGGAAAAAGATTTAAAGATATGCCTATAGATGAGTCACCCGCACTTCAGAGAGAGAGAGAGATGGCGAGAAAAGGTGCCTTTAGTCCAAACGAGTGTGATCTGTGGCCTTAACGGGCTCCAAGCAGCAGCTTCACACACCCCGCTGAAATATCCCATGCTGTTGTCGCATAGGGGGGCATGCATGAGCGCTGGCTTGTATTGGACGGCGAGGAGTATTGGGGAGATGGGAGTGGAAGGCTAAGAACACGTTGGGAATATCAAGCGTCTGTGCTGTGGTGGTAGAAGTTGGGTAGAAGGTTCATCTCTCTCTCTCTCTCTCTCTCTCTCTCTCTCTCTCTCTCTCTCTCTCTCTCTCTCTCTCTCTCTCTCTCTCTCTCTCTCTCTCTCTCTCTCTCTCTCTCTCTCTCTCTCTCTCTCTCTCTCTCTCTCTCCCTCCCTCCCTCCCTCCCTCCCTCCCTCCCTCTCTCTCTCTCTCTCTCTCTCTCTCTCTCTCTCTCCCTCCCTCTCCCTTTCCGCTTTGATCCAGTAAGTAGTGGGTCTCATTCATAAGCGGCAGCACTTATCATACGTAAACACACCGCCTGCCCCGCATTTCATCCCAACCCACTCAGTGCCGTCGGTTTCAACTGGCAACTTCCGAGACAAGAGAGAGAGAGACATTGACTTTTCCACCCATTGTGCTAAAACACAAGAAAGTAATATGCAAATACACTCACCCGGAAACTCATTGGTGCTCTTTTCTTAGAGAGCCTCCCTGTCTGAGATTTGCTGTTTGAACAAGGCTGCGTTTTGGAATAATACAGGAAGTGGCGACCTGGCTCAGCTGTGATTGGTCCACCGGGTGCCTGGTCAGGTCGGACTGGTTCCTCTGTCATAGGGGTTTATCTCTAGTTTCAGAAGGGGCGGGGCACCTCATTAGTCCCTCAGGGTGTGTGTGTGTGTGTGTTTTGGGGTGGTGGATTTGTGGAAACAAAGATGCCACGGCTTTGACAAAGCTGTAAAGTCACGCACATCAATTTGGAAACACACACACACACACACACACACACACACACACACACACACACACACACACACACACATGCTCCAGGGAGCTTAAAAAAATCCCAGAGTACACACTTCTGAAGTGACACCAGTGATGTATACACACATTCTGTACACAGGGAGTTGCGTGTTGTTTTTGTATCGCGTCCTTGGTGGAGGTCAGAGTGTCTGGACATGGTTCCAGTTAGTTACTTGGATACACCCAGAACACACCCAGAACCACTTCTTAGCAGTGTGTTCCATGGGCCAGGGCAGGATGGCAGGGTGGGGACATGTTTCCCTCAGTCTGTCTCTTTATCTGTCCCTGTTCGCCTAATCGGCCCTAGAATCAACTGAAAATAGAACCCAAAGGGATGTATACTTAGACAGGAAGTAGTAAAATTAGCTGGGGGTTAATACAGTTCTGAACTTTGCAAGCCCAGCAGTTGACATATATTGATTTTGATAAGTACATAATGGAAACTGTGTTGCATTACAGTTGTTTCAGACATTTTCTCTTGTCATTTGTACGACCAGGAAGCTTTTGGTTCTTTTGCAAATCAAATTAAAGTCTCTCTCTGTGTAAGGTTCAGCTCTAGGCCCCGTTTCTGCCTCATCTTCTCAGAACCTTCACGTGGCGCTAACTCCCACGTGTGTGTGTGTGTGTGTCCTTGCTCATTGTTTTCCGTGCAGGGCTGCTGGCTCGCCTACAGTACATATGTTTATCTCGTTCAGAGTACAGCGTGTCCAGCTGTCAGTGCCGATCTGAATGACATAAAAGGAAGTGCGCTGTGGTGCGGTGGGGTGTTTTCTTACTGGGTGTAAATGATAAGCGTCCTGGAGAACTGTTGCTTATCAGGTGTGTGTGTGTGTGTGCGTGTGTGTTTGTGTCCCTGCATGGCCCCTTACTGTGTAACTGTACTCACAGCTTGATGCGTACAGTGGAAGTCAATGTTGGCGCATTCAAGCCTTGAGTAACAGGTGCCGTTGGTTTACGGTTGGGCACGTTTTCATCTCCCTCCTTCTCATTTCACGATTACCACAAGCAACAAATAGTTCTACTTTCAGCTGTTTATTCCTGCTGCAGCAACTCTTTCTTTCTTTTCTTTCTTTCTTTCTTTCGTTTTTCTGCCTCTGTGGGGAGGAAGGAGGGTGCTGTGCTCTGTACACTCGCTCCACTCGTGATTTGATTAATAAGAAATGGAGCTCAAACAGAGCCACTCTGCCACCCCTCCTCCTCCTCCCCCCCCTCCTCCGCCTCCTCCTCCTCTCCTCCACCCTTTCTCTTGGTTCAGCGCCTGGTTAGGCTGACCTGGCAGTATAAACAAGGCAAATGTTTTTCTCACACCAGCCGTTTTATGACCACACTTATGTGAACAGCACGCTGCTTATCTGGCCATAAGTGTCCAGGGGAACGAGGCCTTGCAGCTTGGCTTTAGATTAGGCTCACTCATTTAGACGGAAAACAAGTTCTAACGTATCAGGTAGTCTGTAGGAAAGTTGTGATGACACATCCACCCACATGTGGACACGATTGCTTTTTATGTGTGTGTACGTGCACGCAATGCCTGACAAAAGTGCCGGGCGACCATGTTATCTCACAGCCCGCACAACATGTATCTTTGGCTGGAAGGCACGAGAGGTGGGAGTGTCACATTTACAGCAGGCATGCAGCTGATTTATGTGCTAAGAAGAAGCCCGGTGTATGTCTGTCGCACAGCGCTCATATTTGCCTTTTAGGCGGCCCATATGCTAGACGGATATTTGTCCTCTTTTGTATTTGCAGGAGAGTTGAGAGAAATAACACGGCAGTACCAACTGGTCAAATACCGTGGTAGGGATGAGCGTAAAAGGTTGATGGAGCAGCAGCATGACAGCATCCCCCTGCCAGCTCGTCTGATGCATTATTCTATAAATAAGCAGAGATGAGAGAGCTAAAAAGCGGACAGGATGGTCAATAGTTGCCGCGGGTGATGTGAGAGCGCGAGAGAGCCAGGAAGACGGAGCGAGACTGCGCCGCGGCAGGCAGGCTCCAGCACCCACACTCAGGGCAGAACTCTGGCAGGGAGGAGCACAGTGCCGGGGCTGCACGGCATGGACAATATGTTCGCTTTTTTTGTGGTGCATTAATATAGTCGTAATCAGCCCTAAAATCCCTGCCCCGACATCTGCGGACCACGACGGCCTCCGAATGTACACATAACCTCCGTGCAAGGGATTGGAGTGATTGCACGTAAGCATTAGGGTGCTCAGAGAGGGCCGGGGGAAGCCGCGCACCCAGCACACAGACGCAAAAACCTGCAGAGAGGGGTGAGATAATGCTTTGTCTAGACAGTTAGAAATCATTTCATTAGCCAGCGATGTGCCCCCACCCCCCACTCACCAGTCCACCTCAAGTCTGAGAGATTCTGCAGAAACTGGGATGTGTGGGCCCAGTAAAGGGATCAGGCAGAATCTCCATCAGCGCTTTAGTGTAGAAAATACTCCAAACACAGAATGTCCAAGCCGGTGGAACATCAACTTAACAACAACAACAGACTGTCACTAGTTTCCTTTTGACAATGGTGGTCTCTGTATGTAACCACTCAGCCCTGATCCTCTCCTCTCTCTATACTCCATACTGATAGATGAGAATATATTTAACATCATTAGGCTGATTTCATACACAGGCAATAATCAGTTGTCATCCGCTGTCATTTTCTTCCACCGGCATCGACGTGCGAAGATGAAGTTTGTTTACCGCGACTCCAGGTTATGAACATGGTAAATTATGATTGGTGCAAAGCTCAATAGTTTGGAGACAGGCATGGATTAAGTGAATAATTGCCACCTTCGGCAAGAAAATTTCAAAGGACGGCGTGACATGTTGGGTGGTGTTTAGAGGCTCCCACACCAGCACACGGTGTCAGCACGGTGTAAATGACAAGTTTAATAAACGTGAGTAAACAGAAGCGGGTCACAGGCTACAATGCGGAGGCTGCTAAACTGCCCCTTTGTCCACCTCCTCCCCTTCCTCCCTCCCTTCCTCTCTCCCTCCCTTTCAGCCTGTCTCTTACCCTTGAATGGCACGGAGAACGGTTCTGATCCTCCCAAAAAGAAGATTAACAAACCCCTGACAGAGATGTAATCTCTCTGAAAACATTGACTATTACCATTTCAACATGCTGCCTCCAAACAGTGGAAAATGCCTTCTGGTATGCTTAATTGCAGTGTGTGGGACACTCAGTGTTCCTTTAGGTATGCTAAATGGAAAGCCGAGGCTACTGAAAGCATTCCAACATTGTAAATGAGCAACAATGGACCTTTACAGTTTTGCGCTGGGCATTGACTTCACATATCCAAATAAACTTCAATGGGGCATTTTCGGGGGAATGTCTCTGCATTGTGTTGTTGCTGTTGCGATGGGCAGCGTAGAGGGTTCGGTTGATCAGAATCTCGATCGTAAATATGTTGAAACTTCATTTGTTTGCGGAGAATGATTTATGAGCAGTGGAATTGCTTTCCCAGTGAAATATAATTGCTTGCATTGTTGTTGTTGCCTGTGTATGTTGTCATGAGATAACATTCCAGCCATTTGACCTCTTACTGTTGGTTCATTTAATTACTTATCTGCGCTCCACACTGCGCTGCAAACTGCATTACTGTTTACTGAACTCGTACGTTCCTACATGAGCGAAGGCAAAATTGCAGTAAGAGTTTCCGATTCATTTCCAAACAACGGATATTTTTGTCAGCTATATTTCAATACACAAATCCCTCTTGGTTTCGGGGGGCTGTGTGTTGTGTGTGTGTGGGCTTCCGCTCTGTGCGCCACTTCATTTATGTCAAGTGAACTCTCTGACCGCGGCGTTGAAACTAACAAAGAGTCAATGAGTGACTAAGATCAAGGTTGAGGAAGAATGCGTATGATACTAATGCAAAGAGCAGCTCATCTCAAACCGGCCTCGCCAAACCCCGAGCTGTCCATAACCATGTGGCAAATATGTAACGCTGGAATTTTCCATAAGCGGAACTCTGTGTGTCTGTCCATCCATCTTTCTGTCCATCAGTCTGCCAGTGATTATCCTCTCACACACACACATCCACACACACACTGTCGATGCTACCCTGTGACACAACCCATCATTCAAATTATTTTTAGCTTAAAGTACAGGCGCAGGAATTGGTAATCCAAGGAGTGACATCTGGCCTTCAGGGCTTATGTGATTAGCAGAGAGCCTTGCCCCTAATAGCCTGGCGGACGTTCTTCATTACCTCGCTGGACTAGCCATACCTACCGGACTGGACATGAGGGGAACGGTCGGAAGCATGCGAGGCAAAAAAAATGAACCAGATCTTAATGGGTCAGTCTGAAAGCAAGCGTGCAGATATGATAGCTGAGGCTCAACTTAGCACAGGAAGCATGGGATCGCCTCCACCGGCAGCAGGCTTTACAAGCGAGACCCTGATGTGCACTGAAGGTCCAATTCCAGAGCATTAGGGCTAAAACCAGATGACCACCGAGGTAACTAGTACGTCTAGGCCAGAGCAGAGGAGAGGTTGGGCAGGAGGGAAGGAGGAAGAAAGAAACAGAAAGAGAGAGAGAGAGGGCAAGAAGGTTGGACAGTCAAAAAACAAATGAAGCAAAGCACAGCGGAGGGCTGCCAGCTTCCTACTGAATTAATCATCATCACCACTCAACAGGCTAATAATGACAAAGTGACCAGGCATGTCCCCTCCTAGCTGCTTTCGGTCTGCGGAATAGAGCCCGCAATTATGGAAGTCCTCCAGTCTGGGGAGGAAAACGGTCCTCTCATTATCTGCGACAGAACAAAACTTGCTCAGGAACCCCAGCTTTCAGGATGTCTATTAAACGTGCAAAACCCACAATTTCTCCAGAAGCAAACAGTGTGTGGGTTGAAGGACTGTGAATGGGTTTTTGTTAGTGTCTGTATGTGCACACGGACTAACATGCTTTAAATTATGGAAGATTGATCAACAGCGAGGCTTAATTTGTGTGTCGGTGTTAACATGGCCAGGTGGAAGCTCTTATTTTGTTAGTCGTGAACTCATGTTTGGCTTACTGGAAACAGTTTAAACATAGCATCGCTGCATCTCTGGTGTAATCTGCCTCTCGTGCTGTAATAATCATTACAATGCCACAAACAAGTCCCGTTTGAAGGGCGAGATAAAGAAAGGGACTATTTTTGGGCCGCTGTTTGCTTGGAGAGGCTTTGCTTATTCTGAGGCAGCTTGCTCCCAAGAGTTCAGAGCTGAGCCTCGCTGCAGTTTTGCTTTTTGCTTTGTTGTCTTCAGGATCTGTGGTTGAGACAGAGTTCAGTGGCCCTGGCTTGTTTCCATAGTTAGTTTGAGTGAAATATCTTCCACCTCGTTCCCAAAAGTGAGTGTTGCGCACCAGTACATGCTGGGGCTCGGGTTGTGCAGTTCGTAAGGAAATCGCGATTGCAAGGTGTTTTTTTTGTATGTAGCATTTTGTGTTTCTCTGCTCTCTCTGTGGAGCCTCTCATAAAAGGCTACTTGCTCTGCTTGTTTATGTTGCTGCAGATGGGAGCAGTGAGGAAATGGCATTTCCTCTACATGTATCAGCGGACTACATAAGCACTCTCATTTTGAAACTGTCTATCATTCTTCTAAGCCTTCTGGCCATAACTTCTCTTGAATAACCGCATTGCAATCAGTAATACACTGTAATTACGAAAATTACTTGTTTCTACAAAGACGAGGTGATGCTCGTTCTCACAATTTGAATAGTGAAGCAGCAAAATGCTTTGGTGACATTTCCAGGGTTAGTCGATGCTTGTTCCTTTCCTATTATGTTACAGCGTTGAAGAAGTTACGCGCTGACACATCAGCATATACACTTGGTGTTTGAATGACCTGCCCTGACCCAAGCTGTCTTTATTTAAAGCTTGTAGCTACCACTCGTGTTTCAGAGACTCTCAAATTCCTAACCTCTCACTTTCATTCCCTTCATGTCCCCTCTGCTCCTCCCCTCTGTCTCCCTCTTCTCACAGGTATGGCCTCGCAAGTGCAAGTGTTCTCCCCACACACTCTCCAGTCAAGTGCCTTCTTTAGCGTGAAGAAACTGAAGGTGGAGCAGAGTTGTAACTGGGATATGACAGGGTACGGCACGCACAGCAAAGTTTACAGCCACAACAGCAGCAAGAACGTGTCGGCCATCAGCGGACCCCTCGGCATCAACAGCTCCCTGCAGGTAGCCAGCTCCACCCTGCCCTACGAGCAGACACTCATCTTCCCAGCCAGCACAGGCCACATTGTGGTTGCCTCAGCCAGCAGCACTTCGGGGGCCGTGGGGTCTCTGCTTGGCGGCGGGGGTGGAGGCAGCAGCAGCAACAGCAGTGGAGGTGGAGGTGGCGGCGGCGGCAGTGGTGTGGGTGGCGGGGTCGGCGTTCATAACCTGACACGCCGCAGTACAGTCAGTCTCTTAGACACCTACCAACGATGTGGGCTTAAACGCAAGAGTGAGGAGCTTGACAACAACAGCAGTGTGCAGATCATTGAGGACCACGGCCCACCGATGATCCAGAACGGAGCAGCCAGTGGGGCCACGGTGGCGACGGTGGCCACTGCCACCTCCACGGCAACGTCCAAGAACAGCGGCTCTAACAGCGAGGGGGACTACCAGCTGGTGCAGCATGAGGTGCTCTGCTCCATGACCAACACCTACGAAGTGCTGGAATTTTTGGGGCGAGGAACCTTTGGACAGGTGGTGAAGTGCTGGAAGAGGGGCACCAACGAGATTGTGGCGATTAAGATCTTGAAAAACCACCCGTCTTATGCGCGGCAGGGTCAGATTGAGGTCAGTATCCTGGCACGTCTCAGCACAGAGAGTGCCGACGACTACAACTTTGTGAGGGCCTACGAGTGCTTCCAGCACAAGAACCACACGTGCCTGGTATTTGAGATGCTGGAGCAGAACCTGTACGACTTCCTCAAGCAGAACAAGTTCAGCCCTCTGCCCCTCAAATACATCAGACCCGTGCTGCAGCAGGTGGCCACTGCTCTGATGAAACTGAAGAGCCTGGGACTGATCCACGCCGACCTGAAGCCAGAGAACATCATGCTGGTGGATCCATCTCGACAGCCCTACAGGGTCAAAGTCATCGATTTTGGCTCGGCCAGTCACGTCTCCAAGGCAGTCTGCTCCACTTATCTACAGTCCAGATACTACAGGTAAGAGAACAAGCTGATTATTTGAAACCGGATAGAGTGATGACTTGGCTCAAAGTAACAGAGACGTCTCAGAGCAGTTAGATGTTTTTTGCTTCATTTTGTGTTTGTTGTATTCCAGTGATCAGTATGCTTTCCCCATCTTGTTTGATTTATCTTTTATACTTTATAGAGATGTTTTATTATTCAAGATGATTATTTGGCCAAATTCTCTGATTTACTGCCAACGTTAAGAGCTGCCGCTGCTGCAGCCCGACCCTCTCTCTCTCTCTCTCTTTCTCTCTCTCTCTGGTCTCTCTCTCTCTCTCTATCTGGTCTTTCTTTGTCTTTTCACTTTCTCCTGTTTGTATTCTCACATTTAACCCTTTTCCAATGTGGGATAAGGCAGTGAAACAGAGATGCTTGCTGAGAGGCCAGCTGCTTTTAGTGTTTATTGTGATATAACGAGCGGTGTTGCTTTGAAGATTAAAGAAGGCCTGTTTACTTGTTCCTGCAACCTGTTTAAGCGGCGGTAACACACTTTGCACGCTGTGTGGGAAACATATGAGGGGAGAACATATATGTGTCGTTGGGAGGTTATGGGGAAGAAGGTGTTTCTGCCGTCTTGCCGTCTTGGAGGGCTTTTGAGAGGAATTGGTAGAAACCTCATCATTGAATAAGGGTACTAATCATGTGGGGTGGCAAGTTGCCCACGGGCGTCTATTCACCCCTATGCTCCCCTGGCCCCCCAGATCCTCAGCCCCCCATCGCCACGGTTGGCTCCCATTTACCCCGGGATAGAGATGAGGGGTCAGCCCGAGTTCTCCTGTAATATGTCCCTGTAATCCACACCAGTGGGCCCTGCATTAGAACCAGATGACTCTGTGGAAAGGCCTTTCTTCTCCCAGCGCTGCAGTCTTTTTTCGCCCATAGCAAACAGTGTGTTTAGGTTTCGGCTCAGGCAGTGTTTTGGGGGGGGGGGGTGGTGGTGGCTGTGCGAGGAATCAAACAGTGTTCAAGTCCACACAGAGGGCAGCTTTGTTAGGGGCTCGAGCCTGCTGCCGGGGGCCCGGGCTGACTGAAGAACAGGTGTGTGAGCCATGGTACAGCAAATACACACACTCACTCACACCACACAGAGATATATACACACACACACACACACACGCGCCAGGTGTTGGCTCTGCAATCTTGTCAAGTGCAGATTCCGTTGACAGGAGTTTGTTGTCCCCGTTTAGTAGGTTCTGTTGAGAGAAAATGTGGTTTTGTTATCTTTACAGTTCATCTTTGTCTTCACTGAGGATCATTGTTTCAAAGAGGCAGGTGCCACGAATTGACGATCGAAGTCATTCTTCATCGAAGCTGACAGGGCCTTTACTTTGTTTATGTACATCACTCTTCGGCGTCTCCCTTTAACCTGTATGGCACTGGATGTTTGCACGTACGCGGGCAGTGCTGCTCTGTCTTATCAGTTGTAGTCGCTCGTCCTGAAGCGAGTACCACCAGTAGCCTGTGTTGTTGTTGCTCCTGGGCTGTAGGTCAACAAGCCGGCCATAAAATGTTCCTGTTTGTTTTCTGGGGGAGTTAAAGCTGGAGGAGTGAAGAGATCATCCCTCCATTTCCTCTTGGCAGCAGAGGAGTAGAAAAATGCTGACACTGACCAGAGAATTGCCCGCCAGCCACCGAAAACTGGACCAGGAAGTTCAGCCGGGACTTGATGACCCCAGTCTGCGGCAATGGGCACTGTGTGTGTATGTGTGTGTGTTTTTAGTGGTTGGTGAATGACTTAATTGCATACATACAGGACATGTTTGTCTCAACACTGGTGTGTAAGGGTAGGAATGTGCAGGTTGTCAAGCTGTCGTTCTTTATGACAACAAGACGTCTTACAGGCTAAAGAGTGAGCTCATGGACGGTGAGGGTGTATGGGTGTCTTAAACATTGCGTGCCAGCTGGACAATTCTGCTTGGCTGTGGGTTGGGTTCGTGATGAGTGCAGGAGCTTAGATGAGAAACTCAGCCCATCTTTGATGATTTCAGATGTGTAGATAAATAGTTTCTTGAGTTTCAGAGGGAAGATTTCAGGTTTACCTGCCAGACTGTCTCTGTCGTCCCGTTTGATCCTCGTTCAATAAAACCTTATCCTGCCTTTTCCAGCTGCAGCGTCGTAACTCTCTTTTTGAACGACAAGGCAAAATGACGAGACACGGAATCACGGGAACGAGGTGTCTGTCTCTCCCGTATGACGTCTGCTGTTCCTGCGCTGTTCTCCCACTTCAAACGGGAGAAAACAGCAGGAGGAGTCATCACAGAACATAATATCTGCAAAGATATCATGACGTGCTTTGACTCGCATCCATTCTGTGAGAATTTGATACCCGGCACACGGGTGTTTGCGCTTGGTATGCCATAGATAGCGCATGTTGTTGATGTCGTGCGTGTGCTGTAAGAGCCTTGCAAATGAGTTATGGATTTTCCACAAGGTTGACTCATGCAAATAAAACACCAGTATTCAAGGTAAACAACTGACGTGCCATTTGCAAGAGCAGCTTTCCGGGCGCTCGGAGGTTTCGGCGTTGCCCGCCTCAGTGCCGAGCAAATACACCTCGCTGAGATCATCCGTCCTTGTCACGCAGTTCCCGTCTGGAACGTTTTGGAGATGTGGAGCCTCACTTACCTGAATACCAGCACTTCCAGGATTAGAACATATGTCTTAAGCTTTAAAGTGTTTCCGTATTCCACCACGATTCCACTTTGTCCCGGTTACATTAGCTGGTGACCTCACCCTGTTTCTGCCTCTGCTTCTCCGGTCTCCTTTTATCCCTCCCCTCCTCTCTCCTTCCCTCCTCGTCTCTTCTTCCCCTCTCGCCTATAGCTAATGATGTAACAGGTAAGCTGGCTAGTGAAGCTTACCCTGTGCCAGATAAAAGGATTACTGTGTTGTCCCAGTTGGACATGTTTGTCCTATTTATCTTCTCAGGTGAAAGCCTTGAGATGGGTGGAATGCACAGAGACATTATTTAAGTTTAGTGGTTTGTGTAAAGTTTCCTGAGGCAGTGCAGCTGGTGGAGGTCGGCCTTGTGGCGGCGGCTGCAGTTACGAGATGGGCGGCGTGGCGTGTAAAAGGATCAACAAATACTACGTTTAGTGAGCGGACAGCAAACACACTTGGCAAACACCTTTATATACTACTATTAACAGACGCCATTTGTGATCTGACATCTTGCTAAAGCTCACGCGATCAGACTTTAGAGTAAATGGGCGGCGCGATTAGCTATACGAGCTGTTGCATTATTTTGCACTGGAAACCAAAAAGGAAGATTGATAAGAGGGGATGAACATAGTTGACACAGAGGTGAACAGACATAGTCGCCTCCTATATTTTCTAGGGAAGAAAAAAGTGAAAGAACCATTAGAATGTCTGGATTTACTGATCTGACTGATTGCCGTAAGCTAGCAAAACTACCTAAATTGTCTTGTAGCATGTAACCTGCTTTCGGCGCCTTACATTTGAGCAGCTATACCAACCAGACATACCAGGACCAACATTAATCATCATGGCACCAGTAACTTTGTATCCCTCAGATGATGTAGCAGCTCAATAGGGAACTATATGGGAGTATACACGTCCCCGTAGCTCACACTGAGTGCTGACCTTTCACCTTTTGGCTTCTAAGGCGCAGCTAAACTCTTCACACCGTCACATCTAAACCAGAACTCGACCGTCGCAAAAACTTGCTGTTCCTAACGCCTGACCACAACGGCTCCCTCTTTTCACACGTACAAAGATTCTATAAAAACCGAAACGCAGCTTGCTAACAACAAGCTAGAAACCGCGCCAAGTCTGAGGCCTTAACGCACACATTGTACGCACATGTCGGCTCCAAACTAAGCAGTAGCTTCCACATGCAGTCAGAGACCTTAAACGCACACGCGTGTTGGTAGAAATAAGAAGAATACACTTCAAACCTGCCACAGAGAGGAAGGGTTCAGCTTTATCAGAAGTTCTATTGTTTAATTTCTCTGCGTTATCTGCGTGTTAGTAGTCAGAGGCCCCTGGCAGACAAAGCTTAATGCATCCAGATGGAAACTCCACAAAAAGCTAATTTTGTGGAAGTTGGTGCATTCTCTCGTTCTACTTTCGGAGCAGATGTCTTTATTCATGTTGGCAGTGAGGATGGGCGCAGCTGATGCTACAGTCGGCTCTCTGACACCCTGAGGCTTGTGTCTTCCCCTTGATAACTTATGAAATATGTATTCGTCTCCGTCAGGGGTGGCGCGGCTACCGCTCAGGCCGAGGTTGCGGCGTGTAAGACGAGCCTCGCCCCCCCACCTGTCTCTCTCTCCCTCTCTCTGTCTGTTTGTTAGCAACACGCAGCCAGACGCGCGGGGGCCCGGCGTTCCAGCACATTTACCCTGCCTCCGTGCAAAACATCAAGGAGCGCTTTAATGAATGAGGTTGCTATTAGTTACTGCTCCGCCAAGCGTGCGTTAAAAAGTGTATGTGCCAGCGAGAAAGCAGGGAGGTAAACGCCCCCGGGGGGTCGGGCTGGCTCGGAAGGGGAAGGTGAGTGAGGAGAGGACAGACGGACAAACGGACAGAGCGGGGCGCCGGTAGGTTGTTTATGTGAGGATTCCGAGATAAAGTATCGCTGAGGGAGCAATGAGGGAGAGGAGGGGAGCGGGACGGGGACGATGGCGCGCAGGAGGTTGTTGTTTTGCATTCTTTGCCAGTACCTGCAACGACGTTCTCCCCCCTCCTAAGCAGTGACAAATCAGTACTAATGCAGATTCTGTTGTGTTTTCCGCCGGCTGGGTGGCCGCTCTGACATTTACTTACCTATCTGCTGCCGTCTCTGCTGATCCACCTTGTGTTTGGGCCTCATATTTTCAGCTCAACTGGATGCTGGAATCACAGCCCATCGTGGGGGACTTGGATATAAAAGAAGGACCCCTAAAATGATAATTACTAGTCCCTGTATTCACTACTATTCTTTTTATGACAGTCATAAGACCTTAGTATGCATGACAGAATCCTAATAACCTGTTTCTCATTTATAATACGCCTCTGGGCAGCTCTTCCATGTGTCTCCACAGAGAAGGCAGCAAGCAGCAGACAAGTAGCAGCTAAGCTAATTAACCACCAGTAGTCAAACATATGCACGGGGACACAAACTGTACATTAGTCAGACACTCACAGTCATTTCAGCAAATAATGAAATGGAATCGTTCTCAGATGTGTTTTGAGAAACGTGCAAACTTTGCCGCCGAGCTGATGAATCTGCCTATTGATGAACTCCGACAGGCTACTCCAACGTGCACGTGTTTGGGTATGTAAGTGTGTGCGCGCGCGTTCATTTGATAAGACATAGATTTCTGAGTTTCACCGTATCGTTTCATCCCGGCTCCTTCTCTTTGTTCTCCCGCGCGCTTCAATTTCCATACATTTCCCAGGATATTAAGCCAACGGAAATTAAGCCGCCTTGATAAAAACGCAGCGAGCCGCCCACTCGGGCTCACGGCGGCTGCAAAGGCTCCCGTCTCTGTATTGATGAGGCTTGTTTGAAATATGGCGCTTGTTTCTCAGGCTAAGCTTTGGCGACGGTCGGAAAGCCTTACAGGTGTTTGTCGAGTCGCTGCATTACACCGCCGCCCCGGCTGAGAGAATCGTAAAATATGAGGTCATTAAAACGTCCAGGCTGAATCGCGGGGTTATGACCGTTGCACAATGGGATTTTTTTTCTCTCTCTCTCTCTTTCTCTCTCTTTCTCACGCAAGTCTGAAAATCATTAACCTGACAGGTAAAATTTCTCACAGCGGTGGTTGTATATTAATTTTTCCGCTTTGCTACTGATTTGTCTTTTCTGAGTTTCGAGCACCACTGGCTTGGCAGGGTGATGGCTGCCATCAGCGGTTGACTGGCACCGGTGCCCTCAGGTCTAAATAAATGATGAGGGCCCCCCCCCCTGCTGATCCCGCTCACCCCCCCTCCATGTCCCCCCCGCTCCCCATGCCTGCCATCCCTCCCAGGATGAGGGAAGCCTGCACCCGCAGCGCGCCGCCTCTGCTCCTTTACCCGCCTCCTCTCCTTTCTCTTCTCTCCCGCCCTCCCTTCACCTTCCTCTCTCACCCCCCCTCACCTCTTCCATCCACTCACATGAATATTTAAAAGCAAACACTGAGATGGAAAATACGCAGCAAGGACAGAGTCGGGGATTGGCGTCGGAAAGAAAGACGCACAGGTTTTTTTTGGGCGCCTGAATTTCCTCCTTCCTAATTTAAAGCAGGTCACAGGGGTGTGATAGCTCAGAGGGGCCCCGTGTACAAATACAGGCGGTCAACAACGGTCACACACAGTCAGGGGTAGAGGGAGAGGGTGAGACAGACAGACAGACTGACTGACTGATCCATGCTATTGGTGTCCAGCTGGGGGGAAAGGACTGGAGGCCAGGCAGGGACCTGGCTGCCCTTGTGTGTGTGTGCATGTGTGTGTGTGCGTCGCTGTGACAGAGAATGCCTGTTGTGCAGAGGTCCATGCAGACTCCAACGAACATTTCAGCAGAACAAAACAGATGCATTTGTTTTCTCTATTGGAAGAATTTGCTAATGTGCATGTACGAGGATAAATAGTTTGGCTAATTTGCGGCAGGCAAGCGGGCACAGATATCCGCTGCTGAGCCAGCCAGCTGGGGCCCCAGTGAAGAGAGGCAAAAAAAGGGGGGCTTTGACAAACCTTTCATCTCTCTCTCTCTCTCTCTCTCTCTCTCTCTCTCTCTCTCTCTCCCTCTCCCTCTCCCTCTCTCTCTCTCACTCTCTTTTCCATTTCAATCCCTCATTTTAAGAAAGTTATTTATCCATCAACTGCCTTTCCTTTCTGTCCCGTGCCAGAGGTGTGAATGCGTCGAAACTCCAATGCAGATAGAAAGTCTTTCATCAACTCCGACGGATAATTCACCTTGTTTTTTTAACCCGTTTCGTGCATCCACAAAAGGGAAAATGCTTTTCAAAAGAACTTTACGACCGACAATAAACACACACACAGGGGCTGATGCAAGCGTCCGTTAGAGGTGAAACCTTGCAGAAAGAACTTTGCTTAGACTTCAAAATAAAAGGCTGTTTATCCTCGCTGCAGAATATGCATCAGTATAATCAATCCTTTCCTGACATTGTGTCTCATTGAAGCACTCACATATGGATGTCTCCCGGGGCTCTCTGGGGGGCGAGCCAAAGGAGCTTTTCATAAATATTGCTTTTTGGGAGTATAAAGCCTGCTCAGGATTCTTTGAAGCGACGGGCAGGTCATAAAACAGGACTGAATCAAATCCTATTCCACCCAAGCTTGATAAATAATTTAAAATGACTAATAGCACCTTGTGACAGTGAATGTATCGCAGCGGTGTATCAGATTGCGGCGGGTTTGGGCCCCAGGCGTAATTTGTTTGGGAAAATAATTACTCCTGTATTGGATCCTGGTTAAATATTAAAGGGGTTAGCATTAGGAATGGAGGCTGCATCCAAGGGTGTTTCAGCCCTTCTCCTTGGCTGAAGACATCGCCGCTGTCAACAAGGTGCCCCCCCAAAGACTAAACGCAGCTTCCATTTGTTGCTAAATTCGCACAGCTGCATCTTAACATTCCCCAAAAAAACAGGAGTGGAACCTAATGAACTTTCTCCATGAACACAAAGCTTTGTACGGTAATTTGTTGAGTGTTTTACGAGCGAGGAGCGTCAGATTGTCTCCACGAGCAGGGAGGCTCCGAAAAGAGGCCATATATCAAACCGGAGCAGAAACCAAAAAAAAAACAGAAAACGTAAAACCATGTTTCTGTGAGATTGCGGTTATGAAGAGAGAAGTGAAAGGAGATAAAAATTGAAATGAATCACTGTACGGTATATAAGCAGCAGGTTTTTATCCACACTAGACCGTTTGGTGTGTGTGTGTAGGTGTGGGTGTGTGCGGGAGAGAGCGGTTGATTAAACAAAGAGGTTCAGGCCCTGCTACACACACACACACACACAGCCCATTCTGTGGTCACGTCCTCATGTCGCCTGACGCTCTGGAGGATTTACAGCACGTCAGGAAAGGCTTCATACATATACATGCATCTAGAAGCTCCTGCATACACAGACACACACTTACCCCCCCACACACACACCCACATGCATAAACACATGCAATCCAGCGCCAGGTGTGCTCTGACTGGCTATCGCTGATCTGAGAGAACATGGCGTCTCAGTGTGTGTTATCAGCATGAACTGGACATAACTCACGTCGGGCCTTTAAACACAGCGGGGACTTTACGGTGGCATCAGAGAACAAGCAACACACAGTCTGTCATTACAGCCAGAATCTATATTTCATCAAACAGATGGCTTCTCTTTAAACAAAGACAGCGTTGTTGTCTTTTTACCCAGCAAAGGGGGAATAACATGCATTTTTCTCCACTGCGGTGCTTTTTATGGTGGCATTTCCACATACACACCGACTTCAAACGTTTTTGTTTTATTTTCTCATTTTAAATCTGCGCGGCACCTTTCTTGAAGCCGACCGTTTGATTTCGTACGCAGTTCACCAACTTCTCAAAGTAATTGAGAGCGACCAAAGCTCAGATGTGAGTGGATGGAAATGCAGGGAGATGGTTAAAGGTTGACGCCGTGTGTTCCACTGAAAGCTCGAAATCAAGACCCGCCACATTAATTAACCAGCATCCTCTATGCAAGTCAAGTAGGGAACAAAACATAATACTCTCACGACAGAATGAATCAATTTAACCATCGTTAAGGTAAATAAAATGTCCTTGTAAGTTTTCCTTTTGATACATTTTGTGTTTTTATATAAATGAATGAAAAATGTTATCGCTCGTGTCACTCCAGTTCTGAGAGTGTCTGTTGGAGCCGTCGCCATGGCAACCAAGGCTCTCATGCTTAAATTGCCCGTTGTCTCTGAAGGTGCAACACCTGAACTAGGCTGCGGCTGTTTTGATCTGCCTGCCCGCCCCACCGACAGCTGTGTACTTTGGGGACAGGGAGGGCCCTTGAGCCACACTCTCATCTCGCTGCTATTGTTTGCCCAGGTGGGTCAGGATGCCCTGTCTTTCTCCTCTTCCCTTCTCCTCTCTCGCTCTCGCTCTCGCTCTCTTTCTCTCTTTCTCTCTTTCTCTCTTTCTCTCTTTCTCTCCTTCTCTCTTTCTCTCTTTCTCAATTTCTCCCTCACTTCTCTCTGTCTTTGTTCCACAGGGACCTGTGGCCCAACTGCAGCTCTCGGTTACACAAAGAAACCCAAATTGGCTTTTATCTCCGGCTTGTTACAAGCTGTGTACATTGTGGACATGTGCTGTCCTGGCAGTGCAGAATAAGTATAGATTCTACCTTTGACGTTATCATTACTTTTGGCTTTTAGTTGTACCTTTCATTTCAGAAAAACGCTCGTTTCTCTCATAACATTTTCCAGATTGGGTTTCTAATTTCTGAATAAAGGGTAGAGACCTGCATTCATTCTCTGAATGATTACACAGCCCAACACCAGACAGCTGCTGAAGTTAATAATGTTTTCTACCTTTACGAATATCAGCTCCACAATTGTTTGTGAGTGCAGCGGTAAAAAGGATCTATATTTTCACTTACAGTTTTCATCAACAAGACAAACTCCTCAGTTACCTTTGTGAAAAACTAAGCAAATGCTCCTTTAAGGCTTTGAAGCAGGTTTTGGAAATCTAAAGTAAACTCATAGAGAAGCCTCTGTCCTCCTCTCTCCTCTTTCTCTCTTGCATACTGGGTCAATACCCCAGTCAAGCTCTTGATAGAACACACCGAGGTGCATAAAGCCCCCAGTGGCACCAAAGTCCCAAACCGACTCTGTTATTCTCATTGTCACAGTGGTGACTGCTTCACATGGGCTTTGGCTGAGAGAGAGAGAGGGAGAGGGAGAGAGAGGGAGAGAGAGAGGTGGCCCATTTAGCATATCCAGTCGGGCCTGTGTGCCGCACTGCTCTGGACACAGAACAGCTGAGAGCAGCAGGGAACTTTCATTATTGTTCCACGTTCTCATCCTTTCCATTTCTCTTTTGTCTTTGCACTCCTCATCCTCCCTCGCCCTCCTTTCTGGCGTTTCTCTCTCCATCCATCCTCGCCGCCTCTATCCATTCATCCCTCCCTCCGCCGCTACCCGACCTCTGTCACCACACGCAAATCTGCCTGGCATTTCAATCGCCACATCTGGAAGCTGCAGGATCACGACGCCTCGTCCCTCTCTTGAGGCTGAAGTGTGCATCCGCTTTTCCACACCGAATCATCCGGATTTCGAGGATAGCAGTTGTGCAAATGTCGTTTCTGTGCAGGTGGTAAAAGGGAAAATAGGGGGTCAGATACGTTATCGTCCGGTTGTTGGATGGTCTAATAACTGCCCATAAGCATCATTGACCACTGTGCAGGTCATGGAACCTGCAAAACAAAAGGCTGCTCTCTAATCCCTCAAAGGAGACGAGTGAATAGAGCAGCCTCCTTCCTCGCCTGTGCTGGATTCTTCCCGTTTGTGTCGTCCCCGCACGCCGCGGCTCAGATCAATCATAGCTTCGGCACCTGTTCTGCCGACATGCCAGCTTCGGTTAAAAAGACTGTCGGTTTGTTTGTTTGTTTGTTTGTTTGTTTGTCTGTCTGTCTGTTTGGTTTAAGCCTCTTCTTCGCAAAGGATATTTTAAAGAATGGATGACTAAGTGCAGTGAATCATAAATGTGTTCAGGAGTGAGTCAGTGTGGTAGAATGTGCTACCTGTCACGTTAACTCCATGTCTTTGTCCTTTCTTTTTTTTCCCATTTCAGCCTCTTTTATTTCCAGCATGAAAACACTCTTTCGTCTTTGTCCTCTCCTTCCCAACGTCCCCCATGTCTTTATTTATGAAAAGGGGCCATTTTCTGGGGCTAATTGCTTAAAAACCTTGGCGCCGAAGCAACTGCGGATAGATTTGCCTATCCCCCCCCCCCCCCCACCCTGGACCAGAGCGAATCATTTGATCACGTATTCTGAACTTCCCTCCCACCACATAAACACTGAATTGAAAAGTTTATTCCACTGCAAGCAGGTTGGACCTGGAAATTCCACTTGAGCTAAAACAGAATTTTCAGCTCATTTCTGGCTGAAACACGGCATGGTTTATGGATCTTTAAACAAACCGAGCGAGGGCCCGCTAACGCTCCAACACGCCGCCTCTTTACTCATTGTTAAGCTGGGTGTGAGAAGTGCTATTTGCATCATAAGGTTCCCGTGGAGCCGAATGAAGCGCACACAGAGCTGTGAGCACAACGAAACACTCTCAGGGTGGCCCGGCGCTAATTGTGACCAGGGTGCATTTACTGATTATAGTTAAGTGGTCCAAAATGGTCCCCTGCTCTCTGTTACATTGACCCGCTCCCTCCCTCGGCGGCTGTGGTCAATAGCAGGCCTGTTGAGATGCCTTTCCGATGAGGGAAGAGGGGAACTGGGTACGGTTTGTTAAAGCCCGGCCCTCTCCTCCCTCCTCGCACACGGAGGAGCGGAGAAGAAGTGGCGAATTCTAATCAAGAGTTTATTACAAGGCGAAGAAAGGAGTGGAGACAGCAGGTAGCAACAGAGGGAAGAGAATAGAAATCCTCACTACGTTTACATGCAGTCAAAATAACCATAATAATCATAATAATATAAAAGACATAATAATATAAGATATAAAATAATGTAAAATCAATAATAAAATCAATTAAATAATACAAAATAAATAATAAAATAAATTAAATAACATAAAATAAATAATAATATGAAATAATAATAATAATAATAATAGTAGGTATTTGTGCTTATTGTGTTTAAAGGCTTAAGCATGTGATTAAGCTGTATACATGGACAGAATGAGTTGGATTCCGACATTCCCTGAGGTGTACATGAAGAGTTGCATAACCACAGTTGGAGGCCAGTCTGCTCGTTTACATGCCTTTGTAAATTGATTTTTTTCCTCTTTGATTTGTGCCCATTAGAGGAAAGAAAACACATTTTTTCCCCTGCTTTAATCTCGTCGAATCAAAAGTTCTAAAGTGCATATAAACATACTGACTGTGCTCATGCCGCCTTGCAAGGGTGAACACGTGGAAATTCATCAGATCTTGCAGCCTCGGCGGAATGTAAACGCAGCTGTAAAGACGCTGGGTGGAAAAAAACAAATTCTCCCCTAAAGATCATAACGTGTTGCATTCATTAATGCGACCTGGTCAGTGTTTTTGTGTTCCCTCTGTCTGTTCCCTGCTCTATAAAAAGAGGCCACCGCCGTGGGGTGGATGATATAAAAGCCACCGGATCACACAGGCTTTGATCTTACCTCTGGGTTTCGACACGTCTACGGGATAGTCGTTAGACCCTGCTGCAGAGGAGGAGGGGGGGAGATCTCACACACACACACACACACACACACACACACACACACACACACACTCACACACACCCCACCACTCTGGCACCCGCTCATTATCCCACCACACAATGCGGCAGCCTGTAAAGGGTTAACACTGAGACCAGATTAACAGTTTTTCCATGAAAGTATTGGCCGATTTGTTTAGATTGTTGTTTTTCTGCATACATTCACACTTGGGATCGCTCCGTCTCTGCTCGCTGGGTGGGTGTCAGGAGAAACTCTGGCTCCGGCTCTGTTAAGGAGTTATTTCCTTCGGACTCTGTGTGTGTGTGTGTGTGTGTGTGTGTGAGAGTCTCGTTTTTCTTTTTACATAAGCCCAACAAACAGTGAGGTAATCCCTTCCCAGAACGCCGGTGTTAGACTGGGTTGTGTCCTGCTAGCCTCCCTGTCTGCCCCTGCAACACCCCGAGGATCGCCACCGCCGCTCTATTAAGGCTGTTAGTCACATATCTTAGAGTAGAGACATTTAAAGTGAAGAAAATAACAAGCCCCATTACATAAACATGGAGAAGGAAAGAAAAAAAAAAAGGTTGCAATTATTCAGGACCAATTAAAGAGCGAGTGTTTTATGAGTTGGACTCGCTGACGTCGAGCGATTTTATGTTTGCACACACACACACACACACACACACACACACACACACACACACACACACACACACACACACACACACACACACACACACACACACACACACACACACACACACCCTCTGCTTTGCGGGGCAGAAGCGTCACATCACAGGCCGCGCTCTCCCATTTTACACATAAAAACATCTATCAAAGCCGGGTGGGATTCCTTTTTTGTTTGTGTTCCACGGCTGCCTGCTCACACTCCTGTATGCACATCTGTGTGTACAAGCGCAAACAAACACCCAACTGTGCTGGATGATTAGATTTCCAGGGCACGGTCAGCGGCTCGCATGAGCTCACGCCGCCGCACAGAACGTGGGAAGGTAGACACGCTAACAATCACGCCGAGCCAGACCACACAAACAAGCACGGGCAGATGTACAGGAGAGACGGTAATGCGGGAGGACAGAGACAGACAGAGGCGGGCGGGCGAGAGACGGACTGGTACGCGAGCAGATTGGTGAGAAATGGCCACAGTCAGACAGATAGAGGGCAGGATCTGGCTGCAGGGGGGCCGGTGAGTGAACATTTAGGTTAGGCAGATTGGGCGAGTGTGTCAGGCTTTGCTCCTGACCTCAGACATACATCAAACACACAACCAGCCATCCGGGGGGCTCCTCGCACTGCTCAAGGCCCAATGTCAAACCCCCCCCCCCCCCCCCCCCCTAGCCTTCCCACATGGCCTAGAAGATCCAAGGACGTCTTCCCAAAGTTCCCCTGGCTGCGTATCTCGGCTATAGATTCAGGTTTGTTTGTTTGGAGACGTAACCCTCGGCTCCACGTGTCCAAACCAGATCACCTTTCTGTCAGCGCTCGTTTTGGAGCCGGCTTGACATTTAGGCAACAACGCGTTACGGGAAGTGAGCTGGGTTTGCGTTTCCCGTGTCCTGCCGGATGGTAATGAGGGTGAAGCAAGGCCAGAGGATAGGGGAGGGGTCAGTATGCTAATTGTTGGTGTACATTTCGATGCCCGGATCGTAGCAGAGTGGTTTGGAGAGACGAGCGATCACTCCCCACCTCCTTTCCCCTCATTATCTCCCATCTCTCTCCATCTCTGTCCTCCCCCATCCCATGCTTTCTGCTCTCATCCCTCTCTACGCCCCTTCACTACCCCCCCAAACCCTCCCCACCTCCTCTTACCCCTCTCCCCCCTCACCCCCCTAAACGCCTCTCTCCCCCGAATATGAGATACATTTGTTTTCCTCCGGCAGGCTGTGAGAATGGGGCGCATGGCGTGCAAAGTGCTGATGTGTTGGTTTCTGGGTAATTATAACATCCCTCGGTCTCCAAGAAAAACTCTAAACTAATGTTTAATTTGCGTCGCCGCTCAAAGGAAGCCTTCCCTTTGTTATCGCCGTGGCAATTAGCAGGCAACCAAGGCCCGGGCATTTCCTGTGATTGTTGTGATTTGCATAGAGAGCGAATCAGAGACAATCAAGACCCTCCGCACCTCTTCTGTCACTGCCATTACCGCCACCCACTCCTCCCTTTCGTCGCTCCTTTCCCCTCTCCGTGTTACGAGGAAGCACCATCAGTGGCCTAGCAACGGCAACTTCCACCCCGATGTGTGTGATCCCCCCCAACGTGCAACTGCTGATTGACAGGAAAGGAATTGACTACCTGGAGGGGCACCACGACCACCATTTTATTCCCCCCCCCGCCACCTGGAGGGAAACGTTAGCGGGTCACGTGTTCCCTAATGGTCACTCGCCGGTTTCAGCCGATAGTTTGTAATTAACTGCCTCGCGCCGTAACCTAGCTGGTGGCATTCCACCGAGGACGGCGCTAATGGAAGCTGTTAATTGTATAAACATACTGTCGGTACATGAAGATGTTCGCCCAGCCAGCTGCACACGCTCACACACGGTGACCGCACACATACACACACACACAGATTCATGCTGTTGTGTGACTGTGGTATGCAGAGTTAATTAGATTATTGGTCCAAAAGAGACTGCTTGTGTTTTCTGCTTTGTTTAGATAAGAGTGTGACTGTACTGATTAAAATGCGTTTTTTTCCCTTCTCACATACTTCTCCTATCGCCGCGTAGTTTTGGTCTGGGTGTTTTAGCGCGCTACGCCTCACCGTAACGATCTCCCCCGTGTTTAAATGATAGCTAATTTCCATAAAAGCTCCCATCGCAGCTTTGCGAAGCTTCAGTTTCATTACGGCACCTGAAAGATTTCACGTTGCCTTATCAGCACCTGCCTCTGTGTCTACGCTTACTATAATAGTACCACTGTGTGATATGATATCCACATTTTCCCTGCTCCCGCTCTCTCTTCCTCTCTCTCTCTCTCTCTCTCTCTCTCGCTCTCTTTCTCTCTCTCCCGCTCTCATCAGATTATTCCTGTTTTCCCATTTGTGGGTTTTAGTGCAGAGGGCTGAGGCTGCAGGGAGACTGTTTAGAGGAGAGGGGAGCTAAGAGGAAGTCAAGAAGAAAGCAAACGAGAGGAAGAGGGGGCTAATAGTGAGGCAGGCGTGTGTGAGTGTGTGTGTGTGTGGGGGGGGGTGTAATCCGTCGGGGGCGGTTAAACCAGGAGCGCCGGCTAATCCACAAGATGGTGCTCCGCGTCGGTCCACTCTGGCCTGGTCTGGCGCTGGTTCCATATCCAGGGCCTCCGCAGTCAGACGCAGCCTCCTGATCTATATATCAAAGGCAGGAGGCGAAAGGAATTTGGTAATGAGCTTCCATCTTCCTTTTGGTTAGCGGAAAGGATCTCTTTGCGGAACTAATTGAAAGTGGCATGCGGAGCGGCGGGGAGCTCTTTGGGGGGCTGCGTCGGAGGCCGGTTTCAAGGGACGCCAGGAGACGCGGGCCGGCCTGCCGCGGCTCGACCGTGTCACAGATCTGAAGTCGACGGGCCTCTTAGAGGAGGGCGATGGACTTTGCAGATTGCGACCGCGGCGTGTGTTGGTGTGTTTTTACTCGACGCCAGCCTGTGTCCATTGTTGAAATTACACCCACCCCCCCGCCCCCCCCCCCCCCCCCCCCCCCCACGCATTCCGCATCTCTCCTCGTCTCCCTCCCCTTAATAAATCTGGTTTTCCGTGTCAGCTCATCTGTGTATGTGTGTGTGTGTGTGTATATGTGTGTGTATACTTGAGGAGCTGCTCTGACGGTCCAGGCTTTCTCTATTACAGCAATGGAAATGACCCGAGACACATGCAATTACGCTGAGGCGCGGCGTGGCATTTACTAACATGATGAAGCACAACCTGGTCTTAACTAGTTACACACACGCACATCAACTAGACACTAATACTCTCACTTGTGCAAGCCATTACACACACACACACACACACACACACACACACACACACACACACACAAAAACACACACACAAACACACACATCAACTGCATTGCCAGTGAAGGATTTGGGATACAGTTGGTCTGGATCCTTGGCGTAGATGAGAAGCAAAGGAGACGTGTTGGATCTCCAGACTGAACTTCTCTCTCTCTCTTCCTGTGACAACATCAACTTGTCTCATACATTTATTTATTACGTTATGAGGTCGGTCTCACATATCGACTGCTCTCGCTCTTTTCCCTGGCAACTAGATCGCCCCGCAGCCTGTCACAAATTAAATTATTAGATTATGTAGTCTGTTTGCTGACATGTCGTATTCCTGTCAATACAACGCACCTTCAAAGGAAACTGCTGCTGCAAGGGAATACGGCTGTATTCAATAACAGTGCAGAGTTTGAAAGGAACTCATTAACATTCCAACGGCTCTTTGTCGTTTTCATCCGCTGTTGTTTTGGCTTCAGTCACTTCTGTCTAACCTCATCGCGCAAAGTGCGAACGAACCGACGGGAGTGGAAACAATTTCCCCCCTGACGAACAATTTGAAACGCAAAGACGCGTTTAGCGAGAGATGGATTCTGACTGAGGGAACCCAGCCCGGCTCGGCTCAGCTCGGTGCCCAGCTGGGACGCCGGCCCCCCCGGGGCTTTGAGCGGCTGCGGAATGCGGCTCAGCGCAGTCTGGGTTGCGGTTGGAGATAGCGAAAGGGCCTGGGGCATGCAGCTGTGAACGGTGGGGTGTGTTCGTGTGTGAGGAGACAGAGTGGGTGTATTTAGATGTTTTTTTGCATATGTATGTATATGTGTGTGTGTCTGTGTGTCTGTGTCTGTCTGTCTGTGTGTGTCTGTGTCAGCCTGTGTGCATGTTGTTGCGTTCCATCTATTTGCCACAGCTGAGGCCTCAACCCAGGGAAAGAACCGAACCTCCTCTCGCACTCATTTCCTGTCCGCTGGTTGGTCTGATCCTGTTGCTCACCAGAGATGCCTGGAATGTGAGACAAAACCAGATTACAACGAGCTACCTCCCTTAAGGATCGCTCGCTTTGCCAGTCAGCTGAGAGCCGCTTTGTTCGGAGCGAGGCTGTCAGGAGGAGATGACAGCTCGCTTTTGTTCCGGAGATTTCCTGTCCTGTCCTGGGCAGAGGGTCGGCTAAAGTGCACAGAGGAGCCGTATCACCACTCCCCTGCTTTACCCCCCCCCCCTCCCCTTTTTCTGTGTGTTCTCGTCCCCTCCCTCGTTCCCGCCACTCGAATCCCCACCGGTCGTATTTCCCACCCACCGACCAATTATCGTGCCCGATGTGCCGGAGAGAAGTGATCTGATTGGCTGTGTCGGGGGTGTCTGCGAGGTCAGAGCTGTGTTCATTTCACACTGTGTCCTTTTGGACTCCCTCCAGCAGCACCCTGCGACCGCCCAAACCGGCAGGAGCGGAAGAAAAGGGAAGAGAAAAGGGAGAAAGGCGAGAGAGAGAGCAGGGGAGCAAATATACGTGAAAAAGCGAGGAGTCCTCCGTACGCGGCCTTCAGTGCGATATGATTCCTTGCCAGAGAAATCGTAAATGTGTCATGTTAAGCACTGGTTTAGAATTCACTGTGTTGTTCGCAGCTCCACAGTTTGTGCTTGCACTCTGAAATCGACTATTGCTTCAGACTCAACAAAAGGAAATGTTCAGAGCCAGAAAGCCTTTTGTTGTGTGCGTGTGCGTGTGCGTGTGTGTGTGTGTGTGTGCGCGCGCGCGTGTGTGTGTGTGTGTGTGTGTGTGTGTGTGTGTGTGTGTGTGTGTGTGTGTGTGTGTGTGTGTGTGTGTGTGTGTGTGTGTGTGTCTGTGTGTGTGTGTGTCTGTGTGTCTGTGTGTGTGTGTGTTGTTCTCAGTGAGAGGGGACGGTCTTCCCTCTGGGCAAGGTAAGCTTAGACAGGAAAACACCTGGTTAAGGATGGCAACCGTCAGTTATAGAGCTGTCACAGGTTATGCATATCATTCTGGAATGTTTTGATCACACACACAGGCCACGATGAAAGCATATTTGTCAGCCGTTTTCCATTCTCTGGCGCGACCACCTGTGAAATGTCTCTCTGCACACATGAAAGAGCCACAAGCTGTCCTCACAATCTCAAGGGCAGCAACTCTCCAATCTCAGGTGGTGTGATTGCTTCTTTTTATACTTTATCATTCGTCTCGTAAACGTGACCTTTCCTCCCGGCTTTTGTCTGTGTTTGCAGCTTTTTACACGCGATGGGGGCAGGGGGTGGAGGGGGGGGGGGGGGGGTTGGGGGGGGGGAACCACGCACGCTTGCCTTTGAAGGCTATCTGACGAACCTTGGTTCCAGAAAAAACGACAACACAAAGAGTAGCGCTCCATTCATTATGTGGCACATGCGGCGTGCGGTGCCCACTTGTTGGAAAAAGTGAGGGGCATGAACTCATCCCTCTAAAAATACACCTTCACTCCGCCACACATGTTTACCTTCTTCATCAGGTGATAGATGCATAATCAGCGCTGCTCACCATCATCATCAGAGCCCATTGAACACTCTCCCTCCCCCCGTGTCGTGTCCCCGTACCACCGCAACCGTATCCACAAAAGCCTAATTAAACCAATACATTTCTGTTGTCCTGGCTTCTTTCATTACACCCCTGACTGTCATTCAGCTTCCTCCGCTGAGTTATTCCCTCGCCCAGGTGGACGTCGAGGTGAGAGAGGGAAAAAAAAGCCCAGAGTATAATGTAATCTGTTCGAGTTTCCCTCTGAATTTACCGTTTAGATGGAGCCAAAGCTGTCTCCTCGCATGAGGCTGCAGCTGCTGAGTTGACGACATCATTTTGTCCATAATAATTGAATCTTCAAGTATTGCTACATGGAAGGGATAATATTGTATTGATTGCAGCTGTACAGTAATTGTTTTTCCTGGAAAGACAATGTATGCCACATTAAATGCAGAGCCTGTCTTCATTGTTGGACATGGAGGACAGCATAGGGGGGATGGGAGAGGATTGTAACTCTATATGATAGAGGGCAGGAAAACAATGCGGGGGTGTTGTCATTGAGAGGTGATTAACTGTGACTATACTTACAAATGACTGGAGGGCGCCATTGCTCGGCCAAATTAATTACCTGTCATTCTGACTGATTGTTACTGAGTAAATCTCGGACTATTCTCGCCCGCTGTAAGGAAGGAGCTCGCGCCGCACCGTGGATTTGGAACTTAAACACTAATAACAGTGATTAAAAGCTGAATTAATGCGTGTCTGCGTCTGTTCCTGATTCACGCGTGCCTCCGTATCTCAGACAGGAATGCTGTTAGGTTGAAGGAAAGAATGACGCGTATTTGCTGTTGCTTAACAGCGGGCGGCTGCTGCTTATTGGGTGTCGAAATGATCATGAAAACGTCTGAGGCTCATAGATTCTGGCCATGCGTGCTGGAATTGTGTGAACCCCAGACTTGATAGGACATGACTTGATTGACAGGATAAGACTATACCCTCCCCAACACAAACTCATTATTAAGTCCAAAACAACACAACATCCCAACATCCCTACCTGCATCAACATGCAATCTGTGTCTGGAATTGTTATCCAGATAGTTAAAAATGTATGCATACACTGTCCTTGCCCCCAAAAACGTGGAATTGTGAGCAGATCTCTGTCACAACTAGCCAGATGCAGATGCAGGCGGTGCAGCTGGAACTCATTCACGAGACAAAATGCACCCAAGTGGAAAACGTCACCCTGCCTAATCTTTCCAGCTCGGCGTGCATGCTCTTATTAATATAGCTATATCGAGTGGGAGTTATGACTTCCCGGAGATGGGAAACTGGGCTATTATAGTGCAGCGGATGTTTCATTCAGATCAAATGTATTCACAATACAGGTAGCAGATAATGAGTGTAAAGTCTCATCATCAGACACATTCTCCTTAAGCGGCCCCCGCCCCTTCTGGGACAGTACTGTCCCAAATCACTGTCAATCCAATCTGATCAACGATGCAAAAAAGCTGTGTTTATAAAGAGTAATAAGCGTAAAGAACACGCCATAAATACAGCCGGGATTTAACGTTGCTGCCTGAACAGATTAATGCAAGATGTGAAAGATTAGCGTTATTCTAGGTGGACATGTGGCCCATTTGTTCATATTTCCCCATAAACCCTTGATCATCCTGCTGTTGCTTTTGTTTGTGATGACATTTATAATTCCTGTCGGGGGAAGAATGCAGCGTGATAAACGGCGTGGCAGCATCTGAAGGCGCAGCAGGCAGGCGGCATGCTGGGGCAGCTAGAGGGACAGGAGTCTGAGGAGGCTGAGGATGCATGATCAGTGGAGACTTCGCTTTTTCTTTTCCAAAGGACACTGTTGAGGACATGCGTGTGTGTGTGTGTGTGTATTCAGGAATCTATGCCTGTGTGCACGTGCGTCCGTATGTGATTGCTGTCATGTGTGGATGTGTGTATGACGTTAATTGTGACAGAGGAGAGGGAGGTCATTCATTGTGTTGGATTAAGATCTGACCACATCTGGGTGACAATCTGGATCAGCCCGTGTCAGTCTGTCCCAGCCGCTCTCTAATTAACCATGAGCCTGCTGCACTCCAGGGACTTAAACACGCGTGTCCATATACACACACCAACACACACGGAGGGGACAGACAGTGAACCCCTGCGCGGATGCTGAGAATGTAGGAGAGTGGTAGATAGATGGATAGAAACAAGGCCAGCCTGGGGAATCATATACAGGAGCTGCGATGCCTGCGTTAAATTTTTAGAGAGAGTGGGAGTTTTTCTATAAGATCCGCGCACGGTTTAGTTACAGCTCTCTGCGGCCGCGTAGCCTCGTTGCCTTGAGCAGAGAGAATTCATGTCACACACAGCAGAATTTGATTAGGCACGAGATGGTATTACTGCCCGCCTGGGTGGGAGGAAGGAAGAGGGTACTCAGACAAGGGGTAGCGATAGGGAAAGGGAGGGGGAGGGGGTGTGTGGCACGTGTACAGTGTGTGTGTTGTTGCGGTGGGGGCATGGGAGGAGGCATTATTCAGGCTGCCCCCTCCTCATGTGCTCTTTCCCCCCTGCCCCTCAAATAAGGGACTAGTCAACCAGAGCAGCTTTTATGATTGGAAGTGCTTATGTATGTGTGTGTGTGTGTGTGTGTGTGTGTGTGTGTATTGAATGGCAGGGAGATGTATGTCATTACGATGGCAGGACGGCGTCCCCATGGCTCGCAGCGATGTTCACAGGCATCACGTTTCAAATGGCTTCTCGGCACCTTGTTGTTTTACCGCATAGTCTCTATGTATGGCTCCGTTGGCTGCCCACCTCTTTCCTCAAACACCGATCGCTTGATCTCCGTCCCCGTCGCCCTAAATCAACAGAAGGCGGAGGCGCCGCTGATGTTAGGCTTCGTTCCTTTTTTTCTGTTTCTCTTCCTGCTCTGGATTGCGTTGTGGCTAAAAGCGTCCCCGCCGGAGAGGAAGGAAGACAATAAAACAACAATAACGACCGATCAACCTGACGGGACAAAAATGCAGACAAACGGCGAGAGCGAGAGCGAGACAGACAGGGGAGGCTTACAGTAAGACAGGCCTTCCAAGCACGCGGACAGTCAGTCAAGCAGACAGATGAGATTGGGATTGGTTTGGCCAGCAGCTTGCATTACCGCCATGCTGTGCTGTGATAACATATTATCCCGTTCATATAATGCACTGTGCTATATTTTGCGGGGGGGTGGGGGGGGGGGGATTGAGGCCGTCGTCCCTCCCCCCCACCTCCCCCGCGCAGCCCTGGACAGCTCGTCTGGCTTTTCTTTTGATTGTACGTCGGCGTCAGATGGAGCAGAGTGAGAGGTTTTAAGTCCAGCTGATTGAATCCCTCATACACTCTAATTTGCTGAAGTGATCCAGGCTTGGGTTTTAAGCGTCCCTGTGCCACGAGCAGACGCAATCTCATCTGCCCGACTGGCCGCCTCGGCATCGTGTCTGTCTGCGCAATGTGTCACGCCATCTCGCTCCTCCTGTCTTGCTGTTTCCCTGTCTTTTGCGGTGAATCTGAGGCCTGCTGCCTCCTTATGTTGACATGTTAGGATGTGTAATCGTCTTCATTTTTTGCTTTTTCATTTTCCCGCAATTTGACTTTGCTTGCTCCTATCGCGTTCTCTCCCTGTGACCCACATTTTTACAGCAGGCTTGTTGACAGCGGGGAGGCCTGACCAACATTATGAGGGCTCGCTTGTGAGAAATGTACTTTTTATGGCGCAAGATATCAATTACCAATTCCCGTATGAATATGATCATTAATTGATTCCTCTAAAGTCTGATTTCCACGGAGACTCAAGTCTGACAGCCCAGAATTGCACATGCCCGAGGGTTGGGTCTGTGTCTGTCCAGTGGTCGTTGGACTGGCCTAATACTGTCTGACTGTCAGTCCAGTGCCCTAATAGGGCTGGAGAGACTTGAGGCTCCCTCTCGGCGCCTACTACATCTTTTCTCCAGGCTGTCTGTGCAAAAAGCATCATTATATGACAGATACCCTTCATTTACCAATCTCAAATCCTTCCTGGCACTGTTCCCTTTGACAGGAGAGGGAGAAGGGACAGGCTATAAGTGTGCGTCTGTGGGTGTGGACGGGCATCAATCTCCCATTGTTGTGTCCCCCCCTCTCCTTCCCTCTTACGTCCTTCTCCTTCCTCCGTGACCCCTCTCTTCACCGCCGCCTCCGCCGTCGAAGGAGGTCCCTTTGACCCCTGCGCTAGCCGATGGGGGTTGGGGGTGCTGGTGAATGGAGAGCTAATGGAGAGAGCCCGCTGGTTGCAGGTGGAAATGAGATGTATTACTGATAGGATCAGCAGCATGCTGGAGAATAACAATAACCACAGGAAAGAGGTAATTACCACAAGGAAGGATGAAGCACTGCATAGATTAGTCAATGGACAGCTGAGCAGCTCTGACGCCGCTCTGCTTGTTTGGTTTTTGTGGCTATTACTGTTCCTATTAGAAGGATTTTTAGCAGAGGTAGTGGAGAAATGCTCTGTGGCAGCAACTGCATTGTTAAAGCAATGAAACAGTGTTCAGTGTTCTGTGTTACCCGGCAATAAGTGGGATATGTGATATGGCTACAAGCGTGCTCAGTTTAAAAACAGCCTGTGTTTAGTGACATGTGGTGATGCCATGTGAGAGAATGTGGCATATCCTGTGTGCTAATATTGACCGGGCCGCTCCGTGCCAACAGGGCAGCATGAGCCATGTGTGCAGCAGAGACAGGGGCGGTGGATTCTTCCTCACACGACGTCTCTCTAAGGGGCGTGAGCGAGATTACGACTGTAACGGGGAGAAAGTGGAAATTAGGCGACCTTTGGATGTACAGCTGCTGTCTATAAAAGCCAAATAAGTCACAGTTACAGCTTCACACCCTCAGGTTCTGTTGAATCAGCACCTCAGACTGCACACGCATAAACGCGGTTGTCACCCAGCCAGCCCACAGCGATGCATTTCACTGAACTTTATTTATAATTCCCTCTGAACAGTTTATTTCCTAATATGTCTGCGAGCGTTGCTATTTGTTGTCGTCGTTGTTTTGTCATTAAAGTCTGACGCCGTTCAGTGAGTCAGTCGCTCTCAGCTTCAGATCGTGTTCCGTGAACCCAGTTTAAATATTCTCCCTCTTTTTCCTTCCCTCCATATGCTTCCGTACGCCTTTCGTAATGCGCTGTTAGACACGGAGGAATGCTAATACTTAAACAGGTAAAACAGTGACAGCCTCGTCAGCGCTTTCACTCTGCCTTTTTTCCGATAGCGGGAGAAAGAAAAAGAGAGAGGGAGGTCTGTTTTCAGGACCTTGAGCACCAGGAATGTTGCTCCAGTTCGCCGAGAGAGACCCAAGGTCTCCGCGAAAAAGGTGGCCTTGTCCAAACCCCCCCCCCCCAAAAAAAAGAACTCCAGTCACTAAATTTAAATTCCATCTCCAGTCTCCTGCCTACATAAATGAGCATTTTAGCTGATCACATGCCTGCTTGATGCACGGTTCTGCCCAGGCGGAGAGCAGGGATTGGGAAAGTGCAGCGGTGCAATAGTGAGTGTCAGCGTGTTAATGTATGTGTCAAGAGTTGGGGCGGGCTCCTCTGAACCACAGGTGCACAGCAGGGGGTGTAACTCTGCACATTGATTTCACAGTCAGTGACCACCGTGCAATATATCTGGAGAAAGTGTTTTTTATGTGGACCGCCTTCAAACAGGCTGAGGAGGAACCTTTAAGGGCATGAATATGGAGATGGATCCCCCCGGGGGGAGGAAGGGAGGAAGGCAGTCATTCTCAGCTCCGACCCAGAGCCTTTTACATTAGGCGAGGGCAACGCGTGGGATGGCGAGAGGGGAAGAGGCAACAGCAGAGAGAGAGATAGGGAGGGGAAAGTCCTGTAAATGGCAAGCTTTCTCCTCATGAAGTGCTTTTTCCTGTTAATGCTGGCGGAGAGCTATTTCTCCCCAACCATCGCTACCTCACCAGTCCCTCCATATCCTGAAAAAGATCTTATTTTTAGTCGTTTATATCCATGCTGCATTCTGCTCTTTGCTTATAATTGCCTGCCCCTGCTGTTGAATAAAACTTTCTTTGAAATGGAAGGGAAACAGATTACACTCATTACTGTAGACTCGCTGACCCAAGTGTGTGTGTTTGTGTGTGTGTGTGTGTGTGTGTGTGTGTGTGTGTGTGTGTGTGTGTGTGTGTGTGTGTGTGTGTGTGTGTGTGTGTGTGAGTGAGTGTGTCTCTGTGTGTGTGTGTGTGTACACGATTGTGTAAATGCTGCAGGGTCCCAGGGATCCGTCAGTCTCCCGTCTGGAGCCAAGCTAAGGGAAGGTCAGCCTGATGGATACATCCTGACATGCACACAGCCTCTGATGTCAGCTGTGTGTGTGTGTGTGTGCGTGTGTTTGTGTGTGTGTGTGTGTGCATGTATGCATGTGTGTTTGTGTGTGGGCTGCCAGGCCAGCAGAGGCACGGTTCAATAGAGCAGAGGGCGGAGAGGCAAGGAGGGAGGGAGCTCTAGCTTGGCCTTGGTGCCCTAGTTTGAGGGGATTTGAAAGAGTTGAGCTGGCACAGGGTACGGCTGGGGGTGTCAGGGACGGTGCAGGGGGGGGTGAGGTGTAGGGGCTGGCCGGGCTGGCGGTGGGGTGGCTGAAGGGGGTGAGGTGAGGTGGTGGGCTGGGGTGGGGTGGCAGAAGAAAGGCTCCATTCATGAGTCGTGCCATCTCTGGCTCCCAGGGGGACTGGGACTCATCAATGACCAGGCCAGCTGGGAGGATGTCAGCAGGCAGACATACTCGCTCTCCCTCTCTCTCTCTCTCTCTCTCTCTCTCTCTCTCTCTCTCTCTCTCTCTCTCTCTCTCTCTCTCTCTCTCTCTCTCTCTCTCTCTCTCGCTCTCTCGACTTCCCACCCACCCCCTTTTGTCAAGGACCTCTAGCCTGAACACTGTGTCCTCTCATTCAGACCTTTTGAAATACAGAGAACGCAACTGGGCCGACGGTTAGCTTGCGCTCCGTCTGCACTATACGTGACATGTGTGGTCTGCACCCAGAAGCTTACCGCCCTCCCTCCCTCCCTCCCTCGCCCAGGCCCTGTCTGCGATAGCCACACCAGCTGGAGACGGACGAGGTGGGGTGCAGCTACAGGGTGATAACTTGGCAGTGTCAGCTTGATGTAGCACACTTCTGAGGCACATCCAAGTTTGTGACCGTACCACGTGAGCCGAGACTCCATCATCTAGCAACAAGGAGGCACTGACAGGCAAACAAATTACATTTCCTATAGGCGGGGCACTTTTATGTTTTGTCGGATAAGCCTTAGCAATAATAACAAAAGTCCCTTTAAAAACACCACTGATGGTATTCACAGAATTTGAATATCTGCATGATTTGTCAATCATTGTGCTATAGTGCTTAAGGAAGGGAAGGGGGTACAGGAAAGGAGCGCGTGCAGATGTATGTGCTGTTTATCACTGCCAGTGAAAGGCCTGCATCAGCAGCAGCAGCTGTGCGGGGCGCTTTGCATGCGATGGCAGTGGTGCGTTTGTAGGGGGGGAGATTTGCATTTGCGGCTAAATATCATGAGCAGCGACGGTACTCCCTCTCTCATCCTCCCTTCCCTTTTTCTGTCACTCTCTCTGTCTCTCCGTGTAGTATAGGGGCTTCCTGTAAGAGAGAGAGAGAGGGGGGGGGGGGGGGGGGGGGGGGTAGAAGTAGAGAAACCATGAGAACAACCCAAGGAGAGCACTGAACCAGAGCATAACCCAGGCAAGGCTGAGACTGAACTGGATCCAAGCATAACATCAACGCTTGCAAATCTCTCAATCACCCACGAAGGGCAAAGGCCACATGGTGGTGATACACACAGTCTCACACACGCACACACACATAGAAACTCTGCACCGCAGCTAAATACCTAGCACTAATTGCACCCCCATTTAAGTAGGTTCGTTGAAGTCGCCTGTTATGAAAGCCACACTTCCATGACATCAAAAGTGGCGCAGCTTCAATCGTGGGAACAGAACATTGAGCTCTGCCCTCTGAGCAGCTGGCAGTCTCGCCTGTTTTGCGACTACGCCGATGATATTACAGAGCCTCGCTTCTGCGAACGGGCGAAAAGGGAGATGTTGACGGCGTTGCGGTCTGCGTCCATGCGTCTGCGTGCGTCGGCGTGAGCCAGAGGAGCATCTGATGAAAGGCTTCACTGCCCGCTTTCATCTCCACAACGCGTATTGATGCGTGGGGGGGAGGAGGGAGAATTTCCCTGCGACTTGGTTAGAAAACAAACAAACAGCAGCCTCGCACTGTGAGACCAACCTATGCTTTTGTGCGGCTCTCTCTCTCTCCAGGGGCTCGTACATATTTTTTCTTCGGTTCTCCCGTAATCAAACAGGGCTTTTTTGCAGTAGCAGAGCACTGTGAAGTGAAGTGAAGCGTTTTGATGACACAAGGAGCAGAGAAGTGGTGGGGCAGCGTGTAATTTTCATTACACCAGAATGTAAAGAAACACAGTGATGTCTGTCTCCACCCTGATTACTAACTTCTTCACAGACAGCATGTTTAATATAGTCTAGAGTATAATAAACATCCCTCGCTTTTGATACTTTGATTTGCGGGCTTGTCGCCTCCTGGTTCTTCTTTACTTTATTCTATTCCTTTTCAAGTGTACACGTGTGTGTGGTTCCACATGTGCACAGCTGCCATTGTCCCCCTCTCCTTCATGTCCACAGCGGGCAGGTTAGCAGGCTGTTGAAGGAGCAGCGCTGACCCCGCTCCTGGTCTCGGTCTCGGTCTCTTCTCTGCCCTCAGTTGTTTTCTGCCTTCATTAGACGGTCGCCGTTCCCACTGCTATCACCTCCTAGCAGGCTTCTTTATGCCTCTTTGGCAGCCCCTTGATAGGCGCCACAGCTCTTTGTGTGTGTGCGGAGGTGTCTTTGTGTCGGTGCGTAATGGTGCCCTAAGATACTGTTGCTAGAGTGTTGTCGTGGTGTCTGTTCCACCGCTGCCCTCCAGACCCCAATAACCACTTTCTGTGACAGGAGCTCTTCAGCCAGCTAAGCACCAGTCCTCGTCATTTGCTTTATTTGTGTCTCTCCTGACCTCTCAGTCCTCCTTCCCCTTCCTCTGCCTCCATCTTTCCTTCGTATTCCGCTGTAGCTGTGTCTCAGTGCTTTCACATGCACCAATTACTCAAGCGTCTGAATACTTCAGCGGCTAACAATCGGTATAGGCAATGCGTACATTTCCTCACCTGGTGCACTTCCCCTCATAAGCCAATTAAGCAGTAAGTCATGAACATATGGCAATCCGTGGAATCCTATTATTTCTATCCGCGGATTTCTTACTCCACATTTTTTTGCCTTAATCATAATGCGGACAAACTGTATAATGTGCAAGCCAACCAAGCTTACCTTACCAAGCTCTCTCTCTCTCTCTCTCTCTCCCTCTATATATATATATATATATATATATATGTGTATATATATATCAGCCAGATCTCAATTTACAATCGCCTGTGGCCTCATTTCTCTTCGCCCAGCATCACCAAGTAATGAATAGACGACAGGGTGCTAGAGTCAGAAATTTGCTTTTAAGTATGTGAGGTATGTTCATTCATTCTCTTCCAAGCGCTCCCGCTGCTTTCAGGCCGCTCACCCATCTCCTTTCCCCCGACAGGCCCTATAAAGTCCCATGGCGTCTCCCGGTGCTGTTTTTTTTCTCCACATTCTCTGTTTCCCTGGTGCCCACAGTTCCAGCGGGCCAGAGGCCAGAGCCCCCTCGCCGCTCTCTCTCTCTCTCTCCCCGCCCCGTCTGAAACCCTGCCAGAACCCACCTAAGCTCAGCCCCGGGAGCGCCAGACTTGTTACCATGGTCACAGTAGCCAGCATTCGGAGGGGGGGGGGGAGTTGGAGAGAGGAGCGAGAGACAGAAAGTTTTCCGAGATGAGCCTTCAGGCTGTGAGCTCTGCGTGTCACGGTGTTAACCTGTTATTAATTGGCGAGGGTCTTCTCGTTTGCTGCGGTCTAGACTGAAGCTGCAGACGGAAAGAGAGATCCACTTACTTATTCTGGCAATGGGACTGAATGTAATAGCTAACATGCCGAAAAATGTCCCCTGTACGGTGTCGTAGCTGCTTTGAAATTTAAACTGCAGAGTCACTCAGTGTCCTTGCTTATTCCAGATTCCCCCAAGAGACATTAGCTCACGCAGAATGTATTCATCTTTCTGACAGGACATAAAATGTGTCGAGGCAGTTGGAATGAAATTTGGGAATTGTTCGAGACCGCTGCCACGACTCGAGTAACTGAAACAATATTTTCACGTTTTCATCAAATCAGGGATATTTATGTCCGTTCCGAATGAAATGGCCTCTTTGTGTGTTACTGTATCTGTGTGGGAGTGTGTGTGCGCGTGGGTGTTTACTGGGGGAAAGGAGAGAACAGAGAAGAGGCGCTTGGTTAAGTAACGTGACGGATACTGTAAACCTGGAGGAAACATATGAAGCTATGCTCAAGAGAACGTTTGAGCCGGTTTTGTTTTTCATGGCATAATTGTTTCCACGTTTTCTCGCTGTCCCCTCTTCCTCTTTCTTCCTCATCTCGCATGTCTGGGGTCGGACTAGGCGTGGTACTCCTGCGCTGATACGGATCAGTTATCGGCAAGATGAAATCAAAGTGACGGCGGAATTAAAACGAGAGAGCTTGATGGTGTTGACGTCATACTAAAGCTCTTATTCCTATGCTATATTATTACTATCAAACTGAACTGAACAGAATTGAAATAGATTTATAATATAAATTGAATTGTCTGTATGTGTGATTTTTGTTGAGTGTGGCGAGAATGTGTGTGTGTTTGAGTGTGGCGTGTGTGTGTGTGTGCTGCCTAATTAAATCTTTCTGGGAATGCTCCTCCAAAGTTTGTGGAGGGCTTCCAGCCTCACTCCTACCTACGCAGAGCCGTCGACTCGCTCCTCTGACCTCTGCTTACTACACCAGGGCTGCACTTTTGTGAGCCCAGGAAATGTGTGAAAATGAGACGAATGCTCTTCCTCACAAGCCCGTTGGGGATCTGAGGTTTTTCTTAATGGCGATGACGTAATCGAGCCTCACTTCAAAGGCAGACCGGCTTGTTAGAATCTCACTTTTGTTTGTCCTTTATGTAACTGTGTGATGTTTGTGGCTCTCCGCAGGGCTCCAGAGATCATCCTCGGCTTGCCGTTCTGCGAGGCCATCGACATGTGGTCCCTGGGCTGCGTCATAGCCGAGCTCTTCCTGGGATGGCCGCTCTACCCTGGGGCCTCTGAGTTTGACCAGGTAAGACTCAAGTGGCAGCAGGAAGTAGAACGTGACGTGTGCCCATCAATCTGTGGCAGGCATGTGTGTGTGTGGGGATTTTAGGTATAACCACACATGCTAAAGCCCATGTACTGTATGTGTATGTGTGTGTGTCATGTCCGTATGTTGTCCTCTGTCTGTGTGTGTGTGTGTGTGTGTGAGCGGGATACTTCCCCAATCCCCCTGACAGCCCCCTGATGATTCTTGCGCAGCCTCGCTGTTTATCTGAACAGATGCCACACAGCCACTTGTCCAATTAGCGGAGCCTCTGCGCTCCAGAGCAAGACATTGCCGCGTTCCCCTCTCTCTATCAGTCAGACAGGGGCGCAGCGGGGAAAACCTTGAGCGAGTTGTGCTCCATCACAGAACATGCTGCCCCAAAAGTGAGCAAAGTGACTCATTTATAAGTCTTATTTCAATGTTTGGAGCCGGGGCTGAGGTCATGTTTGGGTACTGAGTGTGTTTCAGCCCAATGAATTTCAAGTGCTTATGTCAGACTAGAGCAGCTGCCTTAAAGTCTTCATTTGTCATGGAGTGAGCACACACACTGCTCCCTCAGTTAAGTGTGTCACTAATGTGAGTATGCCGTATAATGGAAAGAAATGTAAGGTGTGGTTGATGTGGTTGTCATTCTCTCTCTCCTCCAGATCCGGTACATCTCGCAGACACAGGGCCTGCCTGCAGAGTATCTGTTGAGTGCAGGGACAAAGACCACCAGGTTCTTCAACAGAGACCCAGACTCCACGTATCCTCTTTGGAGACTGAAGGTACACACACACACACAGACACACACACACACACACACACAAACGCAGCACTGGCAACTTCCAAAATCCCCATTGTTCCATGGGGGTCGTTAATATTCCAGAAACTCTGGCTGCACTGTGTGAGGCACTGACAGTCCAGTTGCCGGCTATAAACAAAGTGAGAGGGTAATAAGAGCAGAATGGATCTGTGTGAGAGGATTTGGCAAATGGGAACGCCGCGTGATGAATCCAGCTCAGAGGGTGCCTACTCAAACGCCCTCCCACCGTCCCTCTATGTAGGCCACTCAATACGGAGGCTTCATCCTTTCCTTTCTTTTTTTCTCTCCCTCTCATTAACTTTAGATGAACTTTGCCGCGGCACGCAGAGAATCTGTACACATAGTTCTTGTCTGCATTGAATACGTCCTACAAATACTGATCCCGGCTCTGCAGGATACGGAGATGTTTATACCATGTCTGTCACGCCCGTGCACGAGATTGATCTATCTCTCTCTCTCTCCCCGTCGCTCTTTCTTATCTGCACCAAATGAACCCCGGCCACATACCACACTGACATAAATGGATGTTGCCGTGTCATTGGTGCTCAAACATGAAACGTCTGCTTTAGAACCACACAGCTGCTCAGGTCAGGCTGTCAGGTAAACTTACATAGCTCGGATGTTTCTGGGAGTTTGGGAACTATGTGGTCCTAATTTGGGTTCTGTGGTTGTACAAAATAAATTCCTCACCAGAAATTAACTCTGCGTGTGTTTGTGGATGGTAGATCAGACGTTCTACTGTCTTTGGTGTGTGTCTCCCTCTGTTGGAATCTGATTTGGGGAGAACCTTTGAACCCAAAACAACACCATCTTTTACCACGAAGACGAATCAATACCTCCTCAATTGTCAATCTCGTGTTCTCAGTGTGATGAATTGTGGAGGCAGTAGTGTGGGTGCAGGTAAGAAGGTGAGGGAGAGAGAGACGTTCAAATGTTCTCGACTATTCCACCCTCTCAATCTTACAGACAGATGCTTTGGGGCATCCTAACCTCTTGCTTCCACTCTGAGAGGCCATATGTGCATGCACACAGATACAGTATGTGTGTATACTCTTTAATTAAACCGTGCCATGTATTTGGTCAAGGTGGTTCTTTAATTTGGGGTCAATATGCATTTTCCTACAGCTCACATGCATTTATGTCAACCTGCACCTGTGTATAACTCGACCCATGCAGTGTTCGTTCTGTACAATGTCTCCCCCGTGTCTGTGTGACATGGAGTCTGTCTCCTATCTTTCCAGGCTGTTTGATGAATATTTGTGTGCTACCCCAGGGTTGCTCAGAGGGCAAGCCGAGCCCTGCTGTACATCAACAACAAGAGGCTGTAATGAGCCAAATGTAAATAGTGTGTTTCCAGAGGGGAAGTGTGATGGGATTTGAGAGCAACATCTGCTTCTTGTCTCCTGCAGACTCAGGAGGACCACGAGGGTGAGACAGGGATCAAGTCCAAGGAGGCGCGCAAGTACATCTTCAACTGCTTGGACGACATGGCGCAGGTATGCAGTTACGCCGGATCGGCGCTGTACAATAGATGCATTATTTCACCCTGCGGCCCCGTCTTTTGACACGCTCGCTTCTGCCTGTCCTGTATACGTGGATCCCATTGATGGGGGCTGTTTGGGTCCCTGGCAAGTTTGATCCATCCCATCCTGAGAATTATCTATCAAATACTTGAAGCGTTTTCAAATATTTATCCTGCCGAGGCCTGATCCCCAGATGCTGCGTAGCTTCACTGCCATATAGAATTTTGCTGAGCGAAATGAAAGCAGCTGTTCGGCAAAACCCTTCCTCAACCCAGCCTCTGCTCTTCATTTTGTCTAACCACTATAGAATAACTTACAGGCAAACTTTTGAGCCAAACATGTGGCGAGCCCGAGCGCCCGTGTTTGATATGTGTGCGTTTGTTTTCTTATTTAAGTAGGAGTGAGCGTTGCGGCTGTGTTTTTCACTCTCTACATCTGCAGTACATGTAAGCATACAGGGCACGAATACAAAATGTAAGTCTGCCTGCACACACACACACACACACACACACTCACACACACCACTTTCCAGAAGGTTCCATCCAGCCTCGCAGACCCGCTCAGTGGGACGCGCGCGATGTTGTGTCTGCGTGACTCAGCAGGTTAACCTCTCTCTCCGCTTCCAGCCCTGCATTTCCATGTCAGAACACCTGTGGGAATCTACAAATGTAGTTGTTTAGGGGGGTTTCATGCAACCCGCTGCCTTCCACTGCCACTAAACATGGGTACATGCATTGTCAGTTTTCTCAGTTAATTCCACTCTCCACGGTGGGAAAGTTCACATTCAGCCATGACATTTTGATAGGACGTGCCTGACAGCGAGGTGATAGGGAGTCTCTGTTTTGTTCGCCCTCGCTTGGCCAAATAGTGGTGCTGCTGGCAGGTATTGCAGTGGGGATGGAAAATTACAATATTCTTTCCCAGGCCCTTACACTCTCTGACAGCGCTCTCTTCGGTGTCACTGTGTTCCAGGATCCTGCCTCTGATAATGAACAGTCACCAGATAACGGTGCAAATTATTTATTTTGGAATATGGCAATCGTAATACACAAACAGCAACCTCGGCAAATTGCCCGTGTGGATACGTAACACATGTTAGCTTCTTAAGTGATGGGGAGAAGGTACGACTGTCCAGTCATGCCCACAGCCTGTCAGGTGTGTCTGGCATAACATACTGTCAGCTGAGATAAGATATCATCTCTGCCTGGGCTTGTTGAATTTACAGTTAAGACACACTCACACACACATACACACCCACACACACACACACACTCATGCAAGAATATGAGTTAATGAAACCAACCAGCGCTAGTGTAATATCCCCAGGGTCATCTCTGTCTCATATGCTTCAAGCTCTATGTCCCATCTTCCTCTGGCTGTTGCAGCGGGGAGTCGGCTTACTATAAAAACAACGGAGGAGATATGGCAGCGCTGCTCAGGCTGAATGTGGGAGAAAGCTGCCTATTTTACCCCATCTCACAATCCCAGGCCGTATAAACAAGTCAGCATTGTGGACAGCTGTCTCCGCGCGTATAATGGATGATATAGCTGAAGGCCCTGAAAGACAGAGAGGCTGGGTGCCAGGAAGAGATAATGAAGCTCCTTTCAGTCGTGGGAAATGTGGGGAGGCTTTAGTCACAACTATATCTAATTTGAGTAAATCAGAGACCGACTTACCGCGGAGGCAAGACCCCGCTAGAGGCCCGCTGCGGATGGTGGGAGGCCGGGGAACGGCTGGAAAATGGATTCACTTTGATGTGTGAGCCCCTCAGTGTCTCGGCGGCGGTTGTTGATGGGAGCAGCGGGGGGAACGTAAAGGTGAATTGAAATGGTGTGTAACCTGGCCCTCGCCTTATCTGGCCTTCGTTACACTCACTTTCTTTCATTGTAGTGTTGGTCTGACTAAAAATATTTAATTTATGGGTCCGTCTGCGTGTGTTTTACACTATCTTTAAGTTTGAGGCCCTGCTCCACAAATCCTGAGGCGCAGTCCGAGCTCAGTCCCGCTGTTTTGACATCTGCCGTCCTTGCTCACACTCTCACGACACAGATGTGGCTCCGTAAACACTACAAGACAAGACGCGGACAGTTAAGCCTTGTCTTTATATTGAGCCGCATTTAGTCCCCATGTTTGTTTCCGTTCGATTGAAAGGAAATTGCAAAGATTGATGCTTATATTCCATTTCCTCTTTGACCTAAAACGCTCGTTGCCATCATGGCGTCCGGTTCCCTGCGGTGCACCTCAGCTGCCACATGTGTTCGCCCCAAAGTCATCTCATCCGTAAGCAGAGGACAGTGTGATTATTTCTCAGCTCATTCTGCAGGATCTCCCTTTATCTCCCGCGGTGGAGACGGCAGGCAGCGCGGAATGGATACACAGGCTGAATAACCTGCATAGAGAGAGCGAATTGAATCAGATTTGCGGTGTTGATTGACAGCACATCTGATAGCCCCTGGAGCAGGCCTAAAGATAAGCGCTGCGTCTTTATGAGAAACAGGCATGCTGCCTCTGCATGGCAGTCACAATAAACAAGGCTGCCTGTCTGCCACCGTCCCCGTCTCTGTCCTCGTGCTGTCAGACGCTCATTCGCTAAGGGCCAGACCCACGTCCCAGTCCCCCCCCATCCTTATCCCAACCTCACACACACCCCTGACTCCTGCACAACAGATCAATGTAAGTGCGCTACAAGGCCGAAATCTATATTCATCCGCAACTTATAAGCCTCGATGTTTTAACACAGATGAAGCGGCGCGGCAGCTTTTCCAGCCGTCGCCTCAGAGCGTATTTAGGTGAAGTTGTCCCGGGTCAGCTTTTTTCGCAGGCACTCGCAAAATGGTGTCCTTTGTGGAAGGGGGGGGGGGGGTAAAGACTCGCCAATGGCTGCATTTATCGAGTTGATGTTTTTCAGTTTGTTTTCGCAGGAATAGATAAAAATCTCAGCCCAGGCGCCAGGAGATATTTCAAGTGGCGCTATGAATACCAGTGCAAATGTTTATAATGTCACTAAGGTGCAAGGTTATCACTGGGCTCTGTGACACACACACTGACACCTTAACTGATGAGGCCTTGTGAGTATTTATAGGGCTCTCTCTGTGGGAATAAACTGTGGGGGAGATTTTCTCTGTCATCAGCAGAAAAACACAGACCTCGAATATTCAATCAGCCATTAAGGAGCTGCGAGTATGTGTGTGTGTGTGCGTGTATGTGTGTGTTTAGAATTGCTAACGCGTGTGCTTGTCGGTGTATTTTCTCCAGGTCAATATGACATCAGATCTGGAGGGGAGCGAGATGCTGGCGGAGAAGGCAGACAGGAGAGAGTTCATCGACCTGTTAACCAAGATGCTGACCATCGACGCAGACAAGAGGATCACGCCGATTGAAACGCTCAATCACCCCTTTGTGACCATGTCGCATCTCCTCGATTACCCGCACAGCACACAGTACGCGCTCATCTGTTACCTTCGTTTAGAACCGAATCATAATTGCGAACTGTGAAATAACAGCTGCCTCCGTCTTAAGGGACAGCGCTCACTCACTTCTTTCTCACTCTCTCTCTCTCTCTGTCTCTCTCTCTCCGCACAGCGTGAAGTCGTGCTTTCAAAACATGGAGATCTGCAAGCGGCGCGTGAACATGTACGACACCGTCAACCAGAGCAAGACGCCCTTTATCACCCACGTGGCCCCCAGCACCTCCACCAACCTCACCATGACCTTCAACAACCAGCTTAACACTGTGCACAGCCAGGTACAAAACGCACGGCAATCATTCACCAAAGAAGAGGGACACACTGACTTTGTTGTCAAGTATGTTAAGCTGCGCATTAGCGTGCTACACGACTGAGGGAATGATTGACACAAGCACACAGCGGAGCCTCGAATGCTCCACAAAGAACGTTTATTTCCCAACGGAGCCGTGTATTATGTATTCATTTCAGATAATATATAGCCTGCTGCACATATCACACACAATTTAGCAAATGTATATCCGCACACTTTGTCCGGTCGGCCCTAATCGTTGTATTTTTATCCAACCTGCCTCCACCTCTAAGACTCGACTGTCAGTAGTTAAACAGCTTGAAAGCCTGAGCGCGGCTGTTTGTCTGTTCTATTTTCTCCGTCTCTGCCGCCGGTCTTTCTGCACCTCTCCGTGTTTAGTGCTCCGTCTCTCTGCCTTCCTGCATGTATATCTGTCTGCCCGCATTTCTGTCTATGCCTCAGGGTCCTGTGGGATTGTCACAAAGTGCTGATTACACACATGACAAGCCCCACTTCCTGCTTGCCTTGCATTCTGGGGCTTTCAGGCCTTAAGAATCCCTTTACCAGGCTTCCTCTCTTCTTTTTTCCCCCCCGCCTCCCCTCTCCCTCTCGCGCTCTCTCGCTCTCTCCTCTCTTCTGTCTTGTCTTCTTTCCTGCCATTCGCCTGGTTTTAGCCTGTGGGTGCTTCACCACGCTCGCTCCAGAATAGCCTGTGAATCGAAACCGCTGACTTTCAGCTTTTGCCGGAATCACCCAGCGCTGGGTGGCACGGTTTTCCAGATTGTGCTTAGTTACAACTTCAGCTCCCCCCCCCCCCTTCCTCCCCTTTCCTCAGTAAACAGAGTTCTTTATCACCGAGTATATCGAGCCGGCTCACACTGTGCAGCATGCGACAAAAACCCAATCTTGCTGTGATTTAAATGGATTAACATTCCCTCAGCTTGTCTTTTTTGCGCTTTGTTCTCGGGGTATGTAGACAGAGTTAAGTTAGTGATTTATTTAGCTCGATTCATTCGTGAAGCCAGAATGCGTCTTTGGCTTGTATTTTGCAGCTTCCGCGCTTGTTTATGATGAATGCCACAGTGCCATATTGATTATGTTCCCTCCCCTGGTGTTCATCGAACACGCTAAAGAGAGCAAATGAAAAATGAAAGCGCTGTCTCTGTGTTTCCCTCCGCCCCTATGTGCGTTTAATGAAAGAGCTAAAATTAGACTGTGGTGAAATACTACGCAAGTGCAAGCTGAGCAAACAGTGTCTCTTAAAAGCATTTGTTTGTATCTAGGATGTTCCCAAGCAGTTTTAGCGTTGCACATGTGCGCACACATGCTGCAGTTACCTAAGCCGACATAATTATAGAATGAGTGCTGGTGGGGAACTATGACTCCTGTCAGGCATATTGATTTGGAGGATGGATGGAAAAATTGTGACATGAAATGTTAAACTTTGCTGCAGCTCGTTCTTATGGCTCATTATCCATTCTGTTATCTTTGTATTTAAACAAACAACTGTGACTGTGGGATACTCTAGAATCCAACACTGTCCATGCATGTTGGCTTTGCTGTGTGGTTTATTCCTGCTCAGAGTGCAGAGAGATACAACATAAAGCACTGCTAAATTTTGCATATTTTCAATATACTGTCATGTTGCATTACATTATGCAGCATGTAGCTCCACAGATCCAAAGTGATGTGCTCTGTAAAGTTTCCTCTCCAGTAGTACATTACTGTAGTTGTCGGCCAGTACACAAAGTCAGTGGTCATTTCATCGCACTACTATAATTAAAAAACCAACAAGAACCATTTGTTCAGTCACCTCCAAACATACCCAAACATTGTTCAGGGGTTCTGCATTTGCATTTTGGTGCTTTTCATGTCATTTACATGAAATTAGCAGTTTCATTTTTATTTGCATTGCCAAAGTGGGAGACATGTGTGGAACATCAGGAATGATGTCACAATTACAGTAGTGTTAGTATGACCAGCCGTGGTGTTATGACATTATTGTGATTATGAATGGGGGTATGACATCATGTCAACAGTGACGATGTCGTCAATTATGTCACATTCATGGTACTGGGAGTTGACAAGAATATAGTCTTGCCACAATCCCACCATGAAGGCTGCTGGACAGAGAGCTGAAGTAAGTCTTTAAGAGTTCTTCATGTTCCAGCTACAATACAAAACCATCTCTTTTTAACACTCTATTGAAGGAAAGGAGACTTGAAAGATAGAAGCAGAACGAACAGAAGGAACTGTGCGAGGCTATCTTAAGGCAGTGCATGCACCAAAAGAGGACAAAGTCACAAGACTGTCAGGCTGGCGTTCACAGTAACCATTGACAAAGGTCGGGGTCAGGAGAGTGAACGAGTTGACATCCGGCGTCTTCAGTCTGTGTTCACGTCCGGCTCCACACAGCCTTCTACAGGACAAAAGAGCAGCAGCAGCATGAACGTTCTTATTGAAGGTGATGAGGAGGGTAAAACAAACAGCATTGTTTATAAGAAGCTACGATCAGTCTATGTGTATACCGAAAGAGGAAATCACCCTTTTGGCCATTCAGGCGCTTTGCTTTAGTAAAATGTAATTCCAAATATCCCCACTGGCATTTTGTTGATGTCTTATATTGGCTTCATATAAGATGAATACCCTACCATCTTCCCTTGATTTGGAAGCTGTTTTGCATCTGTATGTGTGTGTGTAGGTTGTTGTTGTGCTGTTTGTCTGTCTACATACTGCTATTCAACCTGGTCCCCCTTTGGACTGCTCCACTTCCCTCTCACTCTCATCCATTTACCTCCACTCTCATGCCTTTTTATTTTGGTCCCATCATTCCTTTAGGCCACCAACCTGGCTCCCTCCTCCACCACCAATGCCACCCTTTCCTTTGCCAGTCCCGATGTCTCCATACTAAACTACCAATCTGCACTCTACCAGCCCTCCGCCGCCTCCATGGCGGCCGTGGCCCAAAGGAGCATGCCCCTGCAGCCGGGGGCTCCGCAGCTTTGCGCCGCCCGGCCTGACCCCTTCCAGCAGGCGCTCATTGTCTGTCCACCTGGCTTCCAAGGTGAGAGGGTGTGACTGGACAGTGTGTATTAGTATGATGAACACGTGTGGCATTAGATTTGATTCTGTTATCTCAATTGAAAACATATTTAAGAGGCCTTTTTGATGGGAAAACAAGATCAGATGTGGCTAAAAAACCCAATTTTGCAGCTTTGCTTTGTGCCCCACAAGTAATATAAGTTGTAAAATAGAATAATGATCTAATGGTTAGTGAAAGTAAAAATGTAATATCTTTGTTTAATGCTTACTGCTCCGCTTTTGGCTTTTGTCAATGTTTGCACTAGGGGGTTAGAGGAGCTCTAAGGCGTTATTGTGTTTGTTATTAATTCTTAATTCAACTGGGAAATTGCTGGAAAAAAAAAACATCCATTATTAGAAAGAGTGTTTACACCACTGCCATGACTACTGTTTTTGTTTTTATAAGTAACATTGCTATAATTTCACTTTTCTAAAGCAACTGGGAGCGTTGTACTTTTGTTGTTGATGCTCTCTGTGGCTGTGCGTGTTTGTGTACAGGGCTGCAGGCGTCCCCTTCCAAGCACACCAGTTACTCTGTTCGGATGGAGAATGCTGTTCCCATAGTGACGCAGGCCCCTGGTGCCCAGCCTCTGCAGATCCAACCTGGTCTGCTTACACAGGTAGGAAAAGCCTCATTAGCACAGTGTTTGTATATTGCAGTAAACAATACATTACCTAAATTTGATATTCGCTGACATTCAGACAAAAGCTCTGCACATCTCTATTTTCCGACGCCTTTGCTGGGCTTCGTATCCATCGAGGGATCTTGGCTGGAATTCAGTCCGTGTGCGTGACCCTGCCCCTGCTGGCAGCTGTTTTTGAGTGCATTTAGACTGAGCTCTCCTGTGCATTGCTCCTTCTCCTCACCCGCGTCTCTGCCGCTCTCCTCTTTCACTCTCTCACTCCTCGTCTCTGGTGCTCTGCTCTCTTGGAGGTTGAGGCTGCCGCGGTCTGACGCACACAAAGGCAGGAGCCTTTCACATACAGAAGGCCGCCACTGGAGCCTGCTCGGCACAGCAAGAGAGGGCTGTAGCCGCTAATATACAGTTGTTGGAAGTAACAGGGTGACTCTGCATCACTCTCTGCACACACAGTGGACCACTTCCATCACCACGCCACCTCCTTCCCTATGGAAATTTCCATGGAGGCTTTAAATATCCTTGAGAATCCAGGGAGTCTGAAGCACTCCCTTATCTCCAGTTAATCATGCAGTAGGCAGGCAGCATAGTGCATGTGTGTGCATGTGTGTGCGTGTGTGTGCGCGTGTGTGTGCGTGTGTGATTCTGTGGAGGGTAATCTGTCAGATACCAAATGGTGATTAGCTCCAGGGCTTCTTCCAAGTCAGGCGCTCCAAATTACAGGCCCAGGAGGATCTGGGGAGGTCAGGGGAAGCTTGGATGAGGCTCGGCATTACCAGAGAATTCATACAATCACCAGATTGGTATGAACATGATGGATCTATCAAAGGGGAAATAATTGTTTATGGAACCGACATGTCTCATGGAAGGACAGTATAAATGACAGTAATTGATATATGAGGTCCAGGCCCTGCGTCGCTGGTATGTTCTGCAGGTATTCACTCTAACCTCCATCTGTGCACATGTTGCCATGCTGGCAATAGTTAACACAAGCAGATGGTTTATATAGGCCAGCTAGCAGCACACCTAATAACTGGGTATGCAATGTGTGTGTTTCTGTGTTTATCCCTTTACCGTGGGAGGTCTCACAGGCTTGGCTGGATCAGTGTTTGCCTCTCTCCCCACCTGTACCTTCACCCACACACTTGTTACCATTGCCCTTGCGCCGCTTGCCCACCCAGCACCCATTCAGACCCGAAACCCCCAGCTCCCTGGGTGTGCCGTAGAGGGGCAGAGCAAAGGAGGCTCCAAGCAGGGAGGCAGGGGAGGCGGCAGGACCTTTATCTGGAGCAAGAATGCAGAAAATGTGGAAACAATTGGGGAGTGAGAGCTGGTGCTTTCAAAGCCCTGAGGTGACAAAGGGTTTTCACCCGGGGAGCGAGGGCCGCTGATGGTAATGGTAGGCTCCGAGAAGAAAGAAAACGGCCTCTTAACTGGGTTACCATTTCAGGGCAGACAGGCCGGTTACACAACGCAGACGCCTAGTGAGAGAGGCATGCAGAGTGCCAGGAATGGAGATAGAGTGAGCAAGAGGAGGAGGAGCAGGAGATGGATGGATGTATTAGAGTCTCTTAATGGCATGTTGATAAAAGGCCTTGGATGTGGTCTTCGATGTAAAGACCATCTCCAGCCTCACAATGTTCCATTAGAGATGTCAGTCGTCAGGGCAAAAGACAAGGCAGCTGTGCTGGCCTGCAGATGCCCCCTGCAGCACTGAAACCAAACGCTGGGTGCTTGGACGGAAATCAGTTTGTGCAAATGTTGTGTCCCAGACAAAACAGTTCAAATCTCACATGCCTACTGGGGAAGGAAAATGAAACTAGATATGTAGATTGTGTAGTTATTTTGTAGTTAATTGTACTACATGCATGAACTAGTGGTTTAGTATGACCTCCCATCCCCATTGATTTACACGTGTGGGCTGCATCACATACTGATGCAATTACATATAGATGTGCAAATGGTATTAAAGGAACAATTCATTAGCTGTGACATGTAAGTGCTAATCAATAGGACTGCATTAAACTATTAGGGTTACACATGCACACAACACACTCACTGATACCTCTGTGTGTGAGTTGTGTGTGCACGTATCTGTGTCTTTGTGTGTTTATGAATGCATGCATGTACATTGCAAGTAATACTGATAAACAGACCGATGAGCGTAATCTAAATGCAAACACACATAATTACACTGACACTCAGTCATACACAGCCAAACACACAGAAGCGCAAAGACAGGAGTTGCTGCACATCTTTATTAATCCCAGTCTTGACTCTTTTGTCGATGGATGTCTCCTCGAAAACCAAAGGAGCTCATTTTGCATGCCCAGTGGCAAGTTCAAACCAGCCGTCAGACCCTTCTGAAAAGATACTGAAATCTCTCAAACCAAAGAGGCAAACAAACAAAAGGGAAAACGTCGCCTCGGCTGACTTTGCAGTCCCATGGCAGATATCATAACTCATACAGGTTGAGTTTCAAAGCATTTGTGGAAAAGCAGCTGAGTCCTTTTCTTGCAATTCTCATTTTGTTTACCCCTTTTGCTCCTCTCCCCTTTTTTTCTCTCTTTTCATTCTCCTCTCCTCTCCTCTCCTCTGCGCTGTGCTCTCCTTCCTCAGCAGGCCTGGCCCAGCAGCACCCAGCAGATCCTCCTGCCCCCCGCCTGGCAGCAGCTCACACACACCTCGGTCCAGCACGCCACTGTCATCCCCGACTCCATGAGCAGCACACAGCCTCTCGCCAATTGGAGGTGAGCAACACCGCAGCAGAACCCTTAACCCTTAACCTTCAGAGGTTGTGTGTGTGTGGATATCTGTGTTCATTTCAACCTTCCTCACACTGTAACCAAGATGAAGGCCGGCCGTGTGTATTTAAAACGTGGAAATCAATCAGCGCCAGACAGATTTCAAGCAGTTCACTTCAGATGAATTGATTTCAAAGACTTGAAGTGGTCTTTTGGTCTTTATTGGTTAGAATGTACTATAGGAAGAAGACATGGCATAAGGCTGATTGACTGAGAAGCCCATGCCTCCCTGACAGCTTGTCCTTTATCTTCAGTGAATCACAGTCCCTAAGTGAACACTGGTGCTTTTGTAAGAGCAGATTTACCTCAGGGAGATGGGATATATGTACACGCAGAGACATCATGTAGAGGTATAGCCTGTCACGGGGATGACTTGATAAATGGATGGATAGATGGAAGACGGCAATCTGCTGGGAGATAAGGAAGATGCAGGTATATAATGTGTATGTGGAAGGCTGCTGGGACCATATGTGCTCGAATTCACGTGTCCATCTGGAGCCAGACACCCCCTTCTCCTCTCCTCTCTCTCTCTCTCTCCATCCTCCCGTCCCTCCCTGTTCCGCTGTCCTCGGAGAGACGATCAGGAAAGTGTCGCACTTCCTCTGCAGAGCTATCGCTCCACAGCTGCTGGTGTCAGCTCCTCTGCCCTCCCTCTTTGCTCTCTCTCACTTGTTCCCTCTTGTCCTTTTTTTCGCCTCCTCAGAATAGTTAGCTGCTGCCACCTGCTGGCTTCTGTGGGAAACTCTTGTGTTTCTTAAGCCAAACTGAAGCTGGAAATGAATTCCTTGCTAAATATTCAGTGTATTTTACATGACTGCACGTGAATTATATTTTGGTAACATGAAACTGTCTTGTGTTACAGGAATTCCCACACTCATGGCACGCATTACAATCCCATCATGCAGCAGCCAGCCCTGTTGGCCGGCCATGTCACGCTCCCATCCAACCAGGCGCTCAATGTGGGTGTAGCACACGTTATGAGGCAGCCATCAACCAATAATAACACCTCTTCCAAAAAGAGCAAACAGCACCAGATGTCTGCCAGGTATTGTAAATCTCAGGTGATCCGAGACTTAACCCATCAAACTGACAGCTAAAGCCTACACAGTCGGAATGTTATTTTTGATTACATTCAGCCCTCGCTGTGGAATAACATTGTGTGCTAGACTCCGTGTCACACTCCCTCGTCTCCGTCTTTCTATCAGGAACATGTCAGCCTACGAGGTGTCGTCTTCTCAGGCCGTGCTGTCGCCGCAGCGCTCCAAACGGGTGAAGGAGAACACGCCCCCGCGCTGTGCCGTGCTGCAAAACGGCCCGGCCTCCAACTGCCCTCCCCTGCAGGGCTGCGGAGGCGGAGGGTGGGGGATTAGCGAGGCGGAACAGGCTTCCAGCACCACCCACGACCATCAGCACCAGCACCACGTCCCCCGACAGACCATCATCATCCCCGACACGCCCAGCCCCGCCGTCAGCATCATCACCATCAGCAGCGACACAGATGAGGAAGATGACCACAAACAGAGCAACAACAGGTCAGCCGCGGGTTTTAGGGATGAAAAGCGTTTTGTAAACATTGTTATCGTGAGCCGACGTAGTAACATGTCGCTCTCTCTGCTCTCCCTCTAATCCCATCAGCTCGTCTTCCAAGCAGAGGAAGAATGTCATCAGTTGTGTGACTGTCCATGATTCACCCGACTCCGATTGTTCCAGCAACAGCCCGTACACTGTGGAGTCCAGAGCCCCCAACAACAACAGCTACGACACCAAGACCACTCTACTAGATAACTACAATAATGGGAACCCCCGCACCATCATCATCCCCCCTCTCAAAACTCAGTCTGGCGACATCTCGAATGAGTGTGAGCGCTTGATGCCAGGTAAAGTCTCACTCACTAGTAGTCGTCACGGTATCAGAAGCTTCTATTAAAATGGAAGACTTAAGCGTCCGCCTCCTAACCTATATCCCCCCTCCCCCCCCCGTGCAGATGTAATGAACCATCAGAATTCAGCTTACAAGTTCAAATCCTCACATGGCGTGCTGTCCGGCAATAATCATCTACAAGCGGGAATGACAGTAGGCGGCTCCTACCGCCAGCATCGCTCAGGGCTACACCCACTCCAGCAGCAGCCGCTCAATCTCAGCCAGGTGTGGAGAAACATCAACGACCACCATGTGAATATACCGTGTGTGCGTGTGTGTGTATGAGAGAGCGAGATCCAGAATTGTAGCTTAAAGCTTATAATGACTGTAGAGTAAAGATTTGACCTTCTCCTCTTCTAGGCCCAGCAGCACATGGTAAGTGAGCGAAATGGAGGTCATCGGCGCCAGCACGCCTACATCACCCCCACCATCGCCGCTCAAGCCCCATACTCCTTCCATCACCACAGCCCCTCCCACACAGGCAACGTCCACCCGCACCTCGCCGCCACTCACCTGCCCAGCCAGCCCCACCTCTACGCCTACACGGCCCCCGCCGCCCTGGGCTCCACCGGCACCGTGGCCCACCTGGTGGCATCGCAGGGCTCGGCGCGCCACGCCGTCCAGCATGGCAGCTACCCGCCGGGCATCGTCCACCAGGTCCCCGTCAGCATGGGTCACCGCGTGCTGCCCTCGCCCACGCTGCACCACAGCCAGTACCAGGCCCAGTTTGCCCACCAAGCCTACATCAGCGCCTCGCCCGCCTCCACTGTCTACACTGGATACCCGCTGAGCCCCACCAAGGTCAACCAGTACCCTTACCTCTAAGAGAAGACACTGACACTGGAGAGCCTGACCCAGCACTGCTGCTTCCCTCATGACCCCCGACCCCCCCTCGACACCCCCCCCTCCCTCGACATCCCCAGACATCCTCTCCTCAACCTCAGACATAAACAGAGACAGAGGAACATGCAATCCTCATGAAACTGTCACGTGTAACTTGAAAATACAACGACAGAGAGAAGAAGAAGGAGAAGGAAAAAAGATTCACAGCCTCTGGAGAAGGGAAAATACAAAGGTGGAATTTCTGAGGGGTACAATTCAAGGTGTTTTCTTTTCCTTTCTTTTTTTCCCCGGAAAAGGGCCAGTTGTTGCTTTTATTTGTCCGTTCTTTGCTTTATACGATGAGGAAATCCGTGTCTGGTCGATTTCACGGCGAAGTTTGAAACAGGCCTTTTTGGGACAGAGGAGGTTTTCAGCTTTGTTTTCTTTTGTTTCCCCGCCCCCACCCCTCTTAAATTTTGGGAAGTGACTGTCGAAACAGGGGTTACTGACTGGAAGTTTGGAATCCCACGCGAAACTGGGAGAAGGTGAAATACGGAAAACCTGCTGCTCTTCAAAGAAAAAAAAAAAAATATCGATGGCCTTTGAACTGTCTTAATATTTCCAAATCATTCACGACGTGGGGAGACGACACACCGAGGCGACTCCCTTCACTCCGCCGTCTCCCGAGCGAGGAGGCTTCTGGAAATATAACCAACAGAAGACAACAAAACTTTTTAGTGTATTTATAGGTATTTTGTTCTTTTACGTTTCACCTTTACGATGATACTTCAGTTTTTTTAGCTCTAGGTGTCTTAGCTGGGCCCCGTTCTTAGAATGTAGCAGTCTGCACCCGTTTCTTTGAAGAAGAAGAACAAACCTTCTTCTCCTGATACCAATAGATTTATTTGTTTCCTCCTTTTCAATGTGATTGCACAAAGTGGTTATAATAACATAGGCATGTACAACGTGATTGTCTGTGTGTGCTACTGTCAGCCATGCGTGTGTAGTCCACTCAAAACCCTCTTCAGTCTTTAGGTTTCTTGACCATTGTTCCCTCGTAGTGCCTTACAGATATAACGACACAGTTTACTTGGCTCGGATCCGGAGAGCCGCAAGAGACTAAAGCTATACTTAGACACGTTTTCCCCCTGGTTTGACATTCTAGTCGGGGCAGTTGTAGCTCTCTTCCAGGTGTATGCTCAGCCCTTGTTGTTTCTTGTCCTTTAACGACAGCGTTCTATAGATAACGATTGACGTCAGGGTTTAATATCAAATCCGAGCTATTTTATTATTATGTGTGCATGAGATAACTTGCCTGGGGTACTTACCAAAGTCGTTAGATTAATTCTTGTTACATTTGTTCCGGATAATAATGTAAATATGAACGTGTACAGTGTAGCTCTTAAGCTCTATCACAGCAGCACTCATTATGTGGATTTAGTTGGGAATTTGTTAGGGATTTCAGTCGGAAGTAATTCATGCGCGGCGAGTGCAGCGCCAGAGACGAAGCGCCTTTTGCGGCAGTACAAACACAAAGTAGAGCTATAAGCACTAAGATCAGTTTTCACGTACAGGGGAAGAAGTGGAGTCTATGGTTGGAGACACAGTGGAGGTCATTTTCAAGGTTTAAAGCTAGGCCGAGAGAAGGGCCTGACGGAAAGTGATTGTTGCCGGCGGTGGCGATTCCGCGAGGCTGGAGAGAGCCCGGTTGCCGCGATGAGTACAGAGGGTTGTTGGGTGAGAGACACTGTGTAGGCGAGTGAGGGGGGGCTGGTTGAAGGCGTGGGCGTCGGTTTACGTAGGGACCGTGGAGGACAGGGTGGAAATCTTTATCTTAAATGGAACTAAAACGGTAGCAAGTTGGCACTGAGCAGGTTGTTAGTAACATTGAGCCGCAAGGGGCAAAGCATGAACGCGCACCTGTGACTCAGACACACAAAGTCCTTTTGTTGTTGTCGTCGTCGCTACTAAAAGATCACTGGAAGTTATCCGTCGCACTGCTGAGATTTGAATGGTAAAAGAGGCGAACCGGAAACAGGAACAGCAGGGAAATTCCACGGCGTACACCTGGAAGGGCATCTGGTGGAAACGAGCTCGATTTGTTCCCACTGTCCATTTGTCTTCGAACCAGGAAGTAACCACAAACATCGCCAACCAGCCAAACAAGTAGAGAACCAATAGGGCTGTCGCTTTTGTGTGTTTTGCCGCTTGATTTAACCCCGAACACCATTTTCTTGTAGCCGATGATACGAATAATCTCCGTTATTTTGTCGTCATGAAGCGGGCACATCAGAACTGCTGGTGGTTTAATGAAAGCCTTCCCTTCCCTCTCATGTCATGCCATAGTACTTGCATTTGAAGTGATTTTATTTGTTTGTTTTTTAAAACTTTACATTACCTTGAACTTTTGCCATGGCTGTAGTACATGTTGTGTTTATTTTTAGAGATTGTTGCAATAATTCTTGTGGATGTTTTATCGGTGTGTGTGTGTGTGTGTGTTTTATTATATGTCAGGCTCATTTTTTGGGGGATTTTTTGATTTTGTAACCTGGGGGTTGATGTACAGTAATAATTAGTATTCTGTGGAGGTGGGTGCACCTGTGTAAAGTGATGCAACACTGCTGATGATATGTTAGTGTTGAGTAAGATGATAATCCAAACGGGGCGGGGGCTGGGGCAGGGCCGGGGGGGGGGATTCAGAAGCCCCTGAACCTGAACGCATGCCCCAGAGTGATCCTTCATCCTGGTACTCGTTTCCCCCCCCAACACTAGACACTCCCACCATCAGCTCCACGCATGTGCGCCTTTGGGTTCGGGGCAGTTCAAGATGTGATTACATAGTACTCTGCCGGTTACATCATTCTTCTTCATTCTCTCTCTCTTGTTGTAAAGTTATATTTTATTTGATCTACTTTGTTTCCTTAAGGTCTTTTGGGCCTAAGCACACGTGGATAAGGGAGAGGATTTTCCCCATTGAGATATTTTGGCTCCTCTGTTACGAGGCAGACTACTGAAACATTCCACTGTTTTGATGGAGTTTGGCGTTGCCCATCCCACACTGCTGTCCCTGTACCCCCTTTCTGTCACCTACAGGGGTAACATCGTCACACTCTACGCGTTTTTTCTTTCGGTCCTCCCACCAAAGAGTTTTCAACAGATTGACCATGTACAGCAGAGCAAGCCACCATAGCAGCACTACAGCACACAGGCAATAACATCTGGGTTCAAACGTCTCTTAAATGCCTTGCAGGAGCATTTAAAGGCATTTAACAAAACGTATGTGCAGGTACAAAGGGAGGATTCATCACACACAATGCACACAGTGAAGTCATCGATTTGTTATTGGAGCTCCACAGCGTTTCGGGGACATTAAGCTTTTTTATGCTTTGCTTTCAGCATTTGTCACGCTTTGCCCCCTAACTAAATGATTAATTTGCTCCATTCTGATCTGAATTCTCTCTAAATTGTTTTTATATGTCCGTTATTTTTATGTCGCTGATATTGTAGCTTTATCGATGTTGTACGGAAATGAATTTGTAAAGAAGCAATGTTTGTTTTTACATTAGCGTGCCATGGGATAGAATGACCTGTAATATGAATTAATCAAAAGTATACCTACAATACCTTTAAAAACCATGGTCACCTGCACAAAATGAATGTAATATGTGACCTGCAACATCTGAAATGCTTTAGATCTTTCTCAGTGGGTGACCATTCACTTAATTTCTACACCATTCGTGGCCATGCATGATGCAATAATTACACACACACAGTTTGTTCTCCAGCAAATTCACACACAAGATGAGATCAATTATGAATAGTTGTCACTCTCCTCATGATTTGGGGGTTATTAATTAATCTTTTCTTTCTCAAAATCAATCTTAGAGAAGCCCTGTACACTCAACATTGTAGACAATAACCTGACGTGTTTGATACCAGCTTGTTTCACTAAAATTGTTTGTGTTTTATGAAAAAGGGGACTCAGAAATGTGAGCATAAATGTAGATTGAGTGACCTTACAATTACCAAAATGTGCTTAAGTAGAGCGTAAAGATGTTTTGTGTCGTTGAGTTGAACATAGCCTCTCCCAGCTGGCAATGTTATTGTTAGAGTACTGCCTTCCAAATAACCAACAATACCTCCAAAGCTTTAAGGTGTCATTTGAATCGGGAGAAAGCGTAGAAGGCAGCGTGTCACTCTTTCTGAAGCCTGATATTATCCGTGTTAATTACACTCAAGCGTCCATCTTGGCTAAGTGTGGTCATGAATACTCATCTTCCCTAGAATATTGGAAACATTTAGAAACATTCCTGTGCTATGTTTGTCTTCTTTGGCCAAAACTCCGCTTAGGTGACTTGAAGCTTAACAAAAAGTGAACAAGGAGAACCAGACAACCAACCCACAGCGACCTACTTGTGTTAATTTGCCATCACTTGGGAGAGTCGCAGCCTCTTCGTCGCGTAAGACAGAACACATGTTACGACTAACGCATGATCATTTCTGTCACCCAGGATTCAGAATCGTACAAAAGCATTCTTAAAGCCCTTCTTTTTTTTTTTAGATCTGACTGTGTTTTTTTTTTCTTGTTTTTTAAATGTTTGTTGAGGAGATCTACTCCTTTGCTGGCTATTGTTTGGGGGGAATTCAGGGTAAGGCGGTCACGGTTTGATGCCATCAGCAATCGAGGGTGTCAGATATGATAACGACGTATGAATTTAAGAACCAAAACTGTCCTGTCACCTGTCTTTATTCTAATCTGTGCATAACTAAGGACTGTTGGTCTTAATTATATGAATGAAAAGCATAGTTTTGCCCACTTTCTGTCAGAGATCTCTTGCCAAACAGAGGTATTATTGCAGTGTTAATGGATGGAATCTGGGGGTGGTATACCAAAGCTACATTCAAAGCCAGATTGAACTGTTTACACTACAAAAATATCGAACTTTGGCCGGAATTCAAGATCGGAATTTAAACATACATAAAGCCCCTTTGATACGCACTATTTGTTCAAGCAAAGTATACGTTTATTTACATTATCTGAAAGCCTAAAAGTGCATCAAACCCTGACCCCCTTTTGTGTCCATTGCTGTATGGTTTGTCAATGTTGTAAAATCTCATTCTTTGTCGATAACCTTCATGTGTGCTGCAGTATTTCCAAGTATACTTCTCTCTGTTATTCTTCCTTCTCATTTACTTTTGTTTATTGGGGTAGGATGTCTTATTATTTCAATCTGTTGATGTCACGTTCTATGTATACCCTGTTCCTTAGCCTAATATTATTAAGTATGTTATGAGAATGGATATTTTACTGGCTTTATAGAATGTTTAAATAAATATAAAGACAATAAGAAGAAGGAATAATTAAACCTCCTAACAAGTTGAGTACTTGCTACTAAGCGCTTGTGTTACCATTATGATGTTGTGTGCTTCTCTTAATCATTTTCGTTGTAGAAAAATGGAGTGAATTTATTAGGCTTCAAAAAAATAATGATAGCGTTGTAAATTTACGGGAGGATTTTAACAAACAAACAACTTCGTCAAATAGAAGAATATAGTTATTTTAATTGTCCTCTTTACTAACTGTAGGGTGAGAAGGGGCTCGCGTTGTGGTGAACTATGTTATAGCTTGTTATTCACTGTTACTTTTGATCATTTTTCGGTCTCCGAGGTGAATCGAGTTATTAATGAGAATTTGTATGCTCACATATGCATATTGTATATGTGTAGAAAATGTAATCACACTTTGTCTTGGATTTACATTAAACTGTTAAGTCACGGCACCAATCTTGTGTTGTCTCTTGTAATGTCTTGTCTGTCGATGTGTGATGAGGCCTGTGTGAGGTCATTTATGCCTGATTGTAATTTTATAATAATAGTCCTTATACTCTAATATCCAATACATTTCTGTGTCTTTTCTGTGTCAAATGGGGTTTCCATCCAAACATTTGAAGCTTTTCTACTTGGTGATTTTCCAAAGGGAAGAAGTCAAAGAAACCTTCCTTTAACTATGGATTTTACAACTAAGCAGGGTATGAACTGATAATTATACCGATGGTGGTTTTCATGCTGCTTCAAGCTCCCAAGGGACATGCATAAAGTAGATGAAACCAAAATGGTCTAACATCGGCACCATTAGGCACCATTAGGCACCATTAGGCAGACCCTACTCACACACACCTAGACACCATCACTACACTCTATTCACTCAATCATCTCACCAACTGTTTAGGAGCTTTTTAGATTTACTTAATCATCGTGCAGTTAAAATCCCCCTTACTCTGCATTTTCTTCAGTGGTAGAATTCTGTATCTCACTCTCTCCTCCCCTACAACCTTGTTTTCCTTCTTTTCAATCTCCTTTCCCCTACTACAGCTCATATTACATGGCAGGTCGTTTGAGGAGAATGGACTTCTGTTTGGATTGTGTCCTCTGAAGCTGAGCTGGCAGGGGACGGTTGTCGTTATGTGAGCCTATAAAATCCCTTTGAGACATTATGTGTGATTTGTGTAGTGATTACACAAATAAACAGGACTTCAAATAATATAATCTACCACTAGATGGCGGTGTTCACCAAAAAGAAGCACAAGAACTACAGAGGACTTAATATTAAGCTGTTGATCGTTTATTTCGACCGCACAACCTTGCTTTGCTCAGTAGTACACACATGCACCATGCTATCGGGATAATTTAGTATATACTGCCTTAAAGAAATGATGGAAACTATTTAGTGACTGTTTTATATGCATTATTCTGTGTGGTCAAATATAAAGACTGGGCATTATGGTTAAATGGGCACAATTGGTATATTAAAACGTATAGGTACACAAAAACAAGCATAACAACGGTCTCTGCTTTCATTTTGATCAATTTTAATAATATTAAGAAATGGGCCATGAATGAGCCCATCTGTACTTCTTTTCTCTCCAATCGCACATTTTATCTTAATCTTAGCCATCTTTTGTATGTTTTCAACTTCGATAAAATCCCCTAAATCAATTTTAAATTAGAATTCATCAAAAAGTCCGACATACGTCATCCTAAACTGTAACCTCGCCCCGTTAGGAGGCGGACGGCGGACATAGGTGGCTTTGTACGCGGAGCGATAACGTTGCCGTGGAAGCCGCAGACGCCAGTGGAGGAGGACCAACATAATATCTTGAAACCTGCCGTGACTGACAGGAGTTGCGACCAATCACAGCGGGCTAAGACATATTAAAAGCTAATCAGATCTGCCAGAGGGCGGGGCTACCCGCTCCTCGAGACGAGCGACTGTAAGTGTTCAACAGAAGAGTGTCAGATGAAAGTCAGCGAGCAGCGAGTGCACACTTACATGCACACTTAAATAACAGTAAAGCTACGCAGGTGGCTAATTAAAGGTTTATGAAGAGGCCTTGGACAGCCGTTTCTATCTTATCATCTCTTTTAACCGGGACAAAGGAATTGATAGAGTTGGAGCTCCTTTTTGGTAAGTGAATGCGCAGCTTTGAGCTGGCTGACCGGAGGGGAAAAGGGGGGAAATGTGTCATCTGCGCACTCTGAGCTAGCTTTGAAAAATTATTCACTAAAGTTTACAAGCTAACGCCGATTTAACGTCCTGCTGCGACGCTAACGGGGGAGAGGGATGTAAAACCTGCTTTCGCGTAGCCTTGTTGAGAGCCACATGACCGTAAAGCTCCGGAGTAACGGGACGGGATGAAGGACAAGAGACGGTACTGTGTCATGATGAGATTGGACTCAAAGCTAGCTAGCAGGGAAACGAACCCGGTGCTGCTCTGAGGTTTGTCAATTACGTCACACATGTGTCCACCTAGGCAGAGCAAGCAAACTGTGTGTAGTTATTTAGACATTTTGGGTTGCTTATTAGGTCAAAGGTCCTTTTTTGGAAAATAAATCTCCTCAATGTTAACATATCTTGATCTCATTCTGTGTTTCTGTCAGAGATATGTTGTATTTGAGTGGGAAATGTACATAACTGATGACTTATTGTCTGGATTATCCCTTTAACTGACCCATTTGCCACTAGATGTGATGAGCTCTGTTATTGTGTGCTGTGAAAAGCGTCCTTCCACAGCTGTCTGAGTCTTATGAGAGCTTCAGTGTAGCCATGCTTGGTGTAACTAACTGTGATCCTCATTAGCAATAAATTTGCTCAGTCACAACAAGACTTGCTTCTCTGTTTTCAGCAGCCTTTCCCCACTGCCAGCACATAATGGAAGGAGAGGCCATGGAATAAAAGGAGATCTACCAAAGCGCCATCAACTTCTCTTCGACATGAGTCTCCTCTTTGTCGGCGGTTGAAATGCCTTGACCTTCCCCCCCACCACAGTATGATGGCAGGTTCAGTCTCATCTGTGGGTTCGGTGGTGACGCTCCGGGCTCTTTGTGCGGCGTTTCTCGGGACGATGGTGTTGGTAACGGTGATCGGCGCTGACTCACCTGTTGCTGGTAAGAGAACACCTGGCAGTTGAATGGCACAACACGATCCCTCAGTTTGTACCCTCTGTTACATAAGTGACACAGATCGATATCTTAATCAAGGTTCAATTTGTTTTGACAAGCAGCAACAAGCACTGTAGCCTGTACTACTGTATAGAGCAGGACCGGCTCAAGTTCCATCCCATCCCAAAAAATATATAAATATGGATCAGAAATTTATGTTTGAGCCAAGATTTAACCAAAGCACAATCAACAACACACACTTTGATTTTGTGAAGCCAGTGCTTTGTACAGAGAGAAATCAGTTCAAAGCCTACAGTCAAATAAATAATTTGCTACTTTTTAAACATTTAGTTAAGCTAAGATGCGGTAGTTGACATATAGTCTATAAAGGCCTCCTCTGCTTAGTTTAGTATGCACTTTGACATAAGCGATGTTTGATATTTCACCAATGAGGGGAAAGTATTTGATATTCATGTAGACAGAGTCGGCGTTGCGTAGCTGTGATATTCATGGCGTGGGAATACGTTTCATTTTGTATTTCCAGGAGAGGTCGATTCCAGAGTTAAACCAATTTGTAAAGTGAAAAGGATCTACATCTATCTACGTTATAGATAATTAATAATCCCACCAACACTCCCTTGGAAACATGATGGTTTTGCTTGATAAAAGGATTGTTCAGAGAGACTTCAGTGATTAAGTATGAATCTTAAAACTGCATTCGTATGATAACGACTCAGTTCAATGGCTTTTTCATTTGATAATCTGTAACAGGAGCTGCCACCCTTCTTCTCTTTACCCATAATGCTTTTGTGACGGCCCCCCCCCCCAAAGCCTCATCACACCGTCGAACCGCTGTAAAAGCCATTCTGTGTAAACCACTTTTAAAATGTTGATATTCTCTCATATCGTATTCCACGCAAACACATTATACTGCTTCCTATTTTTGTGCCGTTGTGCATTTTCCTTTTTCCTCTGCCTCTACCAGTCGTGGCCAATAGTTTGCAGAGAATCCATATCCAATCCCCCGAGCCTTGGGAGAGGTGTCATCCACATTCTTCACTCTGTCAGCTATGCTCCTTTGGGTAGCAGTTATTTTTGGTGCTTTTTCAGTGACACTACACATCCATTCAGCTGTTTCGTACCGCATCACAGAGCACATAATGGTGAGAGTAGATTTATGTTTGATAGCTATTTTTTGCCTATTCCGGTAATTTATAGCTCCGACCGACTCGCTCTGACTGCAGTCATTAAGTTTCCAGAATCTATGTTACACGCCGCGCTGTCGTTGCTGCGCTGCTCATTAAATTCAGGCCAGAGTTGCTTGACATCCTGGAGGCCCAAAGGGAAGAATGCGCTGTAATACAGCACAGGGATCTCACTCTATACAGACATTAAGGTGTCTATCATGCTGTTGTTTAATCGACTTGAAAATTGGTCGTTTTGTCGTTTGGGTTGCAGTCCAAAAAGTCATTTGGAGCTTTGGAAAGAAAGAAATTTCCAGAAATTACACCAATAAATGTGGTACACAGATGTTTACTGCTTCTACCACACACACCACATTTCATGAAATACATTAACCCCACCTTTTTTTTTTAATTTTTACATTGATTGATGAGCGAAGCAGAGATGTCGGTTTTGTTTGATTCGTCCTCTCCTTCATTTAACGATGACAGTGAGCAAAACGAAACACTTTGCAAAGCATCTCTTAGATGGTTCTCCTGTGGTGGAACTGCAAACCGCTGAGCACATGAGCCTACATTATCAGCCATGGTTTGGACGGACTTCCGACAACTGCTGGTCTGAATTAGCTGGTTTTTATTTTAAGCCCTCTAAATTTGGACAAACATTATATTATGGCGCTGTAACCCCAAAACGAAGGCTTACAGAGGAATAGGCTTTGAATGTCTTTTCTTCTTTTTTGTCTTGAACTTGTCCAACGTCCATATCCGTGTTGTGGAATGTTCTGAAGGCACCCAAGTGGCCTTCAAGGCAGTAACAGTAAACATGATAAGAGTCATCTTTTTCTCTTTGATCCGGACAACAGAAGGTCATATCAGATGTACCGGGTCATTTCTCTGTCCTTTCTGGGGAAACATATCAAGACAGAATCGTCTCCGCTGTGACTTTAATGGGCCCATTCCTTAAGAAGTGCAATCTCTGAAACTTGGCCTGCTGACATGCTATGAGCTACAGTTGTAATATCTGTTTACAAGATGGGTGTGAAAGGATGTGGGGAAGATTCTCACTGTTCAAATTATTTTTTAAACCTGCCAAATGTATCTTATCATGAATACTGTTGCACAAGACTAAATTGTCATTAACTGTCAGCTTCTAGTTGTCTAAGATTGAGTGAGCATTTGATTCCCCTTAAGTTCTATCCTAAGACGGGAGGTGTTAATCATCCTTTACCCATGGCTGTGCTGTTTACCTCATTCAGGAGAATGACGACATCTGTCTCCCCACTCTCTGTTTCTGCAGTGAAGTCTCTGATCCCACAACTTTCCACTCCTAGGCTCTGAAAAGCACTAGTTACAGTTTTTTAGGTCAAACAGAGCAGGACGAGTATAATTGTTCCCCCAGACCAAACATCATATAGCAATTTCCCTCTCTTTCCCCACTTGGTTGGCTTTGTCTTTCATCAAAGAAACGCTACATCTGTACACCAGATCCAAGAGTAACAGATCCTTAAAATATACAGGATTCACTTTCATACTTCATCTCTTATACCATAAAGTGTCCTTGCAGTCTTGACTCTTCCTCTCTTCCTTTTGCTCTCCGCACCACAGTTGGCTGGCGAGGGAACCAAACAAGCTGCAGGCCAGCAAAGTCCTGGCTAATTACCAGTGCAGTCCGTTGCCATGTGAAATGTGATCTGTGAGGGATGACAATACGGCCATTCATTATTCATTAGAGCTGGCAGCCAGTCGCAGATCAATGATAGAACCTATCAAAAGCCAAACACCGGGCACTTTTACACTCGCCTGCATGCACCATGACCAGATGAGGTCTATTAGAAAAGAAACCGGTAGCTGAGCCTGCTGACTTATCTGGGGCATTAGTTGGTTCAGTTGGTTCAGCAGTGGGAGCTGGTGTGTGGTGGTAAGGGGGGGTGGGGGGGCTCTGTAGACTAGAGCATAATTTTCAATTTAAACCCTCACGCTGCTGTAGAGCCGTGAGCAAACACAGGCCTGAAGAAGATAGATGCCAACTTATTCATTCACTTGACCTCTGACCTTACTTGAGAGCCAACCTCTTGCGATTTGCATTGCCGCGAAATTTGAATGGTTCTCCACCTCATTCATGATGTCATTATGGGGGGGGGGCTGGGGGGTCACTGGGCCCACTGCTTTAATTTTGTAATGCAAATACAACATTAAACTGCTGATTTGATGTAAATGAAATGAAAAGCACCCTGTGTAAGTGCACGACCCCTGAACTAATGCACAGTTTTTGGCAAGTGGAGGCACAGCACCAACACAAACATAATTTTTTCCACTTGTCTGTTATTACCTGCTCTACCCCAGTGTGTTGTGAGGTACCACACTGTGGGCCTGTGAGCGTACACACACACACACATCTGTTAGTGATTTCGTGTGCCCTTTTTTTTTTTTTTTTCTGGGTCCAATTTTCCACTGCAGTTTCAGCATCGCACCGGTGTCCAAATTTAGCGAACGTTGTTGTTGTGGACAACAGTTATCCTTGTTAATCAAGCACTGTAACAACTCACTGGTGGGTGGTCTTTTGTTACACTGATTACTGGTAATCCTGCTATGATTTACACACACACTTAAGCTGCAGTTTGGGTTTAATCATGATTAGAAAAGTGTCAAGCAATAGGAGAATGTGATTGTAACTAATAATCATTTGGTTGTTCAAGATTAAACGATCTGTCGTATTGTCTTTGAGGTACACCCCAGAGGCAGCCTGTTAGATTTCAGCTGCTCTTGCACCATCTTCATTATCTTCAGTTTACAATATGTCTGTGCCTTGGTGGCTGTTTTTAAAGTTCATTAACATATAATGATTTTTTTTAACCAAGTGGAACTCATCCCATCTCATTTGTTGGCACAGTCTCTGAAGTTGAGTCTGGTTAATGTCAGCAAATGTAAACTGTTCTCCATTAAATGATTGACGTTTCTGTGTATGGACCTGTGACGTTCCTTAGTAGTCCTGTTGTTACTACTTTATCCTACATCAAACAGTTTTAAATATTAGAATGGTGTCAACCTTAGCTTCTTTCCTTACAAATGAATTGATTTGTGTGTGTGTGTGTGTGCTTACATCAGCTTGTGCAGACAGTGAGTCAGTGCTGGGAATATGAAATGGGTAATGCAAAGTTCAGCAGCAGCAGCAGCAGCGAGGCACAGCCACGTCGTGCTGAGCCCCAAATCACGATGTGCTCTGATGAACTGCTGCCCATTATTTATATATTTTTTGGTAGAGCAGATGGTGCAGTTCTACCCAGCTCTGTTTTTCAGCCCCTCTTAACTCAATCATTTTGTTTTGGACATGTCAAAATCGGTGACGTCAAAGAAAACCCAACAGTAATCTTCTTAGCCTTTCACAGATATTCTACCATTTGCTCTGTTTCTGTATACTTGTCGCTTTCTGAGTGAGTTTGACCTCAACCGGCAAGCAGCGTTTGTTCTGCCCCGGACCGTAAGCCTTAAAGTGGCCTGTGCAGGGAGGACGGAGGGAGAGAGAGAGAGCAGAGGAGGTCGCTGAATGACACACTCCTCTGGGCCTCTCTGATTACAAGCCCTTTGCCTCCTGACGTGAAGGAAATCACGACTGCGGAGAGCGGAGTGTACCTTGTGTGTGTTCGTCTGCACGTCTCTGTCCATCCTCAAAGAATGGAAGGTTCTGTAGCAGCCTGTAGAATCTGACTACTGTACAAAGACTTGTAATTGTTTTCACTTGTCCATTACATTACCTATAAGTCAGAGTCTCTTGCCTCTCCTCTGCTATCTCACTTCCTCTTTCTCCAGTGGACTTACATACTACTCCCTTCCCTCCCCCTTTATCCTGCTCCCTACTTTCAGTCTTTCTCTCCTCTCTCTCTCTTTCTCGTTCCCTTATCTTAAAAAGTATTCCCTCAGGATAACAAACAAGGGTCACATGAATATTTTACGAAGTGCAGACATGACCTCAGTGAGATCTCTCTTTCTCTCTCTCTCGCTCTCTCTCTCTCTCTCTCTCTCTGCTTCTTTTTTTAACCAAACTATAGAATCTGTAGGTGTTAGCAATCCAACTCCCCGACCGCAAAACTTTCTGGCATACTTTCCCTTTGCAGGTCTATAAGGCAAAGTCGGAGCAGCATGCACATTTATTTTCATGTACACCTTTCACACAGATTGAAATACTACCAGCGAGGCCAGCGGCGGTTGAAAGGTGCAGGATTATGATGCATATAAAAGCCCTCACCTTGCTTGTCCTGTGCGGCGGCTACTCGATGTTTGGCAGCAAACCTGATCGAATTAGACTTCAACTGATAAAAACAATCGAATCTTTCCCATCTTAAAAGCGCCCCAGATAAACCAAACGTCAACACACTCGTATCTTGATTGTTCTACTGCAGTCGGCTTACGCAGTTTTTTTTGCCAACTGAAAAGAGCCAGTCACGCAAAGGGGCTCAGCTGAAAGCAGAACCATGTGTGGGGTTGTAGTTAGCTAGCATTAATACCAAAAGACCCTTTCTTCTCTCCCTTCGTTTTTTTTTGGGGGGGGGGGAATTACACGACCATTAAATTACTCTTTTTTTTTAGCTATAAGCAGTCTGGCAAACATAGGAAATGATATCATTAGAGGGTTCTGTAATTGCTATCTCAGGTTTCTCCATACACTTAGTCCATGTGTGTTTGTGTGTGTTATTCCCTGTATGTCTCTCTCTCGCTTCCTCTCTCTCTCTCTCTCTCGCTCTCTTCCTCCCTTCCTCCCTGTGTGTGTATTTCACAGTGGTTTGTATCAAACGTGTCCTTAACTGCCTGTATTGATTCTTAAGGCTGGTTACTATAAAAGTGTGTGTGTGTGTGTGTGTGTGTGTGTGTGTGTGTGTGTGTGTGTGTGTGTGTGTGTGTGTGTGTGTGTGTGTGTGTGTGTGTGTGTGTGTGTGTGTGTGTGTGTGTGTGTGTGTGTGTGTGTGTGTGTGTGTGTGTGTGGCACTGTGTTGTGGCTTATATCTGGGCATTATCCAGACATTGCCATGAGAACAAAATTGTTGTATTCTGGTGCCAGCATAATTGTTATGTCTATCAAGACTCAATTGTTTAAATACTTCATTATGTTAAAGGACAAAGAATCCTATCAGGGGTTTTTGTTGCCTCTTTGTTTCCACTGTACGTATATGAGGGGATGGTTGAGTTAAAGGGAGCAGGGAAAGGTATTTCCCATGATTCAGTTCTAGACTTCAGTAAAGTGCTGTCTGCAGACAGACATTATGAGGTTAACTGGGTTTCAGCCCAGGGATCAGAAGTCATGAGAGCAGGCGAAATACAAATTACATTTTATCTTACTTACTGGATTTTATGTCTATTTTTGTTGATCATGACAGTCTTTATTAATCTGGTTTTAGGATGCGTAAATGTCCTGAGCCATAAGACAGAATGGCTCTACAGCTCAGTTTCTCTACAGAGTTTGCCTGATAATTGACCAGGAAGCCACAAATTTAGACAATCGCCAAGACCAAATGACCCTAAACTTTACCCAATTAAGATTTGTGATGAACTAATCTGTATCTGTCATGTATGAGATTCTTTTCAGTCCTTTGTGAATGGTTTGATTTGGTTCTTCTCTCTGATGTTCTATCCACCTTCAACACAGTCCCTCCACATTGTCCCGTCTCTCTTTATCGAACTGTTTGGGGTTTTATAAAGGCACACAAGATCTGCCAGGAGCTTTTTACAATCCCTCTGCCATCAGAATCCTTTTTGCATGATTGCTGGCCGAAATCCAATCCTGGAACGGCACCAAAAACCGAGACAGGACAAACAAACCCCAAATCTTAAGCCCATTTATCCATCTGCTTAAACAGGGATAAAAGTTTCCACTGAGCTGTAGATGGGAATTCATTAATTACATTTCAGCTCCAAATCAGCTCCTGGAGAATAGAGTAAGTGTTCAAGCTACATCAAGCACCCACCTGCCTGCCTGCCTGCCAATCACTCATCTGCATTGCGTGTCTAATTAATGAGAAGGTAACTTAACTTGCAGCAAGATTGAACATTCTCAGTAAACAACTACAGACGTGCAGTATTTGTCAACTAAGCCAATTTTAAGTCTTAGCTCAAATTTTTGTATGATGCATCTTATTCATTAGATCGAGTCTAGGCTAAAAAGAGACATCTAGCCCTGATGAGTGGAAATAGAACCTCATTAAGGATATTTCATCTAATGAATAAATGATAGGCTGACTTGTGTAATTCCTCAGTGTTGTCAGGCTTTAATGAAACTCTGCCATATTGTCACGGTTACATATTGGAAAGGGCACATGTTCTTTTTCGAGGGAGCGAGATAATAATATATTCTTTATTTGATCGGCGGTGGGTTACCACTATATTTAGCCATCAGCTTACATGAATCTCTATAATCGCTGGCTGACTGACAGGTTTTTATGTCGGTGAGATGATGATGGATTGTGACACGGAGTCACTCGCGTAGAAAAATGAAAAAGTGATGACTGGGAGAATAAGAGTAGGAAGAGAGATGGAACTGTGTTGAGGTATGAGCGTTTGACATTTGTGATGTTGTGACCTGATATTTGGCGGCGCCCCTCCTTACAGGTCTCAGTGCAGAGTGTCATGCCCAAACCCAACAATGAGTGAGCAGCCCAGTGTGACACACTCATGTTTCAGGTGACAGGTGGCAGCGCTGTTTAGTCTTCAAGCCCTTTGTCGACTGTAATGTCAGTCCTCTCTCTCTCGCTCTGTGTCTGTTGCACTGAACTCTACTCGCCATTACCAAAGATTATCCTTGAATGTTTGGGGCCATGCATCCTTAATTACCATCATCCTTAAGATCGGTTGGTTTTCACTGTTCCTCTGTCTCTCTTTATCCTTGTTGATCTGTACTCTGGCTAAATAAAAACAAAGTTAAATGCCCAGTTATCAAATCTAACCTGCCAGTTTGTCTCAGTTAGTGGCACAGTTTCACCCATGCGTGTTTAATTCTCCTCATTGTTATGATAAACGTGTTTGTCACGGTGGGTGTGTTGAGATGACCTGACATTTTGGGGTCATGTTCAAATGTATGACCTCAAATGTGAACTTAGAGGCCACTGTGTTGTGAGGAGATGTAGAGCACTTGACTGCTCTTGCAATAATTAGTTAACTTCCTCACCAAATGTATGCACAAAGCCAGTAAATAATGGTCTGTGTTGCTCTTTCCTGACCCATCTCATTGCATACAACTAGACGCTGTAGTCTCTATTTTCATTCCGTCCAATTAATGAGGTTGGTTGCCCTGCTTTAGTGTGTGTGAGTATGTGTGTATGTTCCTGGTGTATGTGTGTATCTGTACTGCTAGACGGTAAATCCCCGAGGGTTGAAACACTTGGCACAGCAGTCCAGGAGCCTGCACAGTTCAGCGTGTCCAGGGGAGAAACACTCGTCCTTTCCAAGGGGCTCTGTTGTAATAGCATGTTGACTCAATTAAGGTGCCAGTGTAGGTTGTAATTAAGTTGGGAATTTTCTCTAGGGCAAAGCCAAACACAGTCTATGAAGTCATGCAGTAAATACAAGTTGACGTTCTTGAAGTATTCTTTTTTTGCTGGTGCTTTTATATAAATGAGATGTGCTTTACTTTTATTGTTAAAAGTAGTCATTTTCCCCTCAGCTGATGGGATTGAAGTGTGTTTTCAAGTATGTGTGTTTGTGTGGTTGGACAGAGCTTCCTCACACTACAAAGAGCAGGAAACAGCCAGTTGCTGAGTCACAATGACGAAGCTTCTGATTGTTTGACTCTGGTTGTTGCAGAGGGTGACTTTTAAGGGCTGTTCTATTCTGCTCAAGGGAAAATAAAGACATACTGTCTGCATTCAATGTACTCTAGCAAATAATGGTGTATTTGTTTGTTTAGAGTTACGCTTGTAAGCATTAATGTAGACATGGGTTGTGGTTAAGGCTAATTTTGATCATCTGCATCTCCCAGAACCTAAGATAGGCTCTCCTTTAATGTAAGCAGTACCATAACAAAACTCCCATTATCTGTCCAACTTATCTGACAATAGCTCTGACAGCCAAGCTCCCTTTCAGCAAAACCATGAGACAATGTTAGACTCTGACAAGGTAGAGTGATAGAGACATTTCCCAAAATTAATCATGTGTCACACCCTGTGTAGTGTAATATGGAACAGGGTAGTGTAACGCTCAAATTAAGTTGGAAATGCAGTGCATGACCCACACTTGGCGTTACTGCTTTGCATGCGATCGAATGTAATGATGTTATGGATTTTAGCGTTGTGTGTACGTGTAAAGGGGTAGAGCTGCTTCCCTATGAGCTGAAAAGTGAACCATTCATCACCCCAAGGGTAAGAACCAGGTCGTGTAACAAAGGACAGGAGATGGTCTCTCTAGAGTGCATCCGTAAAAGGCTCGGGGCCATTAAGGCGCTGCGCCAGGGCGACCACAAATTATTTTTGGCACATATCGTCAATGCAGTTAGGTCAACATATTCTGGATCGTTGTCAGTATAAAGTTAGCACAGATGACCACTATTTGTACTCAGAAGATTATTTTCTTCTGATGATTCCAATTTGTATGTCAGCATGTCTTGTTATTGTGTTTCTGTATCAGCCTGTATTTGGGTACTCTTTCCATTATTGGCTTTTTTGTAAAGATTGATTGTTCCATTTTGTAACCACTTTGGAAAATGGTGGATGAGGTAGACTAGTAATCAGCCCCCAGGCAGAGTAATGATTATACAACAGCACAAACATGCCTGGTGCAAAGTGAAAGTGGAACATGTTGGTGGAGTAGATGCTTCTTCATATGCATTGCAGCTTAACAGGAATTTTCAGTAAGTAGCAGTAAACCGGCTGAATAATTGATATTTTCTGGTAAACAATGCTAACTGTTTCATACATCTACCATTCCGGTCAATTGAGTCCGTGGACAGCGTATTGATTTGATCTAAATATAGACCAAGGTTACATAAAACTTCCTAAATCATAATGTTGTTGCAGTTCCCTACATACTCTGTATATTGTAAGTATCTCATTATCCTGTACAGACTATTTATCATTCTGTGATCTTTGCTCCGGTGAGGTGGGAATTAAATGCGAATGATTCATTTCATGATTAATGGTAATCCTATATGAAGTCCTTGTAGACAGGCTGGGTCAGTAATCTGTCATTCTGGTTTGAGATGGATTATCACTGATCAATGTTCATTTGGGTATTTAAAAGATGGCTTAACCTAACTACAATCAAAGGAACCTAACTAATCCTAAACAAAACATGACATTTTGTTCACTCTGTTTCTGATGAACATTTTGCCTGCAGTCTATTTTGTTGTGAGGAGTGATTATTGACTTTCAGAGGTCATCTCCAAATGATTGATTTGTATCTAAACTTGTTGCAATGAGCGATTAACCTGAACTGAAGGGTTGTCCCTATATTGCTGAGCAAAAGAAAACAGATTGGATGTGTAAATAAAAGTCTATATCCTCATTTTAATTACAGCCTAGCCAAGATCTTAACAATTGACTTTTTTTTTAATTGCCACTGAAACTAAACCTCCTCTTTGTTCTTTAGCAGATGAGCCTTGGCTGGAGTCCAACAAGGGATTTCTTGAAAATGTTCCAAATTCAACAGAATCATCACCATCAGCCTTAGCAGCCACACACACTGAAGCCTTTGGGAACCCAGGCTCACTGAGTGCCCCGACATCCATTCCTGCACCGAACCATAACGCTAGAACTGCTGACATCAAGCTCTTTCACAGGGGCAATGTATCTTCACAAAACTCTAAATCCTTCACTCCAAGTGACCGCCTGGCAGGAGAACCCCAACTTCTTCCCACTCCTCCATTAAGCCCCACACAACCTGTATTGGTGTCTGGCCCACAGTTTGAGGTGCCGGCTGAACACTCCAGAGACTGGAAGCTGGCCAGAACAAATTCTGCCCAGCAATCTTCCTCTCACACTCAAACAACTACAGGATCCCAGCTGCAGCCACAGTTAAATATATCCCAGGCATCGTCAAGCCACTCTGCTTTTACCAGGTCAACAACACCTGAGCTTGGTGCTCTAGATGCATCTCCTAGTTTAGATTCCTTACATTACCCGAACTTGCTTCTGCAGACCTCAAGGAAAATCCTGGATGTGAATCAACTGAGCATGAGCAGTGTCCCGGTGCAGCAGAGCAACCAGGCACATGAGATGGACTTGCCCCTCAACCCAGCTGAGAATCTGGCCCCCAGCTATGTGCCTTTCATGAGCCCCCACCCTACATCACCTTCATCGAACCCTACAGAGGTCTTTCCAGATGAATTCTTCCCTTCCAACACCATGGATGGGGACTGGGGGTCTGGGGACTACTTGGAGACCATGTCGTATATGGGTGCAGAAGGAGATGACTACGCTCTGGTCACCAAGTTGCCCTCTGACATGTACGATCTGGAAGACTCTACAGAAATCTACGACACAGCCTTCCCCTCCAGAGTAGGCGTATCCCTGACCTCTATGCAACTCCTTCCTGTGTCTCCATCTCCCAGCGTCAAGACGCCGTACGCCACCGTTGTTCCACTTACATCCGTTCATCCATCCTCCTTCTCCTCCTCAATTCACTATACACTTGAGCCCACTCCCGCATCTCATAGTGATGTAGCCGAGGCTTCAGATATAGATTGGCCAGAGACTTTTACCATTGAACCAACAGATGTCCTATTACCTGACATGAATAGCTTGGAGTATTACACTACTCAGATGACCAAGGACAACGCCACTTCAGACACCGGAGCTGAACACGGGGGGAATGCTACCACCTCCGGGGAATTCCCTCTGCTGTCCATCAATGCTACACATATTACACCTACCCCCAGCTTCACTGTGCACCCGAGCCACATGCAAACTGCAGCGTATGGTAGTGAGGAGCAGCAGACCACCAACAGCACCGCATGGACTGAGGAGGAATCCTCCAGCGACGTGTCAGGATTGGGGCCTGTGAATGAAACAACCCCACTACATGGCATAGAGGAGATGGTCAACACCACTGAGACTTTGGTGCATCCTTCCATTGAACCAACTCCCTTCATCTATACCTCTTCCTCTTTCTGGGATGGTCCAGTGTCCATCAGAGAGAGTTCGGCCTCCTCTGTTGAGCTGGACACCATTGCTACAGTCGCCACACTGTCCAGCGCTACGACTTTGTTGCCAGATGATGTAATCTTGTCCTCCTCTCTAACGGATGTATATTGGTTTGTTACACAGTCTATCGTACATACCAGCGTACACACCACTCCCACCTTGACTGCAACCATAGCCCTCTCCCCTTTCCCTTGGGAACCTGCTGCCAATGCTACTCCTGGTACAATAGAAATAATTTCCACTGTCACTACTGTTTCAATTGAACCAACTCACAACTACACTCTAGGCTCTACTGAACCTCCATATAATGTCACTTCCACCCCCCCAGTCATGATTAATGATGAAGGAGTGACTGAGGTTGGAAACAACATCTCAACCCCAGTGACTTTGACCCAAGCTAGCACTGAAGCTAACACAACCTTTACTGTATCCACTACTACAATCGCTGTCACTACTTCTCAAGCTACGACTAGAGTTTCTGCAACTACCACCAGTGCCAGCTCCCTGTCTACCACCAGCAGTATGATGCAGACTGTAGCACCAACACCAAGACGGTTCCTCTGCAACCATGACAACCCTGCATATTTAGTAAAAATTGGTAAGTTTAAAAGCCAGCTTTGTGCCACATTATCATCAACATCCACATCCAGATATGAGATGTTTGTGACTTCAAACTGTATTTGTGTTATTCTCAAATAGGATCATAACAACCTTGTGCTTTCTTCTTCAGGTTTTCCTTCGGGTGCCACTGTTGGATATGCCAAAACCCAAGTCAGAGACATTTTGAAAGGGGAATTCAACAGATCAGTTGAGCTGCAGGTACGTTTGGAATTGGAAAATTGGAAATATTCTAAAATTTTCGTTAAGCTAGAGCTTTAGTGGATTGACATATTCGTACTTGTTGCGTTTGTATGTCTGTGTTTTCCTGTGCTTGTGTGTGTGTGTAAAAGAGAGAATGTTTTGTTGCAGTCACATTACAATCTGCAAGAATCATAGTGACCTTTCCACCACACTGTCATCAACTGCCTGTTTAAAACGTCTCATTTAAATATGAATGAAGGAATGTTGAACCGTGCTTCCTGCTCTTTGTGTCTGTGAAGGTTGTGGACCCGCCGCCAAAGTTTGTTTTCCGAGTGGTGTCTGGTCCAGTTGTGTACACAGCTATATCTGTTATCAACTCTCTGCGAAGATCTGGACGCCGCTTCATGTCTGTGTCTCCCAGCTGGACGATTCCGGACAGAAAATATCAGATTCACACAGGTAGATAGCTCTTCCTTAAACCTCTGTGTCGGAGCAAAGTGTAATAATGAACTGCCAACATTCAGAATATTGTTTCTGGTCTGACGTCCCCATCCTCGTCTTCATCTGTCCAGTATTGCAGTTTGTCCCTGCACACATCGATGTGCGCGTCTGCAACTTCAGTGAGAGCATTGAGAGAGGCTTGACCAGGGCTTTTGCAGAAGTGCGTCGGCGATCAAAGGAGTCAACTAATTTCACAGTGCATGTGAGTGCAACCACTAAAGAGGGTCACGCAGGAGTACTCAACTTCTAGTAGACAATTTGTAAAAGTGAATTTCAACTAAGATTCTCTCATGAAGATAGTTTGTTTTAGTTAAGTAAATGTAAGCTGTTTAAGCTTTGAATGAATTTACATCAGAATGTAAAGGATATTCTGCTCTTCATTTCCCTCTCTAATTGTGTTTCAGATTGTAAACATCACTATGACTGCTCCTAAATATCAACGCCTGGCGAAGGAGCCGGTGGACATCACCTTCACTGTGCGCGGTGCTCGGGGTTATCTGACCGGGTCTGAGGTCAGCAACGCTCTGATGAAGCTCACCACCGTGGAATTCAGCTATTACATGGGATTTCCTGTCCTTCAGATTGCTGAGCGTGAGTCAGACTTTATTTTAGCAATTTCCACTTCATTGCACAGTTACATCAGAATTTATCAAGGCTGTGATTAAAAATGTCTGCATTTTCTTCTTTTCCAATAGCTTTCCATTATCCAGAACTGAACACCACCCAGTTGCTCCGCTCGTCCTGGGTTAAAACAGGTATGACGTTTTTTCAGTTTTTGGCATTTTCAAATGCACTGCAGACATCTTGCACTAATACTGAATGGCCTGCTCTGTGTTCGTAGTGCTCCTTGGCGTGCAGGACCAGAAAGTGGCTGAGCGAACCTTCCAAGCCAACCTGGAGCGCCGTGTGGCCATGTTACTTGGGGAGGCATTGGGATTAGTCAGACGTGTCAAAAGAGCGACCATTGTTGGCAACAACAGTGTTCAGGTACTGTATTTATGTGTAAATGTATTCCGTACTGTATTTATTTTTAAGTAAGTCATTTTATGTTAGTTGGAGCTGGATGTTGCTTCTTCTTCTAGGTAGTGTAGTTTCTGCCTCTGAGGAATACAGAATTTCTTCATTGATTACACAGTAAAACTTTAAAAGCTCACCAATTACAATGTTGTTAATAGATGGCTCACCAAGTCTGGAAAGAACTTGTTTCTCAATATCACTTATATCGTTATTCCCCGATGCAAGCTCTCTCTAACTAGCGAGTCTAGAGTACTGAGGGCTCATTATATCAGCATTGCAGTGTTTGTAACCACTGAAAGCCTTACTGCTTTACTAATCAGGCTCTGTCTTTTGTGGGTTCGCTCTGCACCTGCTCAGCTCTGAGGGGACAGGATAGGGCTGTGTCTCCATGGCAACAGCATCTCATTCAGCCCAGGGCAAGCCACTCAAACACCAAAACCTCCTAAGTCCCCTGTTCTTTCTCCTCTTCCTCACCTCTCTGGTCCTGTTACTTGATGGCTCCTATGAGCCTCAGAGCTGCTAAGAGCGGATCAATTATTAATTATCTGTCGCTGTCTGTATCCTGCAGTTGAGATGATTATAAATGTGCTTCTGATGTTGAGAGGGCAGACAAAATGGGGGAAGACGGAGACAATGAAGGTAAAAGATTCAGAGAGAAAGGGGAGTTTTTCGCTGTTTGAGTTCAGGGACTCAGGAAAGATGTATATTTTAATATCACCTCAAGAAGTCTGAGTGCACATTAGTCTTTAAACACGGTGCTGTCAGAATGATAAATATCATCCTTGTTTGAGTAACAACCTTACTGTGCCTGACCTTTCTGTGTTTCGCATTCTTGCCTCCACCCACAGAGCAGTTTAGAGAAAAGAGCTTGACATTAATGGTAAATCTTTTATGACAGGTACTGTGCTATGATTAGATTACAGATGTGAAGGTTTGCTTGCATCCTTCCTTTGTTTGAAATGCTGTCTTTCAGTGATTCACAAATATTAACTGCTGTTTTGCACAGACACTTTATTATGGGGATTTTTTTTCTCACTTCCAGCCTATGGAACTACTGCCATTATGGAAGCCTAGGTTGGCCTCGTTTACATTTCAAAGGCTCAATTAAATGTCTTGGAGTGTGTTGAATACAAATAGAGTGAGGTGGTTTGTACAGTGTTTGATCTTGTGAAGAATCCTCTTTCGCCCACACACATGTACAGACACAAAGGCTCAAATATCAAACTGTTGTTGGCTGTCATGGTGAAACCAGTGTGATGCTGTAATCTCTCAGAATACAGAGTTGAATTGGGGTCACCCAATAAAACACACACTGTCGTCGTTCCAGTCTAATAACTGAATTAGACCTTGCATGTTGAAGTCTGCCCAGCCATTTTTCTGTGTCATCCCGATGCTGACCTGCTTTCTACGCTTTCCAGTAATGAAGACGGCAGACTGTGTGTGCCCGAGGGCACCCAGAGGGGGATTGTAGACACACACAGACATATTAGACATCATGAAGAAAGATTTTAACAATAACTGCTCCAGTGGGAATACAAATGCAAGCTGACATATCAGTGGTGGATGGTTTGTGCTGTGCCCTCCTGTGTTGATTTGTCAGTTTTTGTAGACTTTTGCATGCATAAAAGGAGAGCAATATCATGGACGCACCTCATGTTAATGGGGGTAATATAATTTCAAAGGAAACTACACAGGAGCCATATTAAAGAAAGGAGGAATACAACCAATTTTTAATGATTCACATGTGCTATTTCTGTGCTCCAGAAAAGGGTTTAATGAAGGAGAAGCAGGGAGGATGTGTGAGCAGGGGCCTTGACATCACAGTGAGAGCTGACATACAGTGATATAATATTGACCTTTAACAAGATGATTGCTAAACACCACAAAACTCTAAGGATTATATGCCTAAATAATATGGCCTGCTCCATGTCCCTTTACCTACATCTGGACATGTTTATATTTGGAGAAGGCAAAGGATTCACTGACATCTGCAAACCTTTATAGTCTGGTAATGGATCTATAATGACACAGGTAGCCTCCTTATAATAGTCTAATTATGCTTGATGATCACACTGTGAGGTTGTCTGACAGCCAAGGTATATAAGGCCCTGGCATCCGTATAAACCAACACATGTATCCTATATAGTTCAAAGACTGTTTCACATATATCAAGGTAATAGTATATCTAACACTCTGTTGCTCACACACAAATGGGTGTGAAGTCATTCATCATCAATATCACATACTGTTCAATTATTCAAAGGACTCCATCCCTTAAGGTTCAGTATCCAGCAGCAAACAAACCAGGAGTTAGATATTAGTTTTCAGTAGATAATAGTTTCCCTTATGTTCCCCTAAATGGTCAGAGCCTTTTTTGGCATTACTCTGTTTGGTTAAATTCATTGTAACTTTATATCCTGTTTGAACTCCCAGGTTGTGAGTGTGAATCAGATGGTGGGTGCGGACCACCCCTTGGAGATGGTTTATTTTGTGGAGGGTCCCACTGGGCAGAGGCTGCCTGCGGGCGAAACAGCCAGCCTGCTGAACGGCCTGGATGTCCAAAGGGCAGCCATTGTCTTAGGATATCGTGTGCAGGGCGTCTTGGCGCAGCGTGAGTACCTCTGACATACTAGATAACTCATGTTTCAGGGACACTGACTCATGCAGTGGGGAGGGTGCAAGTCCTTGAAATGAAAAAGTTCAGACCTTCAATGCCAGCAAAGCATCACAGTGATGGAGCATCCCTACACACTCTGAGATGCTGGTAAACTATTATTTTTTGCCAACAGAGGCAGATAATGTAATTGCCCTTCAAACTATGTTTATTGTTGTGGTCTCCCTTGAAATATTATATGGTTTGTTTCGTGAATAGAAAAGAGAAAGGAAGAAACTTATAATAGCATTTGAGCTAATTACCTCTCCTCAGACGTACTCTACCCAAAGCCTCGCTTCATCATTAAATATCTAAACAAAGTCTGAAGGCTTAATGAGTGAGCCTCAGGGGACTCCTGTCCCTGCACTCTCTGAGTTGTAATACTTTCCCAGGGGATGAAACAAGTGTTTAATTAAAACTAATGAACACCTGCATTGGAGATCATAACAGAACGAGTCAACTGTCCAAATACGCTGCACGTTCAGCTTCGCATCGACATTTTGACATTTCACAAAGTAACTCACAAGCATATGCACTGAAGTTGAATGTAAAATGCAACGTTTTGCTCCTCTCTCTCTCTGTCTCTCTGTCTCTCTGTAGCTTTAGACAAAGTAAACTCTTCACCCACTGACAATGAGAACACCAATATGTGGATCATCATCGGGGTGGTGATTCCTCTCCTGGTGGTCATCGTCATCATTTCCATTCTTTACTGGAAGCTGTGTCGGACAGATAAGCTAGAGTTCCAGCCAGACGCCATGACGTCCATCCAGCAGAGACAGAAGGTAAGGAGGGGGCAGACAGCTGGGGCAAAAGTCTCAACAAACGAAGCAATAATATTCACCTCTCAATATTAACCTCTCAATCATTGCACCATAGTGTATTAAAACTAAACAAATAACTGTATACTGAAACCAGGCGGTCTCATATTATGGTTTTCTTTCATGGTAAAGTATAAGCCAAAATGTTTAAATTCAAATGAACTATTCTTTTCTTTCATCTCTTCAGCTTTTAGATTACATTGGTAAAACTTTAATGTACTCAGTAGACAGATTTATTAAAGGACATGAGCTGATGTTGCTAGGAAACGAGATGTGCCTCAACTCTTCTTTTAGTCTATTATGAGCTCTGTCTCGTCCTCATTCATTTTAAAACACCAACAGACTTGCAGACCTGCAGCCACTCCAGCGTCTCACAGTATTTTATATTTGTTGAACTTTTCCTCCTTGTCTGCCATCATTTGAAACAGAAATACACCACTTTACTCTTTGAGGATTCTTTTGTTCGTTTGTTGCCAAACAGTCTCGATGAGCATAACCTTCATGATCAATCCGGCTTTTAAAGCAGCTTTTTATGCAGTCCTTTCAAGCTTTCTATGCACTTCTATCCGGGCTTTTCAGTTGATTTCACTGTATCTGGCTTACATTCCCCTCCACTTGATTTATTTTGGTTGAGCTGAGCTGGGAACTAATCCCCCCACAGTGGTCTAAGGCAAAGAATCAAAGCTCTAATGTGCAGAGGCATGGAGTATTTACGCTGCCCTCTCTGCTTAACACAATCATCTGTCACTTAATACCACTACTCTTCCCTCAGTCTACTGCCTCATTCAGCGAATCAAAGAACACTCTTCCCCTCGCCACTGAGGGGGTTATACAGTTTAGAGAGGAAGAAGAGGAAGAGTATGAGGAAGAGGAGGAGTATGATGAAGAAGAAGAGGAGGAGGAACAAGATTTAAAAGCGGGGAAGGTACAGAGCAGTGTCTGGTGATTTGTAGATGGTCTAGATGAGATCTGACTTGTGTTTTGTCGTAGTCGTGTGCAGTGTTTTGTCTGATAAATATCTTTCCTTCAGCAAATACTCAAATATGGAAGAATATATCAAGAACGATACAGTAGACATAGTTTATTAAGTAGAAGATGTTTTGAGTTTCAAGATTTCAAAGGGAGTATTTCCATACATTATTGCTTCTGTTTAGAAGTTTATAGCTCTTGCCAAAGGCAAGCAGAGTATGAGCAGTGAAGAAGAAGAGGAGGAGGAGGAAGAGGAGGAGGAGGAGGATGAAGAAGATGAGGAAGACGACGAGGATGAGGAGAAATTGAAAAAGAAAGCAATGATCCCTGACGAGAGGACGGGACATTGGCAAAATGCAATGCTGAAGAAAATAGAGGAGATGAAGAAAGAAATGAAAATGTTATCTAAAGAGAGCAAAGCCAAAGAGAAGGTACATGGGTTAGTGGCTGTAGAGACTAGTGTTTGTTTGTTTTAGTGGACTTCAGGGTACAACTTCCCCTGGTAAGGATGGACACACAGTATAAAACATTTGGTGGATTTTCTCTGCACCTAAGCAGCCATCACATTAGTCTAAGTCTTGAAGGCGTTGTACTCTGTAGAGCCTGAAGATGATGTCATAGATTTGCATCTGTCATGTGTTTGCTTGTGTCTCCCCGAGTTAGCACTGTAAAGTAGTTATTTGTGCATAGAATGTGTGCGTGATAGCATTAGGTGTGCATCTGCTGCTTTTATTTAGCCGCAGCGTTTCATATAATTAAACCAGTCCTGCCATCCCAGCTGCAGCTATTTGAGTGCTTTCCCTTTCAAAGACCGGCCTTGTTTATAGGCCATGGTGAAGAAGACCAGAGCAGCACACACACAGACACACAGACACACACAGACACACACTCACACACACTCACACACTAGACATATACACACGCCACTCTAGCTGCCAGGATTAGCAGCGTCACACTGGCAACAACCACACCGGAATCACGGCGGATTAGCCATTTTAAACAACACACTTCACACAAACTTGCACAGTTTTTATGGGAACGAGCGTCCATATGTTCACAGAATTAAAGGAAGCATGTCGGTCTCTTCCCTTGTAGCCACATTTCAGCTTCACAGAACCAGTGTTATGCAAACTGCAAGCACACTCAGATCTGACATGCAGTGTTTACGCCTATACTCTTGGAAAGTCCCTGGGGTTTTGCACTCAGATATTCTCCCTGCTTTCATCCCCCCGGCCGTCCCCCACCGTCTCAGCAAAGCAGACTGCTCACTGTTTTTTTCCAACATCTCTCTCTCTCTGTCTCTGGCTGTCTGCGTCTCTATCTGATAGTCTTTGCTTTTGCCATCATTGCTTATCTCTCTGAGTGTCCCAGAATAGGCACTTTTACTTTACTTTTTACTTATTTCTTTTATGTACCCCTCACTGGCTCACCTCTGTCCGTCCTTCTGTCTCTGTCTCAAGGAAACTGTTGCCTCTGCCATTCTGATTTTTATTCCAAATGTTTATTCCCCATTCCCCCCTCTCCTCCCCCCTCCCTGTTCTGACTTTCCTCTCGCCTCAGTTGCAGGCTCCCAGTGTTAAAGGCTTTGACTTCGCCAAGCTACACCTCGGTCAGCACAATAAGGATGACCTCATGGTGATCCAGGAGCCCGGCCCACCGGGACCCGGCTCGGGGGCCCTCCCCACGTCTGTCAAAGACGGGTTCGGCCCGCCAGAGAACGGGGAGATCCCTACCCCCACATCCAAAAACTCCTCCACCAAGGCATCACGCAGTGGAAGAAGAAGAGGAAGGTCTGGCAGCACATTAGAGCTCCAGAAACTATTAATGGAGAGTTTGAATAAGTGTTTCCAGAAACCAGAACATTAAGTTTGATTAGGTTACATCATCTATGCCATAGTGTTTTTAAAGATAAGGGGGAAAATAGATTAGTGGTCGATTTTTGTGTCATGTTTCACTTCTCACAGATCTTTATATTATATAGTGTAGGTGAGGTCATGTATAAAGCTTACTCTATTTTACCTGAGTCAGTCAGACCAAAGCTTTTAACAGATCATTCATTAGTTATTGATGCACAGGAGAGACAGAGGACCTTTCCTCTTATTCATGCACACTATGATCACTTCTTTGATAACCAATAGATCTTATTGTGTTAATTAGGATTTCATAGCCACAGACCTTTTGCCACTTTTCATAATGATGACATGTTTGCTAAAATATGTTCTCCATTTCTCTCACCTCCCTTCTTACTAATTGCTCCGGCTAATAGACAGTGTGTGACTCAGACAATTATCAAAGCAGTCATTATCTCATGTATTGATAATAGATTGTACTTCTGTCTCTAATATTCTCTGTTGCACCGGTAATGACTACATTTCTACATGTTATTAAATATATTGTGTATTTCCTGGGTAGGATCTCACCATCAGAGCGTGACTCGGTGGTAAGTGACCATTCCACTGAGCGTGAATCAACGGAGGAGAACCTGAGAGCCCACGCTACCCCCAATGACAGCAAGCAGACACGTAAGGTCCCCATCAATGTTTTAAAGTTGCTTTGGCAACCCGCACATCATCCCATTAAACACAGGGAGCGGACAGGAGGGGGAGGGGAAACGGGAGACTGAAGGAACCGGTTAGATTTGACGACAGGAAGCTGTAGCAGACAGGGAAAATGACAGAGGGGGGTGCAGATTGAGGGTTAGGGGACAGGGAAGTGATGGAAAATGAGGAGAGGAAGATTGATGAGGGAGAATAACATTAATCCATGCAGTGACATGACGACTGCAGGGGTAACGCGTCGAGCAGAGGAAGACTGGCAGGTCGGTGAGGAAAATGGGGTCAAAGGTAGGAGGAAGGATGGAGTTAGAGGGGGAGAAGTGTCAGCCTGTTGATAGATATTCTCCTGCGGTACCACCCAGACTACAGGCTGCAGCCAGACTCCAGGCTGACTCACACACAGAGGAACGCCGTCTGCTTTGTTTTTGATAAGCCTCCGTCTGTCCACTGCTGATTCTGCATATACACTCCACACAGTGTTTATAAGGGTTACAGACTGTTTATAAGAGCCTCTGTATTATGTAATGTCCCATCTATGCTCACTGGTGCCCTCTCTTCAGAACGCTGCGCCATCTTTCCTCACACTTAGCGAGACTAGAAGAGGAGATTTATCACTTTGTTCCTCCTTGATGACTCTTTCCACTTTTCCTCCCATGTCTCTCCTGAACTCAATGGACTCCACTTTTACTTTTAACAAAACCCTTCTCTCTCTCTCTCTCTCTCTCTCTCTCTCTCTCTCTCTCTCTCTCTCTCTCCACCCCCTCTCTCCACCCCCCTCTCTCTCTCTCTCTCTCTTTCTCTCTCTACCATTTTGCCTGTTGTGTTTATCTCAATTTGATCTCCTTCCTCTCAATAAAACTCTCTTTCTTTCTGTTGTGGTTTGCAGGCAAGAATAGAATTGGTAAGAGTCCTGTCCTCATTCAATCTGTCCTCATTCAGACCTCAGGCTTGACCTCCAGCAGCTGTGTCTGTTTGTTTGTGCGGTAGCTTTGTTCATTGCTTGATCTCCTCATCCATCACTCTCTACCGAGCTGTCAATCACCGCGTAGAAGCAACCCACCTCTAGAACAAAGCCAGAGCTATTGTTTAAATGTGGCTTTTGCTCTCTAGAAGTATGTATAGAAATACAAAGGTGGTGAGTTAATGTTGTTGCTTCCACAGCCAGAAACTGTTTTTGATTTTGTTGAGTCATTCCATTTCAGTTAAAGTAAATGTTTGGCTGAAATCCTTACGCAGTAGTTTTCCTCTCTCAAAGCTCTATCCCAACATTAGCATATAGACTTGCTTTGACTCGACTGTACTGACTGACATATGACCTGTTTGTACTGTCCTGCTTTGTTTTCCAGGTCCTCCGCCTGTGAATGGTACAAATGAGCAGCTGTCCTCCGCCTCCATCTTTGAACACGTCGATCGGATGTCTCGCGCCACCGATGCGAGCAGGAGACTGCCGAACAAAATCCAGCTGATCGCCATGCAGCCCATGCCCGTCCCCCCACTACACAGCCCCCCCGCCAACGGCAAACTGACCAACACCAACCACATCAACTCCGAGGTTTGAGCCTAGAAACAACAATCAATGTTACTCAATGATTTATAATGGTCGAAACTTTTACGATGAGGTGGCTGTAAAACTATTTCTTCCTTCCCACCTCAGATCCAGGTAGCATTGAGGCACAAGTCAGAGATTGAGCATCATCGTAACAAGATACGCCTGCGTGCCAAGAGGAAGGGACACTATGATTTTCCCACTATGGATGACAACAGCATTAGAGACACCAAGGACCAGGATCGCATCTATCAAAAAGCACAGATGCAGATTGATAAGATCCTGGACCCAGACTCACACCTGCCGCCCATCCTCATGGAACCCAAGAAGAGGTGAGGGCTCAAACAGACTCTATATGGGGATCAAGGAGCTGGTTATTCATGTTATCTGAATGTGGTTCCGGGTCGTTTAACCTTTTGTTTACAATTTCCATATGATGTTTCTGCGTCTGTCTCTCAGTGGGCGAGGGAGGCGCTCACCCAGACAAAGGAGGAAAGACCAGCTGAGTGGAGGCATGATGGATGCAGACAAAGACCACCTTATCACTGAAGACGCTGATGCCTCCTACAGGAAGTGTCCAGGGGTCAACAATGTGGCATATGTGGTGAGTAATACCTGTAAAAATATCCAAAAGGCTTTCAGAAGTGGCTTTATAATCCGGACTTTGGACTTTTAGGGCTTCCTGAATATGTAAAATGTTTTCTTTATTATTGATTTTTAGTTTTGTGAAGGTTTTGATTAATAACTAACCAAATTCTTCCCCCTCCTCCTCCCCTGCCTCGTGCATTGATTCCAGTCGGACCCTGATCAAGGCCCAGGATCCCCTCACAGGAGCCCCTCTCCCACTGATGACGTCTTCTTGGGTCCCACTTCCTCTCCACCAGGCCATGCCCCTCCCCCGCCCCCTTACATGCCTCCCCAGCCCTCCATCGAGGAGGCACGGCAGCAGATGCACTCCCTACTGGACAACGCCTTTGCCCTGGTCTCGCCCACTTCGCCGGGAAGCACGGCAGGGATCACTCTGCCCGGGGTCAACACCAAACCTGCCGCCTCCAGCCCTCCAGGCCGCGGCCACAGAGCCTGGGCTCCCTCCTACTCGGCTCTCAGCCCGTTCCCTAGTGTGAGTACTTCACCACCGGGGAGATTCACCCTTCAAGATCGTGTTAAGAGTGGATAAAGGATTAAATGTATTTAATGAAAATCAAATCACATTATTTTCATCGCGGACTGAATTAAATCATTTCTCTCAGCAATTAGATCAAGGCCTTTGCTGGATTGAGGCTGAGTAAGATGCCAGGTGTCTCTGTTTGATTCAATAATCTCAGAGCAGACCTGGAGCTTTACAGCCCCAGACTCTTTTTTTGTATCTTTCCACAGACAAAACATAGACAAAGGTAGTCCTTAGCCTTCACTGTCTCTTCCCTTTCTCCAGTTTGTCTGCTCTCTCTCTCTCCTGGCACAAAGCCTGTAGCGTCAGGTTTAATCGCGCCCTCTTAGCAAACTAATCGGTTAAGTATTCCTCCATCTGTCACCCCCATGTTGCTACACCCTTACAACCCCACTCAGCTACATTATGTACAACCTTTTAACCCTCTCAGCTCTTAACTACCAAGGCTAACTACTGCACTCTACATATACATGCCCTGCATTGCCTCCTGTCAGTGTTGACTGTTCTTTTTACACTTGAGCTGAATTGAAGAGTTTGTCTTAAAGAGGATCAACATATATTCCATGTTTGAGTCTTGACCCTGATTGGACCAACAGCAATTTTCACCCCTGGATGCAACATAAAGATAACAGTGAGCAGTGGAGCCATAAGAGCATTTGCTGCTTTAATGTGCTGTGGAAGATCAATGGTAAAAAGCAGGATATCCTCTTTTTAGGAATTGCTTGTTATAAATAAGAGTGTGTGAGGTGACTCTGCTGGGATATTCAGAGATAAAGAGCTGTGTTATTTTGTGCTGAGGCCGACTACAAATGTCTCCTCTAGTTAAGGGTCTACGTCTGTTTCAGTCTTTGACTCCTCCAGTGAACCTGTGTGTTTGTTTCTCCCTCAGAGGTTTAATGAGCTCGCCATGTCCCCGCCTTCAGGCCCGGGTCTGCCACCAAGGTCAGTGTGAACCTGCACATGACAACCAAGAATTCAGGAATAAATTAATTAATAATATGTTCTGGCTGTTCTGCACTAAAAGGCTTTCATATTGATCAGTATGACCTGATTCCTACCACTTCACCACTGGGAAGGTTTCCCTCTAGGTGCATTTTGGTGAATTGGGCCTCATGCATTATAAATGAAGACTCATCTTTATTTCATTAGCTTTGGTCTTTTAACCGGCTCCAAAAAAGACCAGGGCACCCATACACACACCCAGTAATCAATCAATTAATAATCACACACACAGGCACACACATAAGCTAGCGTCTCAGTGTAATTCATTATAATGCTATATGAACTCCATGAGACCAATTTGAATTTTCTCATAGTTTACCTGTTTACACGTCTCTTGGGCATCACACCTGCAGATGTGCATAAAGCTGCATGAAGGAATGAATCAGTGCTTTTTGAAAGTGTCCAGTGTGTGTGTTTGTGTTTGTGTTCCAGGCAGGGCCTTGGCTCCAGCTATCTGCCACCTGGAGAAGCAGCCGGTCCAGGTGAGCAGCTCCAGCCAGACAGCCTGTACTCCAGCAGGGGCCTGTACGCTGATGAGTTGCCCTCATCTGCCAGACCGAGACCAGTAGGGGGCAGTACAGGTGCAGTAGCAAAGACACGCAGTCAGCCTGGTTCAAGGGCCATCAATAGTTATTGGATTCACATTTCCATCTTTCACAGCACTGAATTTGCGGCATTTTTCCAAGAAGAAACAACACAACAACAGTCACTTAGTACAAAATGCATCAGCAAATAGTAAAACTGTGGAGTAACTCCTGTTATTTACAATATGACCTGCAGCTCAGCAGATACACAGAGAGAGAGAGACAGGTGCAAAGATATATTCTTCTGAGCTTGCTGAGGATCATATGTCAGCTTCATCTGATGTGTGTGTGTGTCTCTGTGTGTCTCTGTGTGTGTGCAGGTGCCCAGTTCCACCATCTTACACAGGTGGGCTTGTCAACTCGGCTGAATGGTTGCCCTGTAGGTGTCAGGGTTCCACCAGGCCAGAACGGGGGCATGGGTTGGAACCACTACCATGAAAACAACTTCTCCAAGGCTTCACCTGAGAAAGATGAAGTAAGTGAAACTCCAAAATCATACTTGGTCTTATTTTCATTAAAGAACTCTTAAACCAATCCTTTGATAGATGATGAATTTTAACATAAATAAATATAGTTTGTATATCATGCTACAATCTCTTCTAGGTCTCCACCATTTTCTAGTTCTGTCACTCGCTGCACTTCACTTTATTCTTGCTCCTTAAAGACTCTCTTTCTTTTTCCTCTCTACCTTCCCTTCCACTCTTGGCCTGTCCTTCCTGTCCTCAGTTCCTGGACTTTCCTGACTACTCATCCTCGTCTATCTTCCAGACACCCAGGAGTGCTCTCAGGGAGCCTTCAGCCCCTCCTCCCCACCTAGACACCCCTGGGCTGGGCTATCTTCCTGCCCCAGATTCCCTGGACATCTCCCCTCCCACCCACTCCTCCGCCTCCCTGATCAAGGCCATCAGAGAGGAGCTGTTGCGGCTCTCGCAGAAACAGGCAGCTGTATCCAGCTATCACAGCTGAAGTCCAGCCTCCGGCCCTTACCAGTCACACCACTGACCCTGCCTTTCTGCTTTGCCTAATCTAAACGATGCTTCCCATGGAAGTCCAGACTGTACAGCAGAGAAGTAACCCTGCTAACCTGAATGAAGAGGCGGCCGGAGAGATTTCTAACTGAAGAACCGAAGCTGAGTAAAGTTAGTTTGAGTTTGCTTGTGTTGATACAGAACCAGGGTTGTTCAGAGTACAGAGACAGTGTTGATAACATGACAGTATGAACAGTGTGCTGGACCTTCAGATGACATCACATGAGTATTTGATTTCTCTTCCCTGCACTTCAAGTGGATCATAGGAAGATCACTGCCAACATTGATCCATGCTTCAGAACTTAATTCTGCTCCATTTCTTTGGATTCAGTATCCTGTGTAACGATTAGCACCGGCTTCATGCTCATGCTGCCCTCACCACACACACACAATATAACACAGTATCTATTTCTACAGTATTCGCACCTTAAAAATAAAGACAATATCTGACATTACCGTGCAGATATTTGTTGTTTTCTGGAGTTCAGATTAACTTTTTCTACCATCATCAGGTGCTACTTTATGTGTTCTGCCATGATGAGCCATGCTATGCCTCCACACTGTGATCTCCTTCATCTCACCCAGTCTACTGTACCAGCCTACAGTAAGGTCATAGTTCACAGCCAGCAAAGTCAGCCAGCCTGTTCAGAGAGGAGACGCTCGTAAGCACTACCTATTCTTTCTTACTTACTTAACAGTTGTACAAAGTTAGTCTGAGATCTTTTTGAGTTCTTCGGCCCCTGCCTCGACTTACACATCTGTCTTTGCGAGTCCTGCCTTCGTATCCGTGTTTATTTATGTTTAGTAGCTACCAGACGGCTAGAAACACAGGGAACCAGTGGCCTTGACGTTACTGTTTAGAGATGCAGGCACTAATATGTTATTAATAATAATGAATAGAAACATAATAAGGACGTACTTGACGGCGTACTGTGTGTGCTCAGTATTTGGTTGTAATTCAATGCACTGTATGCAGACTACTTGGTACAGCTCAGGTCCTCAAAAAAAAGAGATTCCTATCGGTCACATTAATCAAAAGAAAGGGATTTGGGTGGTGTTGTACTATGAGGGAACGTTATTAACATTCACAGATCGTGTTTCTGTTTTTTTTAACTTTATTTATAATCTTTTTAATGCAGTATTGAACGTTTTGCTTTGCCTTTTTACAGAGTGTGACTGTACTGTCTTTCTGTCATCTGTTCATATTTTCTCATGTTATTATGTTCTACTTAAATGTCTCTTTGTCATCCTACTGTTTGATCTTCTTCTTCTTTCTTTTTTTACATGTTACACTCCCCGAGACGCTCCCTGACCCTTTGCTTTGTGATATTTTATTTAAATAGAATAAAAGAGGAAATTGTGGCTTTTGAAAAGAGGGTTTGAAAGTGTGTGTAGCTCCAGTATGTGGATGAGTAAGATACCAGGTTCTTCATGTTTCCTTTCATCAATCTCACACTGAATGCCTCCATCTACTGGTTGTGTACTGTAACAACACCCTCTCGTGTTCACCCTCGTTCCCTTTTTTGTTTGTATTTGTATTTTATTTCTCTTAGTTGAAGTCATTTCTTTGTCCCTGTGAAGTATTTGTTGGCTGGCCCAACCTTTTAAGTTTCATTAGTATGTTTGCATGTTTAATTATTGTTGTATTATTTTTTTTTGTTCTGGTCTTGTTTGTGTTTTTTTGCGCATGCTGTTCCAAAATTCTTGAAATACAGATGAAACTGTCACGTGCTGCGTCTTCAATCTTACACAGATCCAGATAGTATTCTTACCAACAAGTCAGAGGATCAAGATGCGTAGTTGCTATAACTCCTACAGCTTGATCCGACAGAACATTTGCTGTATTCATTTATGTTTTCATTCATTATTTGTGCATTTCTTATTTATGTCTTTCATCTTAATCATCTGAAAACAAGATTTGCATGGACATTTATGATTTAAATCAGGTATTTAACAGTTCATTTATAGATCTGTCACTGCAGGTAAACTGAACCTCACCTATCACTCCCAGTCTGACACCTAGAGATCTAAGCTAAGAATAATTTGATCATATTAAATGGAAGAGGAATGAATGAACACAGGCTAAATAAACATCATTACTGGCCAATCATCACTATGAAAACTGTATAAAGTCAACATTTGCTTGTGTGTGAGCAGCTTTCATACCTGCAGAACATAGAGGTGAGCAGCAGAGACCAGGACAGAAGAAATGTTTGCCGGTGTGTGTGTGTGTGTGTGTGTGTGTGAGGTTAGTTTGAGTTCAGTGTTGCAGTGTCACAGGTTCCTCTTCACATCATATTGACTCACAGTGTTCCTGGCTGTCTAGGTGAGCTTTCAACCCAAACAGCAGTTAGCGCTGACTCACACGCAGGAGAGAGGAAGAGTGTGAGTAAAGGAACAGAAGAAGACACAGTGATGAATGTCATTCTGAGCAGGATCAGGATCGTGTTGTTGTCAATATCAGAACTTCCTTTATCCACTGAAAGATTGAGTTCATTGTAATTTGAGTGAATTGAGGAACATTATATTCTTTAAAAAAAAAGCTACATTACTGGATAGATGCAATAAAAGGTGAAAATATGACTCAACATCCACAACTGCTACATGATACACAAGCAGGTGCAAGGTTTCCAAATCTAGACTCTGAAATCTGAATCTTGACCTTGGGGCTTTAAAAAAAAAAAAAAAAAAAAAAAAAAAAAAATCCCTACCTAAATCCAGTAAATGCATGTCCTTACCATTATCAACCACAAGGTGTCAGCACATCACAAGAAAACAAACCCCACCCCTTCCACTCTCCACCTCCCAATCACAGCAATGGCTGCTGCTTCATACAAATGATGTAACCCTCTCTGTTTCTGAGGCCGTTCATGTGCCCTTCACTTTGAATGGGTAACTAGCACAACATAGGGAAGTAGCAGTGGTCGATGAGTGATGCCTCCAACGAAACCAATCTGTTGTAGGTTTACACACACACACGTTCGCCCCCCTGCTGTGTGTTGTGAAGTCCCAGCACATGGACGGACTTGTATCAGACACTTGCTCACCTCTAATCCCATCACAGGAAGCTAAAGCCACTGAGTGATGCAGCTCAATGCTCAGCAAATCTCCTGAACTCTGCTGAGCACCACAGGATGCTGCTCCTCGGGAAGTATCAACACACGCACGCACGCACGCACACACACACACACACACACACACTCAACAGTGAAGACATAATCAGAGCACTACACAACCTGTACTGGATGGAAACATGATCAAAGTGTCTCTCTCTCTCTCTCTCTCTCTCTCTCTCTCTCTCTCTCTCTCTCTCTCTCTCTCTCTCTCAGCAGTCGTGACATATTTGAGAGCAAATCAGAGTCGATCCTCACTGATATTCTTCAATAACAAGCTTTCATTTCACGGCAGCTTTAATCTGTCACTTATTGATTCATTAATCACTGGAACTTTGCATTCCAAACATGTGCTCTGCTGCTCTCTCTCCTCTCCCTTCTCTCCTGCAGGGTATATAAGTGTCCCATCCTCTCTGTCTCCTTGTGAGGTCTGAACCTCTCCTCCAGCCTTTAATCCTGTCTGTGCGCTGTCCCGTCGCAGCTCAGCAGCTTGTCAGTCTCGCCCCGGCCCAAGCGGCACAAGAGCAGATGCAGGGAGTTAATCTGGATCATGATGGTTAATTACGGCCCGGGTGTCCTGTGAGGAGGGAGGGGGGAGGAGGAGGAGGAGGCGGAGGGTGGTCTGGGGAAGCTCTGAGGGGAGCAGAGGTGCAAGCGTCCACCAAAGGGAGGAGTTCACTTGGCTGTTCTACCCACTGACCTTGGAGAAAACTGAGGGAGGGAGGAGGGAAACAGAGAGAGAGAGAGAGAGAGAGAGCGAGAGAGAGAGAGCAGAGCAGATTCCGGCAACAGCACACTGACAGAGTTCCAGCACTGCAGCTCCCTCTGAGTGCAGCCACTCATGCAGCCACGTATGACTGACAGCCGGAAAGACAGGACAGTAGGAGGAGACGAGAAGTGAGGGACAAAGCCTTTGAGAGATGACTCTGGCTCTGTCACAGGGAAGGACACACACACAATACAGCCTTGTGAGTAGACTGCTATCCGCTGTGTGATTTGACTGGGACCTTGTGTGTGTGTGTGTGTGTGTGTGTGTGTGTGTAGTTATTGCTGTGATGTGTGTGTTGGTATGGATGTAATGGGAGTCACAGCTCAGGAATGTATGGATGCAGTAAGGAGAGAGGTATGTTTCTCAACTGGAGCAGCACAGGCGTCTTTCTACGCCCTGTTTCTGTATTCAGGGTGTTGCCATGGCGAATATGTTTACTTTCCATTGTATGTTGTGTGATTGCGCCCATGCATTAGTTGTTTTAGACTTGTGTGTCCATGTATGCTTCCTTTATTCGTGTGCGGATGTTTGCAGAGACATTCCGGGTTGTGCGACGCCAATGAATGAAGCTTTACTGTAGTTTCCGGGTTGTGATGACATCACTGAGACGCCAGTCCTCACCCTCTGTGTTTACCACTATAGCTTTTTGTTAAATTATGCAACAGCTTGCATGCAGCATTTAGACAGCAACCAGAGCTGCTGTGTGTGTGAAGCAGTCGCAGCAGTACAGTGTGTATAATCATGACACTGCAGCAGGAAGATGTTTACAGGACACTTTGCAGCATCCAGCTACGGGCCGGAGCAACACACACAAAGTCACTGTCAGCCAGAGATGTCACTGTTTCCCACTTTCACCGCCTGACTCGAGTGAATATGCTGAGTTTATGGTGCGTAGAGGAATGCTGAGGTCAAGAGCAAAAACTGCATTATTTCACACATCCACCCCTCCTCCTCCTCCTCCTTCTCCTCTTCCTCCTGCTCTCCCATCATCATCATCTCTCCCTCTCCACCGGCCCCCCTGGTGCAGGTTATCTTTGCTGTGTAAGTGGGTCGTTTTCCTGTTTCTCCGTCTGACAAATGGCGTCAGGGAACATTCAAGAGGGGAAATGCATGCGGGGGCGTCCACAAAGGTCGATTCCTTAACTCATCTGAGTCCGTAGAGTAAGTTAGTGTGTGTGTGTGTGTGTGTGTGCACCAGCATGACACAATAGAGGAGAAACATGGATCCCTGCTGATGTGTGTTTTCACAACAGATGAACAGCAGTGAAGGTTAGAGAAGGAGAAAGCCAAACTGAGGCTCACTGTGGTCACATCAGGTAACTTCTGCTTACACAAACTCTTGGATACGGTTGTCAAGGTCATGGTGCAGGTTGTTTCTGTCCCTGTCCCTCCCTCCCTGGCTCTCTCCCTCTCCCTCCCTCCCTCCCCACCAGGCTCTACTGTATCACAGTACAGAGTGTCATATTGTCCGCCACAGTGCTGTGCAGCGCTGAGTAGGAGTCAGCTCTCATGTGATGTTCAAGGGGGAGGTGAATAGCTGTCATTCATAGGCGGTGCCCGTTTGCTCGGCAGCTGCCCTCCGATCTGACTTCACACACTGATCCTGCCGGTCAGCTGCTCCGGGTTTTCTCCCACAGGCAAACTGTTGTCCCCTCGTCCAGAGAGGTCGGGGCATCAACTGTGATTAGCACGCCTGATAAAAAGACTGTGGAGAGGGGATGGTGTGTGATCAATGGGATTCCTCTGTCGTCACGATGTGGCAGGAAGCACAGGTTCATAAATCATCACTTACTTTGGGATAATCACCTTGAGTTCACTGTTCAAGATCAATATGCTCGTTCCTGTTTTCAGCTCCATTTGTCCCGTAAACTTCCCCAAACCTGACCCAAATGTTTCAAACTAGGTGATGAAGTGGAGAATATGTAACTGGCGCACTGCATCCAGTAGCAGAGTTGTTCTGTGTAACTTTGTAAAGTCACACTCTGCTGTAAATCACTGCTGATCTGCTGACAGCTTTAATCTGCTGCTGCACTGCTGCAAAGCACAGATGCTGGATGTGTGCAGGACAGTCAGCAGCAGCAACAGCGGCAGACTGCAGCCCTGGCAGGACCTGTGTGTGTGTGTGTGTGTGTGTGTGTGTGTGTGTGTGTGTGTGTGTGTGTGTGTGTGTGTGTGTGTGTGTGTGCAGCAGAGATGGTGATCAGGATTTACAGTGGAAGTCATTGGGAAAGACGATCTCATGTGTATCAACAACAGTATTGCCTCAGTCAGCGAGTCAGCGTTTCTCAAACTGTGGTTCTTTGAATGCCTCATGCCTCATGGTGGTCGTCCAGATGACTGTGAAAATCATTAGTCCACGCATTCAGTATTCCAACCTAACCTTTCTATTCTGTTTAATCTCAGTACAGCACAGATGAATGTTGTTGTTGTTGTTATTCCTCCTAGTCGTTGTCTTGTTGGTGAGGAGATACTCAGATGTTTTGGTTGGGATTTATGAGGACTTAGATTGGAAAGGATGTGGAAATCGTGTGTGTTTTTTACCGGTTATGAGAATGGAGTAAATGAGAAAGAGCACTTAGAAATATGACATGTTTTGATGTGTTTGTATACTCTTAACACTCATAAAGCTTCAGGTTTGTTGTTGTTTTGCCTGTGAAGTCTCCAGATGATAATCAGTTATTAATCCTGTTAACACATTACTTCACTAATGCCTTTGTTTTGTCCAGCAGATGGACCCTGTTTGGGGTAATTAGCCTATCTGGACTGTTATTGGTAGATCAGTGTCAGTATTTTTAGTAGATAAGCTTGCATTGTGGTCTGGAACGTTGCTTTTACAAGCTCAGAGCCCAAACAATGTAGTTTTGCTAAATCTGGTGGAACTAAGTGAAGGGACTTTTCCAGCCAGGGCAGTAAGATTAGAGCTGTGACTAAACATCGCTCCATAAATAATTTCACAACTGCAATGTGTGTATCTGATGGCAGCTATCTATGGAAACCACAGGGGCCGCAGAGTTTTGGAGAATCGTTGCCATGAACGTTGCAGGGAGTCGACGATGAGAGATGGTCAGAAACATTCTTGGCATCTTTCTCTTCATCTCTTTTTTTTTTTGTTCTTCCTCAGACGACTCCCTCTCCATGCTAAACAAATGCGCTCCCCACAACACTCCATTGTAATAGAAAGATTGGACGTCTCAGTCGAGATTCATTATCGTCACGCTGCACGGGAACAAAGTGCATAATGGCTCGGGTGCAGGCAGAGTTTAGAAAGATTCCGTCCGGTTTTGTTGCTGGCGTTTGCTTCTATGTTCATCCTGGTGCTGGGAGTCGGAGCTCAGCGAACCTCTCCAGCAGATATCAGTGTAAAGCAAATGAAACAGTGAGACGTGAACATTCTTCCTCATTGCTGTCAACAGCCAGAGTCGAGTCCAGACCACCACACACACACACACACACACACACACCCACACACACACACACACAGTGCATCAAACTAAAACTTTTCTTCATTGCAACAGCATCCATAAAGTCCTACTAATACAAGAATAGATGTTTCCATGGCACCATCAGTAACCTTGACGCTCCAGGGCCTTTGAGCTGCAGCTGCTCCACTTTCATCCATGCGCAGTGATAAATGTCTAAAAAATTGAAACGCATTCAGGTTCTCAAAACGTCAAAAATGGAAGCTGGCCCTTTAAGAATAATAGTGGCGTAACCTTTAATTATGAGCTCAGCGTTTGTTATATGGCACAGGAAACATATGGGTGCCATATGATTATCTGATTACACCGCTGACTCCTGTATCTGCTTTCTGCTCAGATAGAAAAGATCCAGAGGCATATCTGTTACACGATAAGAAGTCAGAACAATGAAACTAACTTTGAAAACAGCCATGATATCAACATACAAAACCCCAAAAGATGCTGAGTTTTGTCCCCCTGACACACACAAACACACACACACACACACACACACACACACACACACACACACACACACACACACACACGCACACATCTGTTGTAGTTTAGATGGCAGCCGTGACTGTTGTGCTGTTCTGCGTTGTTTGCCTTGTTCCACTAAACGTGTCTTAGTCAGATGTGTTGTCTCTTGACCCCGTGTCCTCTGAGTGTCGTCTCTTCGCTTTAACCTGTTTCAGATGTGGGGGGCGAGGAAGAGGACGGAGCGTTCAGAGTAGATGGAGGAATGCAGGGTTTGGATTCGGTGAGGATGTGGGATCTGTCGGCATTGTTAAGTAATGAAACTACAGAAAAAATTACGTGTTCATTATTATGTACTTTATATGAGTGTGTGTGTGTGTGTGTGTGTGTGTGTGTGTGTGTGTGTGTGCATGACAGGCTTCCAGTGCTTCCAGAGGAGATGAAGGAGGTCTAAGAAGGTGTGAGTTACTTGCTTCAACACATACACAGACCCAGAAGTGTCGGCATGGGGTCAGACACCGGGTCAAAAACTCTTAAATAGACACGACACACATTCATACGTGCAGATTCTGTCCACACACATGCATGCAGGGGGGGATAGAGTAACCAAACTGGACTTATCTCAGCTCTTTAGAGCAGCTGTCCCGCCTGGTTCTGCTCTCCAATCCCACCAGGCTCAGCTTTCACACAGATGGGGTGTCAGTCACACAACCATCAAACATACGTCCTGTGTTTCTAGTAATGTGTGTGAAAGAGATCAACCTATAACTGACAGATTAGTTATAATAAAGCCAGACAAGAAGAGAACATACATACATTTGAAAGTGATCAGACTTTTGAAGAATCCCCCCCACATCTAACGAGACGGACTCCCCCAATTTAGATCAATATAGGTGGTTTGAAACAAAGTTGGATTTATACTGGAGTTTATGTGGTAAGCAGGTTCAGAACGGTTGATCTTGGACGGCTTGAAAGGTTTGAGTTTGAGGCTTTCGTACCTCTTGGCCTTTGAATGCAACATGATAGACGTCACTGTCAGTCTTTGACACCCCATTTAGCTTTGTACTGTCATTCCTCTTGAGTTGTCTGTCTCTTGTGTCTCGTCTTTCCCTTGACGAAGTGATTCTTCCACATTAACTGGACGTTTTCATCACAACATCATCACACAGCAATCTTGTAACCTAGAAACCATCCCAACTCCCACAACGGTCTATTTGAAGATGGTGTATACTGGAAGATATTCAGAAAGTCCCAGTGTGTTGGATTAAATGATGTGGATCTGACAGCAGTGGGGGATTCCAGCTGGGCGCTCATGCGGGTTCAACACCTGAGAGACAGAGGAGGACACGGAACAGAGGAGCTTATGTCAGGAATGAGCCGATTCCTTAAACCACCTGAGCTCTGGGTGCTGCTGCCAACCTGCCACATGGATTGTGGGAATCTTCTTGGCCTCAAATGCATTCTCTGTCTCGCGTGTGTGGTTGAGTTGTCTTGTTTTTTCCTCACCGAGGGAGAACGGGTTCACTTCAGGATACGCCGTTTAGCCGTGTATGGTGAGACTTCATCCCAGACCTGGTATTATACGCCAGGCAGCAGCGAGACCCGCGCAGCCACAGCGCCCGATAAAAACAGCCACACGGAGACGAGCCGCTGACAGGGCCGCTGTCCGAGGGTGCGTGGTTACCATGGTGACTCCCGAGGTCACGCCACAATAAGGCTGACTACGGGGACTTGAAGTCGCCCATCCTCCTGCCCTGCTCCCCTCGCTGGGAGAAAATTATGGGATGCCTGCTCTGTCTGAGATGAGTGTTGTTCTTTTGGGTGACAGCCAACATGTATACAAGACGTTTGCAGTGTAATTATGGTTCCTGTGTATTTCATCTCGCTATGTGCCAAAGTAACCTTGGTTTGATTGCTAAAGTACAACACGTTATAACTTCAACTCAAGGGAAACTGTTACTGTGATGTTATTTAGTTTTCTCTGTGGACCGACATGTACAGTGAAGGCTGGGATGACTTAATGGTTGTAGAACTTCTTACAAAGGTCGACCTTTCACCAGACGTTATCATAACAACCTTTCCTCTCCTCTCTGAATGATGAGCCCTATGGATCACGGGGGGGAAACAAAGACATGAGGTCACAGATCGGAGCTGATGTCATGATGAGCATTGTGGGCTGAATAGAATACACACACACATACTACACACACACACACACGAGCTGAAACAAACAGTCTGAATGGCAATTAAGTCCTGGCAGGCATGCAGACAGACTGAGTGTGCTGTCAAGCACACATACACACACATATTCACTGGTGCCACACCAGACAGACTGGAACTTAGCAGACAATTTCCCTTTAAACTATTTTTCCAGTTTATGGAGGCAGTTGAGATTAGCCATAGTTAATACTTTGACACATTTGTAAGTTTTGGTGAAGGAGGACTACACCAGATTTTCACATCAGATTCAGTTTACTGCTCTTGATTGCGCTGTGCAAAGTCAGGGGCACTGACCTCTGTGACATCACAGGAGTTACAAGATAGAACTTTGATTTTGGGTGAATTGACTTTATAAAAAGCTTTAATTTTTTTTTACTTTGACGAGCACAAGAGGACAAGTCGGTGATTTCCCTTCAATTTGCCTTGATTGACTCATTTGTGTCTGATTGCAGAGTCAGAATTCACTTTTTAAAAGTATGCAAAAGCACAAATGAGTCAATACGATTCAACACCCCATAATGACTCATTATCCCCAAACGGCAATTCTGGTTCGGTCAATCACAGCATTTAATCCCCATTAAATCAGCAGTTGTGTTTTTTATTTGCATTAGCAAATTTCAGTAGTGGGAGACAAGAATGCACCCAAGCACCCCCATAATGACATCATGAATTATGTCGCAGTGCACATGGATACAGCCATCATAGTAATGACATCATGAATGAGACGAAAAACATTCAAATTCCAAAGAGAAACCATACAGCATGTAGCATAACCATGCAGCATAGAGAAGAAGAAGCCACCGTCACTGCCGGTTAGAAGTATCACATGAGTTTCGCTTTCAAATCTGGTGAGAATGTCAACGTTATCAAATTGCTAACATTGCTAACATTAGTTGTTATGTTTTGTTATGTTTTACAGGATTGGTGGGTTTGATCCCAGTAAGAGGGGTTGTTGAGACTCTTGAGTGTTGTGTGAAAGCAGCCTGACATGGGCACAGACTACGTTCTGGCCTTGGCACTATTTGTGTATACGGGATCATTGCAGAGAACCGAATGTTCAAGAGGCCCAGCAGATCAAAGTATTATTTCATACCTTTCATGGCCAACATGAAAAGCCGGCATGATATACACACACAGTGAGGTCATCCCTCCACTGTGGGATTATCAGAATAGCTGGACTCTGACGTGATCTTCTTTTGTCTTTTACTGTAACTGAAACATTCTCTGCAGATCTGGTTTTCATTTCTCAATTAAACCCATTTAGCTGTGGTGACGTTTGCAGTTGTGTTCAGGTACTTGCACAACCTTTTGACTCTATAGATTGTTTCATTATCAGTTTTATTAGTGCTGTAACGCTGCAACCACAGATCACAACCACAATGAAATAACTCAAATAGCATCATCAATCACCATTTCAATCTATTCCATTATTGAGAGCAAGAGGCTGGGATCAAACCAGGGTCTGGGTCAGGACAGTCGGAGTCTGAGATCTTCTGTGATTTAATGTAATTCATTGTTGTGACTCCATGTCATGGAGTGACAAAGAGGAGCAAACAACGGAACAAAAACTGTTTTGTTCATTCAGAAGAGAAGGAATGCAATTGTTGTTTCTCCCTTTGATGGGATTTCTGTTCTCAACTTTTGCCTGGTGTCATGTTGATTGTAACACGTGGTCTACTGTATGTAGATGATGAGTCTTCCTCTGCTTTCGCGATGGCCGTGTTTGTTTTTCATGATCATAAGTGACACTGTATCGTCGCAGCAATACGTATCGCTCCATGAGACGACAACAGCATTTATGTGAAGTTTGTATCAACACAAAGCTACACAGCCCGACTCCTCAGTGTGTGTGTGCGTGTGTTTAGGTGAAGAGGAGGAGTCTGGCTCCCTGTTCTGTCAGGCTTTGTGTCCTGGTAGTTCTTTACAAGCCCTCTTTGTGCCAGCCTCAGATCACATGTCACAATATTTGAACAGCTGCAGACGATAGTTGTGTGTTTGCTCTTTTCTATCAGAGCAGAGGGCAGAGATCTGCTTCGATAAGATGGAGTGTGAGAATTCAGAAAGTTGGGAGAGCTGAAAGAGAGAGAGAAAATAGACATTGTTACCTTTTCATCATCCCTTGTTGACAGAATACTACACTGCATTCCAGTACATTCCAATACACAAAAGTACTACAACTGACAATACAGGATTTATAATTAGGTGACACCTGAGGTTCAGTCCTTAATTATACTCCATTTTACTTTATGTGGTATTTTTAACTAATAACTGAACCCTCCATCAACCCTACACTCTCAGATAATTGACTCAAAGTCTTACGGCGCCCAGCATGACATTTCTTCAATACAACTCAGAGGAATCTGAGATAGGAAGTCATCAATACAGAAAGTAATAGGGGCCAAATTCCAGCTTTAATCTGTGAACCGTTTCGAGCTAATCAGAGTTTTATTTACGCCCTGGTTGTGTGTGTTTGTCATTGAGCAAGACAAATCCTATTCCGATTATGTTGATTCTGCACATCTACATATTTGAATGTGAAAGAGTTTATGCATCTGTGTGTGCATGTGTTTCATGATACTCATTGTTAAGAAAGGGGGGTGTTTGGTTTCTGTCCTTGAGCTGTGTTTGTGCTACTTAACACGGCTGTCAGGTTCACAAATCGACTGAAGCCGTGACCTCTGACTGTTGTGGGATCACTGAGTCAACACTGGCTGATATGCGGAAGTCTGCAAAGTTTTTGGTTACAGGTTACAAAATTGCAAACGTGTCAGTGTGGCCGCTCAGGATGCACGGTGACGGTGTGGCCTGTGCTCTGAGGTCACTGTGAACGCTGCAGCTGAGCTCTGCGTCGTCCCCGCCTGTAATAAAGAGAACAGCTTTGCTCAGGCTTGTGTTTACTGACTGCTAATTACAGATAGCACTCACTGGTGAGGACCTGGATCAAGCTCATAGGAACAGAGTGTTTTCATACTCAAGACAGACAGGGACAAGGAATGAGGGAGGAAGAGACTGCATGCAAAAGAGAGAATAGCAAAGAGCACCTTGGCAGAGCAGGACACAATTAGAATTCTGGTCTGAAGCACACAGTTTGTTCACTGGAGTCAGTAGTTCACATGATTAGCAGACAGCTCCACTGCAGCGCCCCTGCTAGGCTTGGCAGCTGGTACAATTATATACCAAACACACTTGATGGAGCAATGTGCAGCATTCTACTTATGAATCATACATTCCCTCAAGCGACACAGGTGGGACTGCTGACTTTATCACACAATTAGACCGGTGATAAATAAGATAACTGCATTTTCTAATGAGGTTAACATTCAGTTTATGCTCTATGCAAACAGACTGGGGGTCGCCGTTCCACAGGACAGTGACTTTCACATATGATGTGTGTGTGTGTGTGTGTGTGTGTGTGTGTGTGTGTGTGTGTGTGTGTGTGTGTGTGTGTGTGTACACCCGTGTGTGTGTGTGTTTTGAACATAAGGAATGGCCTGAGGAAGGGAAGTGAACCATCAAGTAAACATTCATGCTTGTTCAGCGTATAACCTTGTGGTTTAATGCGACTAATGCCATGGATTTACATGCAATACCCATTTCCATGCTCTGCCGTGTCTGGCATGTTTTTACTCTACACGCATATGAACTTCAGCCATGCCGGCTTGATTGTTGATCCTATCAAATTAAGTTTATGTTATACTGGGATCGCTGCCTGTGTTGTAAGGAGCAACCAATATGAGGAAGGTAGTAATTTTCTCTCAACCTTAGCAACCATTAGACTTTGACTTACTGGACAGGCTTCATAGTCTTGCCTCCATTTCTGCTGACTCCCATGAATTCCCTGCATGTGGGTGTAAAGACATCATGTGCAACTGGGAACAGAGCTTTAGGGTTTGTAGAATCACAAATTGTGCAATGTGTATGCATATTGTTACGCATATGTATATGAACAAAGCTGAAAAGGGAATTAGATAACTTTTGTAATATTTTATCTTTCTATATGGTTTGTTGCATTCACATCGGTCTCTGCCATGTTTTGTATGTACACACTGTATGTACACACTGTATGTACACACTGTATGTACACACTGTATGTACACACTGTATGTTCACATGCATTTGTACTGTAATGGTGTATATTGCAGTGCAATTTTCTACCAAATCATGCTGTCCTCCCACCTACAAATGTGACAAACCCCGAAATGTCTCAGCCAACAGGGCACTGGAACAGCAAGAATATCAGGTTGTCATGGGAACTGATGTGTTTAAAGCCTTGTCTGAACCAGTAATAGAAGATGTACTGATATAAAGCTGAATGACAGGCAGGGATGTTTTTCCTCAAATGTAAGGTAAATAAAACTGCATTATAAATTCAAACACACAGTAACTTGGTGGCTGAGGAGCATCTGTATGTTACAAAATCTGATTTCGTATTGATTTGTTCTAATAGAAAACCAGACATGCACTCAGACAATGGCCATTAACATCCTAGCATGCGTCGGCATACATACAGGGACAAACCTCCATTAATCCCACTAAGACCACTCAAGACACGCAGTACAGTACATGCATGCGTGTGTTAGTGTGTGTGTGTCTCAGAGATGCTCTTTATTAATTCAGTGTTTTTCCATCATGTCTATGTAAGTATAGCTTAGGTTCACCAGCTGTGACTAAGACAGTTAAGGCACATACAGCCATTCTTAGGCCAGGAGTGACTCTGCTATTGAGGATCATGGAGGGGTCAGGGATAGAGGGTCAGGGATAGAGGGTCAGGCCCATGCCCTTTGACCCTTTTAGCTTTGAGGAAAGGTTATATTTAAGGCCTATGATGCTATTCATTCATGGACACGCGATCCACAGCCGTGTGAGAGAGATGGGTCCACCCTGACCACTGCTGCTGTTCCAGTCCTCACACAGCCTCGGTCTGAGGTCTCCTAAACACATACAGTTAAATTTAGACTGACTCAGACTGACCACAGACACAGCAAGACCTCCAGAAATCCAAGATTCTTGTCCTCTCTTTCCACTGCCTCTGTCGGTCCAAATGTTTTCATTTAGTAGGTTTTGTTCATTGTCTTTGACTTCTCTGTTTGATGTTCCCCTCTCCTCCTCCTCCTCCTCCGCGTCTCCATCTGTCCTCCTACCTGTCCTGCTCTGGGGCAGCTGACTGGAGCTGATTTATGTCTATGTTTTCACAGGGTTAGTCCTCATCACTCTGGAGGAAATTAAATGTTGAGGTTGTAGCACTGGCAGGATTCATGCTGCCTAAATTACTGATGTGATTCTGGGAAGACCTTTTTCCAATCTCTCTTTGTTTGTATTCGTTTTGCTCATCTCTGGGCTAAAACAAATACCTGCCATATAAAAGTAAGAGAACAATTAACTTGCATCGTGCTTTGATCCACTGATGTCTCTCCCATGCCTTATTTTTTCAATAATGACTAAGCAGTTAAAGACCTGGAGAAACTCACGGTAACCCGTAGCGACATGACCTCAAAACTCCTGCTAAAAACGGCGTTGACATTTAAATCCAGAATTGCTGGTTGCAATTTGGTCCTGCAAAATAGAACAGGCTATTGCCCAGTTTAGTGCTATCTGTGTAAGTGCAGTGGGCCATTGTGCTCAAAGAGTGCAAAAGGGAGCTTATAATTAGCAAACCAGGCAACTTTGTCTGTGGCTCTGGCTCCTTTGTATGGACTGAGGAGAGAGAACTTTTTGGTAAGTGTCGACACAGCTATAAACAAGCTGATCCACTTCTATCTCCCATGCTGTGCACACTGAGTGAATGTTTCATTTTGATGGTGCTTTCTCTTTAAGGCCCCAACCTTACAGGCCAACACTTATTCCCATATTCCTGATTCCAAGCACTAACTTTTTAAGGTGACAAGTACATAAAGCTTGTGCCTTTGCTGCAGTTGTAGCTACTGTCCTTGTGTCCTTCCCTCTGTAGCCCAGTGCTGTGTGCCCATTGGGCCGTGACCGGGCACTGATGGCAGGCCATGAACATGATGAGGTCACCTCCTAGTATCACTGCTGCCATCATCGCCTCCACCCATTCATTCTCACAGGAGGAGACAGGGATCGGCTTGATGGATGTGTGATGCAGCCAATGACAGCAGCCTTGATGTGCATTATTCACTGTGACATCAGTGAGGATGAAGCTTGTCATTGGCTTTAATGGGAACGCTTCACTGAAACCACATTAAGGAGACAACTTGTGGCTTCAGGAATGCTTTCTTTGAATTCCGTTGGAGTAAATGTTTGTGTGGAGCATGAATAACGCTTTTGTGTGAAAAGTTTCTGCTTGGTCTAGAGAAGCAAATAGCCTTTGAGGCAGCGTTGCATGTTTTATTAATAATCCTCATATTCCCACTCAGCGGTTGTAGTGTTAGAAGAAACCTCACTGCATAATACATAGGCCTGGGCACCATGTTTGAGCTACATGTCTGATTCAAACAGACAGCATTTGTACCAGATGGGGGACAAGAGAACAACCAAGAACAAATCAAATGGCGTCCTGTGAAAAAGAAATCAATTTATTTTAGAGCAAATTAGCAAATTAAGCTTTAGAACCCAATAGAAACAAAATCAAATAATTATTTTTTTTTTTTATCAAATTAAATGAAATGTTTAAATTAAATTAAATTAAATTAGTCAGGATTACTCTGTGAGATAAATTGTGTAAATAAATAAATAAATAAATAAATAAATAAATAAATAAAAAGGATAAACCCAGATGGCTGCCGGTTTAATCTACTGTAACTGTTGTGGATTACTGATATAATTCTATAAAAAATAAAACATTTACTCAAATAAGAACTCCTATCTCTGGCAAAATCGGACCAATCCCATAATATTACACAACATTCCAGACAACTGAGGAGCTTATCAGGATCATAGTGACTCGTGATCATTTAGAACAAGTGTGAACTTTAATTGCCTCCATGAACACAGTATACCTTTTTCCTCTGTCACTCATCAGCTCAGTGGTGCTTTCATGCTGTTGTACTTGTGCGAGGCTTCAGCTCTGTAAAATGCTTGTAAAATGTATCGCAGCAGGCTCTTGTCGTTATGTAATTATGGCACTGATGCCGTTTAGCACATGCCAATGGTGCTCTATGCGTTTTGCTCCTTTAGTGGATTTGTTATCAGCAATTTTGAATAGCCAGTGTGTTTTTGTAGATAGCAAACACAGCCTTTGTCTTGCATTGTGTGTGATGATGTTGCATCATGACCCTGTGTGTATGTCTGTAATTTATGTGATCTTACTTTTCTTTGTTTGGATTCAATTGTTGTCTTAACATGCGGCATAGCATATCACACACAGTCCCTCTGTCGTAGCTTTACATCTACTGTATCTGTCTTCTGCAGCACTAGAAATAGCCTCAGCTGCCCTGTGCTGTGCAGGGCCAGCGGGTCAAGCTGCCACATATGGAAGCTGTGCTATGTCTTATAACAGTTATGTTATTTCTGTACCTTGGCCCCTGGCATTTTAGTCTGCTGGAGCACATTTTAGTGGATGGCTCACAGCAGTATCGCAGTGAAAAACAGCTGAGCCTCAGTCTGTGCCTGAGCCACAGCCTGAGCCTGACAAGTCCGATTTGCAAGCCAGAAATCCTGTCAGTCAGTCAGCCAGAGAGACACTAAGACAGTCAGTCAAGCCAGTCAGGTCGAATTGGTACATCCTCAACCCCACCTTGAAAAAATGCCCATTGTGTCTGTGTGTGCTTCCAGGCAGCCTGAGTGAAGATCCCCCCCATCTGTGAACCCGTGGGTGTGTGACATCATCCATCCACCCGCCCTCCCTCCCTCCCTTCCCCGTCTATCTCCACCCTCCTCACTGCCAGCGTATGACCAATCAGCACCCAGAGAGATCCAATCACGTGAGAATCCCCCCCAGTCCTGGTTTCCATGACGACGAGCGCTGGTCCAGGCAGCATCTTGCTGTGGTGAGAAGGGAGGGGGAAGAAGAAGGCGGGGAGGAGAGGCAGAGACAGAGGGGGAAAGGGAGGGAGAAAATAGGAAGAGAGCAAATCCTGTTCGGAGGAACATTTTGGCGCTTCAGCTCCTGCCTGTCTTCCCTCTGTGCAGTAAGTACTCCGCCTCTATCCTCCTCTTTCATCATTATTATCCAATCAACATTTGTTGCAATCCCTTTCTTACCTGCGTCCGATAATATGATACGGCAGATTTGTCTTTGAAGATTTGAGGAATGTTGTGTATTTTCTTTGTTATGTTGGGAATGTGTCCCGCCTGCCTCACCTTAGGTAGACAGTCTATTGTCTGCACCCATCAGTCAGCTTCCTCTGATCCTCCGTGAATAAGTGATGACAAACCTCACAGGGTAAAAGAGAGGCGTGGTGGAAACCAAGGTGCTCTGTACAAATTAGAGGCCGTTTCATAACACGCCGAAACTCTCCCTGTCATGTATTGTGAGCACTGTTGAGCCAGGGAGCGCGTCTTTGTACTCCAAACTCCTAATCTCCTATCAGTCTGTTTTCCTTCGTGTCTACTCTTCCAGTCTTTCCTCTCATTTTCACACGTTTGGACTCAGTTGACATACCGTGTCCCCCTGAGGGTTGTTTAATTAGCAAATTTGTGCAAATCCCAACTAGGTCAGCTTGTTCTGTTTGGAGACCTCCATGTGGAATGTTCTTGTGGTGGTGGAAACAGTTTTGCAGCAGGAGTGCAACTGAGTCAAAACCTTGTTGTTTTACCTTGGCAGAGTTTTGACAACTCATATTAATATTACTATATCATGAGATATGAATAGCCATGATGCTTTGTTAATGGTTTTATTTTTAATTACATAAGAGACAGTGATTTCTTTACATTGATATGGAATAGCAGGGATGTCTTCTTATTTATCAACCCTGTGCCTAAAGGAAACATATACTTAACAAGTTTAAAGGTAACAGCATTAAGGATACCTTGTTGTGCCTTTTATCTTACGAGACATTAGAGCGCTGTAATGCACTTAGACAGTTATGCAGCAGTACAGAGCTCCAATTCTCCGCTCCACAGGAAGAAGTTAGAGAGCTAATGTTTTTTCCACCGCCCTGAAAGAAAGCATTACTAAGCCTTTTTAAAAACGGAAGAATGTATATGGCCTTGAGCTCATAATCCACCGTATAGCTTATCCTCATAACATGCGTTTAATAGAGGAAATGGTAATTTGCTATTGAAGTAATGACTATTTAGTCTCCTCTGGAAGACACTGATGCTGCACCGGGCTGCATTGTACTTATACTTGAAGGAAAATGACCGTTTGACTCTTGAACCAAAGCTGCACAACATTTCCATTTTTAGTGTCTGACATTATATCTGGCCTTCATGCCTCCAGCTCACTTCTTATGTTTCCACCATTGCTATTAAATAATATTTACAGTCATTTCTTCAATAGATATTTTGCATGACATGGCATCAAGTCTTATGTGGGTTGTTGAATGGACAACATGCTGTAGACTGACTCAGAAGAAGGGAAAATGGCTGTTCTGACGTAAACATATTGTTGTAGCTTTCACCTATCTCGATCTGCAGTTCAACACGTATCTTTGTAGGGCATCACAAGTGGGTCTCACAAAGCAGACATGCATATCTGTCCCCTGACAGGAGGTGACAGGAAAGGTCCGCCTCACCGGTTGCTTGCAAGGAAGACAGACTTAGTAATGTGCAGAAGGCTGATATCGGCACAAGGGTTCCTCCTTTGAGCAAACATAACACCACAAACTGTGTTCCCTGCAGATGCTCACTCAGCAAGACTATTGAACATTCTGTAGAAACTATGTGACACGTGTTATCTGAGGTAGTTGCACAGTGAGGCTGTGTGTTTGCAAGCTTGCGCTCACATTGTTGGCAGCGGCGCATTTGAAGCTGCAACGGCTTTCATAGCTGAATGGGTCTTATTAAAGGCGTGCATGTAATTGACCTTTCATTTAAAAATGCCAACGCACTTGAGATAATCATTAGAGATTATTATTATATGCTATTGTGAATAAAGACTATAGATTTACATTCTGGTTTGCTGGGTTGTTTAAGTGTCTTGGTTTGTGCGCTGATTCAGACAGAATAAACCAGTCGTTGAGTGACAATGCATGTTTCTGTCTGTGGGCAGCAGCCAAAGACTCGCTACTGTTTTCCATATGACATTTTTTCATGTGAAAGTATTATGTGAAGCTTATAATTTTCCCAACTCATAATCACAAGAGGTTTTTCACAAAGGCCAACTTCAGCTCCTCTAAAACCACTGCATTGATGTCTACACTTTGTTAGAGAACAAACATGTGGGCATAGAAATTCAAATTCAAATGACGTGTCTCCATAAAACAAACCAGACACTTGTTGACACACACAACAGACTCACTCAAAGCTGAGGAATAACCCCTTACTGTGTCTTTGTACTTGATTTCAGGCGCCATAAAGCTGCTAGATGTAACAAATCAATGGGCCCATTGCATTATTCTGACAACTCTGCAGTGGAAATCATGTTTGGAATGTACTGGTTGTGTTTAGCTGAGGGGATGAAAGAGTCATATTTTATACTGAGACTGGAATTTCTGACCATTTATTTAAAATACTGTATGCTTGGTGGCGAGGGCAAACTCTTACCTTTTCAAATAGACACTTCAGCTGTTGTATAGTTGCCAAAAGTGTAAACCAAGTTTCCCCCCTTTCAGAACGTGTGACTATTAATTTTAATAGACGTCATATCTCAGTAATTCAGACTTTTTATTCAAGTAACACTTCTCATCTCGGTCATAATGTCCCAGTGTTATTATTTCTGACTCCATGTGAAGGCAACACTCCTGCGGCGTCACGTTGGAAGAGACCAATCGGATTAAATTTTGTTAAAACACACGGACTCACTTTAAGGAGTCACGGGGGTTTCTCTGTTTATCTTGTCCAAACATTCCAGTCATAAGCCAAATAAAACATCGAATTGTACCATTTCACCAGGGCGTCGTTTACTGTACACTTGGATTACCATAAATAATACTAAAATGAGCAATATGTCAATGTCTGAGCTACGCATATTATTTATAGACCTGATGTCGCCCCCTCCTTGCTGTCCACATGGTTTGGCCCGATCCCTCTCTGTCAGTTTCAAGTTGCGCCTTCTCCTCCGCTCTGGCTGCCTGCTTGCTCGCTGTGACTACAAGTCTTCGCTCAAAGAATACACCGGGAATGCTGTAATGTTTTAGGAGGGAATTTACATCTGCGTTAGGTGATGGATTTAACCCCGCGACACATGGATTAATTATTAACAATCAGGATTTTCTAAGGTAAGGAGAGATTTTCGCCCCGATCGTTTGGAAATCGGTGTATTGTTTGTTTTGTACCCTTGGATCCGTGGACTGCACCTCTGCTGCACGTTTGGCAATGTCACGCTTTGCTGGGTTTCACAGAGCAAGTAACGATTTAACGGCGTGATCTGGCATTCAATTTTGACATTTATATGTGTGTGTGTAACGCCCCGTTTTGAATGCAATTTAGCGTTAAATCTTACAAGGGGGGTCCAACCTCTGGAATGCTGCGGATGGTGACACGATTCCCTCCTCGTTAGGGACACGTGAGACAGGATGACATGCAGCATCATTTTGAACAATTAAACACTCAAAAGCTAAGCAAATAAAAAACAAATCAGTGCATTTACGTCATTTGTCGCTTAATACTACAATTCAAACAGTGATTCATTCAATATCTGTAAGGCAATCCGACACAGTTTCCCAGCTGAAATAAAAGCGCGACCATGACAGATTCTTTATTTACACCCCAGCAGCGTTTTGAATCTTAGAAACCTCATCTTGTTTTCACGCTCTTGGCTATGTATGAATGATGCATAATGGATTCAAAGGCGAGTAAACGCCACCAGCCATGCTGTTGGTGCATAAGTGTGTGTTGTGCTGCGGTGTTTATGGTGGTGCACAGCAACAGGAGCCTTTCACGATGTCAGGTGAAGTTATGCTCGTCGTCCTTTTATTCTATCTTGTCTTGTGACGTCTTGTCCTCTTGGTCATTAACAACGATCCTGTATGTGTTGACCCACAATGGACCACACATTAGCACACAATGGGAGTGTTCAGGTCCTGGTAGGCATTCTCCCCGGACAGACTCTAATCCTGATTGGTAGATTTGTTTTTTTATTGATAACTGATTTGGAAATTGTATTCCTGATAGAGATTCCAGACTTTGTTTTGCGGTCCAGTTAAGCTCTGTGTTTTATCATAAGTCACAGTTCTCCTCCCATGAGCTGAGGATGTGGAGCAGCAGATCAGGAGGAGGAGGAGGAAGATGTTTGTTGCTGGCTGACTCAGCATAAATATACAGATTACTGGTGATGGCTCCTGTCTGGCTGTGTGTTATGAAGCTGGGTCAGAGCTTTTAGCCTCTAGTGTACAGCGTCCTCCTGCAAATGCATCCCACATCCATGCATTGTCCTCCATCTCTACCATTAGAATAACCTAGAACTTCACAACTTTCTAAGCAGAAATGATTAAACCAACATAGTATAGTTGAGCAATCTCAACAGCTGTACTCTGTCATGAAGAGTCTGGCCAAGTCTTTTGTCCCACCCTAACGTGCGGTTTGAAGCAGAGAGAATTGGTGTTTACGGGGGAAAGGCATGGTGGTGCATTGTGTATCCACGGGGAGAAAAGCAGATACGTAGAGCGGATTAGATGACGCATCGAAGCAGACTGTGTCCGTATACTTTCTGTCAGGGGGGAAAGTGAGCTCCAGTCGAACTCTGACAGCCCCCCAAAACCCCCCACCCCCTATTTCCCAACTCAGTGCCATAGGTTTGACAACATCAGAGGATGACAGGGCAGAAGGAAGGAAGTCATCGAAAGCCAGCTCCAGCTGTGTCACGAACAGCTGTATGTAGCCCAGCTGTCAGATTTTTTGCCCTGAGGTCTGTTGCTGTGATTGATGCGTCAGAAGCATGCTGGCCTCAGTTGCTGTCAAACCGACGTCAGCACACGTAATGGTCCAGGTTTGGTCGGCTGTATGATCCTAAAAGGAGAGACGGCGGTAACCAGATGCTCACTGAACTGTTGTTAAATATTGGATGTTTGCGTTCTCCAACATTCAATCGTTCATTCAATCTTTCACATATTTTCTTTCCTAAATAAGGTTAATCCTCCCAGTCATGAATGGAAATTGGTGCTTTTGATAAAGGGATAAAAATAACAATAGAGTTTTGAACTAAACAACTAGATGCATCACCATTAAGGTAATTATGTTAAAGCTGTATAGTCATTCCTAATGTACATCATAAAGCTTTGAGGTCCTGTAACAGCATGTTCTACTCTGTAGCTATGGCATCAGATCTGGCAACATTCTCCATCGTCGCCCCTACATAGAATTTAGCAATGCAGTATTAAACGGAATCTGGGTATGGAGATCTAATAGCAAAAGCTTTGGCTGAAGTTGTGCATGACTTTCAAGTAAATCACCCCAGTCAGATCGCTGCGCTGGTTTCTCTCAGCTCTGGATTAAAGACTTAACGTCTTGGCGGGCCTTTTCTACCTTGTAGGTCAGAAGTGGGTCAGTATGACAAATGCATTCCAGAGGCTGGTGAAATGAGGCTGTTATTATGACAGTCAGGTGACCTTTGAACACTACTGCACAGCTACACACTGTTACGTTATGCCCTTGTGTGTGTGTGGTGAGACTGCATATATGCATGTCAAAATGCAGGTGCACACAAAGATTTTCTTGGAAATTCTATAGAAGCGCCGAACATTAGTCGCCACCCTGAGGGATTCCTGAATTACTTATTATTCGTGATATTGCACATGACTCATGTGTATTCCATGGAAAGCTCCCTTGTGATATCAGATTCTAAGTGATTGCAGGTTAATGACCTTGTAAAATGGAGCTGACTACACTGCAAACCAGTTCATGATGCATTCTGCCTTCTAATAGGAACCTTGTATTGAATTTACGTCATTATTTGGTCACAGATGGTTCAGCCATGCTTTTCAATCTAACGTAATTGCCTTTTCGGAAAGACTCCAGGGACTGATATCAGTCATATGACCTCAAATGGATAAAGAGCTTTTTCCCTTAAATCGAGGTGTTTGCTGCCTTTTGTCATACATGCTTACTCTGCAGATTACATGACTTCATCACATTTGTCCCTGTTGTCTCTCCATCTGTTTGCACTCACTTCTGGCACAGATGCTTGGTGGTTACTAAATCACATGGTGGCTGGATGTTCTTTGGACGTTGTGCTGCACTGATTAAGATTGAATTTACACCATATCGTATCTGTGAACTGTTGTATTAATACTAGACCGTAATTAATTAGATAATGATGCGTCTTCCCCTGCTACCTATGCCGACACACGGAGATTAAAAATGACCTCTGGAATGACCATCATTACTCACTGCCAAGCTGGAATGCACAACTTCACCAGACAGTTCAAGTTAAAAGTCTGTTCTACATAGTAATGGATCCTCACCTGTTTAAGTCTAAACTCTCAAGACTCTACATGATTTATAAACCATGTCTGTACTCTTTAAAGTCTAGAGAGCAATGACACCCAGGGGTGTTCTCAAGCAGCAGTTTGATGTGGCCTGATAGATTGAGGCCAAGGTGTAACCAGTCAGGATTCCGAAATCTGCATTCGCTTGAGTTTCTCCGGCTAACAGCTTGTCCTTCTTAGCTGTCAGGCCTCAGGAAGCGTCTTTGCAGCTGCTGTGCCAATAGCACATAACCTTCGTCTCAAGTCGGGCCCTTTCACTTCAATAAACCCTTCATGCCTCTAGACACAATCCTATTTCACGTTCACTCTCTGGCTGTGTGTGAGGGAACCTGGCGGGTCTTGTTCTCTTCTTATCTGGACAAGAGGCAAATTCCAATCCCGATGGAGAAGCAGGTCCCCTAAGTGTTTTTTCTAAGAGGAAAGTAAATACAAACTTGAATCAGACTTCCCCTTTTGTACATTTTCCCCGTTAGGATGTGGCTTCGTCTGTCAGTTACTGGAAGCAAACACCTGGACACTTTTACTCTATTGGCTGTAACAACCTGGGAATCTCATCAAAACATGCACCAAGGACGATAGACAAATAGATTTATAAATAGGTTTGTCTGTTAGGAGGGATTAGGTGAGACCATGGCTGTAATTCATAAAGCAGAGAGCCAGATTTAACATGTCACCTCAAACATAGAAGTAAAGCTTCCTTTTCATATTTGTCATATTCACTTTGCTTTTGCAGCGGAGGAACCGCTTTGAAGCTTGTGTGTCCTATAGATGCATCGGCTCAGTAACATGCTGGTTTACACTTTTTAATATCAGCCAAACTTTGTGAATGAGCGTAAATTATTGTGGTGGATTTGACATGGTTTCCTTTTCCTTCCTCCTCATCTGCTTAATTATCATTGGGTGATAATAATAATCAACAGATTCTACAGTAGTTGGCTGAACCAGGTTCTGAACTGCATGTTGATAAGGGGATTCATCTTAAAATGCTGTTCTTAAACCTGATTACAAGTTGATTACATCATTGGAGTGACGTATAGAAAATTCCGTGCAAGTGGCACCAGGGATTGATGTTTTTAATAGAAGGCACTTTATTTGATACTTTCACTAGATAGGAAAGAAAAGGGATTGTCACTGTCATCAATGGGTTAACATATACTGTATGTTTATATAGAAAATATATTTATGGTTCTTGTAAATGAATATGTAGGGATTTGGAGTAGCTGTTATTTTAATAGTAATGAAAGGTTTTTGTCGTGATTGCTTCAAAGGAATCAGAAGTGAGGTAAACCTTATACCATTGTCAAGTTCTTTAAATTCTCATGCAGGAGTTAATCTGTTTAACCGGCCCATCATATTATTTGGCCGTCTACCGCTCCTTGTTGTGTGGGATTACAGTGCAATTTAGGAGGAAGTGGTGTCCACCATTCTCCTGTAAAGCTATCAGCAAGTATCAGTTGTGCTCGTGTGTGGGGGGTGTATGGTTACTTCCTTTCTGGATCAGCCAGGACATTCAGACTGGAAGCCCCGTATTCATCTGATCCTGACTGTTTTAATCTATTTAGTGGATCTGGAACGCTGCAGACAAAATGACATTTGGACTCGGAAGGATCTCATTTGGATTTTACGGGAGATTCTTCTCTGGCATGTGACGGCACAACATTGTCCAGTCCAGATTGTCTTATCTGAATTACTGACTCACACAAATGGCTGCTTATCATGATGACAAACAACATAGGTGTGGTTGAAGTGTAAAGTGGAAACTGCCGATCATAGAAAGGGATGGAGGAGTGAACCAAACTCGGACAATAAAACTGAACTATCTTAGAGACTACAAAGCCATTTCAATCAGCATTGCAACTGCTGTTGGTCTAGACTGTATTAAAGATTAAAGCCTAGCGACTTCTGAAGTATGCACTCACTGGCTGAACCTCATACCAAGCAGGGTAGGACTTGCTCAGTTTACTTTCATCCTATTAGGTGTCCTGATCTGCACTCTGGTAGTCGGTTCTATGAGAATGTAACCCACTCCAGTGCAGTGGACCCTCTGGGTGGTTATGTTCCTGCAGTCTGGCTGTCACGTGTCTGCTTTGGGATGGTTAGACCTTAACCGAAGGTCATTGCGTCTGCAGCAATTGTCATTCTTAAAGCAGAGGATGGACGGCGACTCGGACTGTCAATTCCCTCATGTCCACTGTTTGTTTACCATCTGATCTGCTCAAAGCTGTGCCCACGCACTGGGATTAGAGAAACCAAGTGTGGATCTCACAGGATTAGTGTTTACGCTGGTTGTGTGTCACTGTTGAATGTCCTACGATGGCTTTACCAAGCTGCCATTTCATTCTTTGTTCCTATAGAAATATTCTGATCCTGAAAATAAGAAAAACTTTTGGAGCCATTAGCATAATTGCAGTTTAATCTCTCTACAGGAGCACCCTGGGACAGTAGAGAGTAGAGTAGGAAAATCACAAACTCAAGCCCACCCTTTCAGGTCAATCATAGCACGGAATCACGAAATGTGACGGCGTAGTGGGAGTATTAGCTCACTTCTCGCTCTATCTTTGGTATTGTTGAGTCTGCCTGACTGTTGCATTCAGCAGCCATCCAAAGAGTCTGGAATTTTGGCCGTTTGCTGAGGCTCTTTGCAGTTAAAACATTCGCTTTGTAATTAATATGGGGTAGCGAGGAGCGCTAAAACAACAACCAGGGTTGTACTGTATTTTCCCATGATCCTCCAGAATAAGAAACATACTGTGGTTTCGCCTTAATGTACTCTGTGTGTGATGTCGTAAGGAGGTGCTAAGGTTCATGTAGCCCAGCTGTATATGTTCCTGTCTATCATCCTTTGTGTCTTAGCCCAAAAAGAGGCAGTGTAATCGCTCTTAATGTGTTTGCTTTGTCACGTAAAAACAGACTCGCTGAAATGTCTCGCGTTGAATGATTTCCTGTCTCTATTTCTGGTTTCTTGATTGTTTATAAGTGGTTGATAATGTAGCAAGCTGTGATCATCTTATTTCTGCCGTTCTGGCTGTCGCTCCCTCGTCTCTCATGGCCTCCCTTCCATACTAAGCCTTGGAAACTAGTGTGTGTTGACTGTGTCTGCCTACTGGTCTCATATTACATTTCCCTGGGAAGGATAGTGTGAGTAATGCCTCCGTCGCACTGCAAACTCGTGTGTGCTATGCAAATGGGTGAGATAGCCAAATGTCAAAATCTCTGGAGGTTTCTAGCCAAATACGTGGCTTTGAATGCACAGAAGGCCATTGATAAGAGTTCTTGCAGGAATAGTTTTCTTTTTCTTTATCAGTCTTGTGGTTCACTATATCTGTGGTTATATCACTGTGGCGACTGCTTCACTGTTGTTATGAAGAAGTCCATGAAGGTGGACCAAGTGCCACTAGAGCTGGAATATGAGAGGATTCCTAGATGAAATGGCAGTGGCAAGTGCTGGCAGGTATGTCTAATCCTCCATCTTTGACACCCAGGAACAAAGGTTTTGGGGGAAATCTTGGAGTTAAAACCCTCGCGTTAGTCTCGAATAATTCTGAGTTGCTTTGTTTTTGTGTTTTTTATTTGCCCTTTGTAACCAGTTCATTAGACATTCTCTCTACAACAGTTGGAATGTGTCCGATGTAGGCCAGTAAATTCTCAGATTCAGTGGAGCTTTTCACTTTGGGTAATTTCCTTAAGTTCCCTTTGCATCTGAACTAAGCAGACGAGAAGCTGTACTCGTGAATACACTTGATTTAGGTCTGGCAGATTGCATTTTAATGTATACATTACATTACGATCATTTGGCAGACGATTTTATCCAAAGCGACTTACATACCCTTCGCAGAGGGGGGAGCAATTGAGGGTTCGGTGCCTTGCTCAGGGCACCTCGGCAGGGGACTCGAACCGGCAACCCTCTGGTTCCCAAGCGGAAGCTCTACCCACTGAACTACTGCCTCCCTATATGTATATATATATGAAAAGGTCACTTGTTATGTTTCTTGTTTAGGTGTGTGTTGAGATCCGGTCCACTATACAGATTCCTAGTACACTTTACAGGTACCTTGAAGGGGCTCTATTTGTGGTATGGTGGGAGGAATTCAGTAAAAAGGCCATCGTGTTCTTGGATTATATGATCACCATCGTGGTTTGACAGGAACCACGAGAGAGAAGGCGATGTTGTACAAGCCACGAGCCGCGTTCAAGCCCAGGATGTCTGGTGTGCTGTGCTTCTTGGTTCACTGAACCTTAAACCACTGCAGAAGTGATGATTTGATTGGTTACATGATGTTTTTCCCAATGAAATAAGCGTTAATTTGTCAGGCAATTGTTCTGTGTGGTCTCTTAAATCGGCCAAGGTCAAATTCCTAGATTGTTGGCGCAGATTGTTGTGTTTTTGGGGAATCCAAATCAGCTGTGGGCACTAAAGAGAACGGTTCTGCGGCCTATTTGTCAGAAGCCGAAGTAAAGAAAAGCCAGATGGTATGGGGACGCTCTCTGCCAGAAGCAAGTCGAATTTCCGTCAACAAATACTTGTGTACTCTGTGAGCTGAGGCGTCGTGTGCTTGTGTGCCTTTTAATAGACGCACAACTGTCACCATGCTGCAGCAAACCATGAAGATGAATTACACACTTGTTACTGCTGGACTGTAAAGGCTTTTCAATGGCTAAAGACAGCAACACAGCTCTTCATCTGCTCTCTTGCATTTAGCCATGTCTTGCTTGTCTTGTTTGAGACCGACAGATCAGTGAACGTCCCGCTGAAGTATCCAAGATTGAGACGGTGAATCTGTGTCATCTGTACTTGCTGCCCTCTAACCCACAGATGGTCGATACAAATCACTAGCTGTGGTGATTTGTATTGAAGTTGTCAGATCTTCGATGCTTCAACGAGATTATGTCAATACAAAGACAGATGATGCACCAGTGATGTAATGAGCACTTTCAGACTGCCGAGAGAGGGACAGACGGAGAGGACACACGAGTCCAGCATCATGCATTTGTCAGCCAGCTTAGTGTGTTGATGTAACGGTCTCTGGAGGATTTCCACCAGCTGCAGGGTTTAGACTCGACACATGTAGGAAACATGAGGAAGGACGGAGAAGTAGGACTGCTCTCTTTATATATATGTGCTAGAGGGCAAAGTATAAATTTGACTGCACAGGTGTTCGTATGAAACTCATTTCTAAAGGGGATGTACACATATTTTACCTTCCTATTGTTAATTTTGGGCTCTGTTTAGCTTTAAATGTGTGTCTAGCAGGTACATTCAGATGGGATTTAGAACACATGTCGCATTTTATCCTGGTATTAATGCCTTCTGCCATAATGATTGAATAATGCTCGAATGTGTCCCTTTAGGATCTATTTATAGAGTCCTGGATCGACCACACCTGCTGCTTCTTTGCTCTGTAATTAGCGTTGCAGTCATACTGTCATGTCGGCCTTTCCAACAATTATCATAATGAGTGCGGGGGGGTAAATGTTAAGGTGATCATTAACTGTCAAGAGTAAATACAATACAGCTGTCGTCCAAAGTCAAACGAGGAGAGGCATGACACTGTGAAATCCAGCTTTGGTTACACATTTTGGAAGTGAGATGGACCAAGCCCTCCACATGTTCAACCAATATTTTGAAGATACCCCCACCCATAGCTCACGTTGCCTCCTGCACTCCCTGCTGCTCTCTCCCACTGATGGATTAAAGGAGGAGGCAGTTAGAGATGTTGTTTTCATCTCTAGGGAGTCCTCAGAACATCAGTCACCCAAAAGCTGGAGACAGAGGGAGGACAAACTGCTATTTAGAGATCCAAATGCACAAACGCAGGCTTACAGTCGGCCCAGTGAGGCATTCTGCTCTTGCTGCTAAGCGCTTTACATGGCTTGTTTACCTCTGACCTTCGATGTTTTTGGCTCCACACCAAACTCCCCTGGTTTCCTTTACACTGATCTGCTTCTTCTGATAGTGACTAGGAATAATAGTTTTTGACATTTTTCTGAATCGTTTTGTCATTGTTGGCTCATTTCCAGGTCCTGGAAGACAAAATCAGACAATATAGACAAATTGTGTGGTACTTGGTGAATGTGTTTTTTGGTGGAGCAATTAATTCACTAATCTGTGGATTTACAATAAAAGTAACAATCATTATTTATTTATTTCAAACAGACATGCGAAACATTGCTGGATCCTCCACATCTCACATCTTAGCATTATTAGATCTATTTGACATTCTTATAAATGAAATCCTGTTAATTGTGTGTGTTTTGTACAGTAAACAATCAATTCATTGATTACATCAGCAGATGGATAAATCCATAATGGATACAGCTGTTAACGTGTGCACATCAAATCAGTGCCCTCCAACATGTAGCCTCTCTGCCCCATGTATCTATTTTTAGATTGGAGGATGATGTAATACACTCATGAAAAATCGAAGGCACACTATGTGTACTGTGTGTGTGTGTGTGTGTGTGTGTGTGTGTGTGTGTGTGTGTGTGTGTGTGTGTGTGTGTGCGCGCACTGGCGTGATCGGGGAGTAAGGAGGGGGGGGGTAAATGTAAGGGGTTGCATGCATGTGTGCAATTCTCGTGAAAGTGTGAAAACCAACAGCTCATCCAGATGTCAGCAGATTCTGATGGTGTGCTGAGCAAAATGTATCTTTGTTTTATCCACTTAAAACGGATTTGTTGGGATTTTATCACTGACAGAAGTGAACTTTTACCCTCTGGGTTTGTTACGATCAAAAAGTTGACATGCATGTGAAGATACTGACTGTGCCAGATGGTTGTCAGACGATACCAGGTTTGGTGAATGTCGGCCTGAATGCCTGGTGAATCATCGCGCCATGTCAAGCAAAACAAAGATATCAAGCATGTAGAAACATGTGATTAACTTCTTATCTGTCTGCTCTGATTTGTCACAGCAGCAATCAGATTTTTGACACTCATCACAATTCTCACACACGGTTGTTAACGATCTGTGACATCCCAAAATAAGAGTCTGTAGGAGCTTTGACAGAAATGCATGATGCAACACTTCCTGTTGAGCCGACATATGAGTCTCTGCAGGAGGTAATTATGTTTATGGCCGTTGTAACGCATTGCATGTCACAGACGACCCACCTGTCCTGCTGCGTCTTTTGGCAACTTCCACACACATACCTGTGACACAGCCTGTCAGTCAGTGGTTGTGATCTCCCCCCCCCCCCCCCCCCCCCCCCCCCACCATTCAAAGACCTCAAAGTGTCTGAAGGATTTAATGCTGGCCTCCACTGTGATGTGCAAAGCAGTGATACTGTCTACACATTTGCATTCCTTGGCCCTTGATGTGTCCTGCTTGCTCTTACAGTTTGGTGAATGTCCCAGGTGTGTCTCTTCCGCGTCTGAGGGTAGTAACTGAAGCTATCTCTCTCAAATATAATTCCCTTTCACTATGATGTATTTAATGACCGTTTTGAAGCTGTGTTTCATGGTTCCTACCCTCTTTCCAGCCCCACAGTGTGTATTCTTTGAGTGGTTTCGCCAGGCTTTGAATACAGAGGTTGAGGTGCCTGTTTTCACACAGATTTCTTCTTCTCTGCCTCGTAAAACCTTCTAAAGTATGCAGATGATTTGTGATCTCATTCCTTCCTATTGTGTTGTTAAGCTGAAAACAATCAGTCGGATCCAAAAGGGGTGTTTGTGTTTATTGATGGTGAAGTCAGAGCTTTTGATTCAGTGATCAGACCACCATACAGCGTCTAACTCACATTATTTAAGTTGGTAGTCAAGGCAACGGCTAGAGGAAAGGGTGTAGCCGGTTATCTAAGTGGTTGTGTTGGAAGAAGCCCTTTTATGTGCTGGCACTGCACTTTCTGATGGACTCAGGCCGAGCCAAAGACCAGCCTGCTGTTTCCACTGCAGTGAGGAGTTGGCACGGTGTGAAAAGGAGGCCGGCCGACCTCTGTACCTGCTTCTCTTTCATCATGTGGGCCGACTGGGACTTGCACTCCATTGGTTTCCATGAACCAACTTTGCAACCTGGAGAGCGGCGCGCTGAGACCAGTTCACTTCACACTTCTTTGATGTGTGTGTGTGTTTGTGTTCCACAGGATGTCATTAACGACAGACAAAGTCCCGTATGTTTGTGACTAAGCAGAGTGAAGCTTTTCCTCATCAGTGACCTCCTGAGTCCTGAGAGCAGAGACACAAACTTATAATCACTTTTTCATAAATATATCTCACTAATGTCCATTTTAAACAGAAACCTCTCCTGGAAATGAAACTCTGACATAACAAATGAGTTCTCTACGCAGATCATTTTATGCCTTTTCTTTTTTGAAGTTAGTGTTACCGAGGGAAACCTCAGTAAAAAAAGATCCTGTTTGCTGAGCCATTGTGAACTTCTAACAAAAGCAAGGCAGGTTTCTGCACCACTGCCCCAAGGGATTTAACGCAGAGACGTCATTTACTCTCTTTATTTGGCAAATAGACAGGCTTGGACAAGGTTTTGTCGGGCCTCATCACCACTTACAGCATAGCGAACCTATTTCCTCCTCTTCTTCACTGGCTTTAATGTTGATAAAAGCTGACATTTTAAAGGGGGCGCATGCTGCTCAAATCAAGCCGTGTTGGAGAGCATTTGCGCATTCCAGTCATGTCAGCTGAGCCACGGATGCCAAAAAGAATGATCTCTTCCCTGTGGGGCAGAGCACACAAAGCTACAGTGCTGCAAGTCTTAGCAGGTAAAACAACAGCAAAAGTAAACTCTGGTCCATATTTGTTGAGGTAATAACAAGCCAGGAGGCCTGTTGGGCTGAGGGAATATCCTAAAATTGCAGGTAGGTTTGGTTTGGCAGGCTGAAATAGTTGCTCTATGACCGCACAATGTTCTTGAATTACTAGAATTGTGTTCATGGTGCCATAGGAAGAATTGGCTGAATTTCCTGTGTCTGGATCCAGGAGTCGGTGTGTGTGTGTGTGTGTGGAGTGTGAGATATACACTTGTGCCTCCTTTGTGTTTCCTGTTTTGGCTGTGTGGTACAGTGCCCTTCCTGTGTCCGGCAGCATTCCTGGAGAGGTCGTTTGAGGTTATGTCACTGTAGAGGAATGGCGGGCCCTCAGTGGGAATGGCTCCTTTGATTGGTTGGGTGATGAGTCATGGAGGTTCTCAAAAGCGAGCACTAAAAGAAGCAACCGACCAGGGGCAATCTCCGTGCGGTTCTTTGCATCCGTCAGAGCCTCTAATCAAAATTCCTGTTTACATTGGACGGGACAGTGTTGATATCATTCTGGGGATTGAAAAGCTGTAATCTTGTATGTTTGCTTTTCTGCATATGGTACAATTTCATCCAGTGCTTAACTTTGAAACTAAAAGCTGTAATCCTTCTCATTCTCCATGGCAGGATGAGGATGCCTGAGGCTGGCAGTTAGAGCCCTCCGCCACAGAGGCTGTTCCAGGGCTGAGGCTGGACCCAGAGACCCCTGCCTGTGGGGGGTGAAGGGCCCTCACAGCCCTGCGTGAGTCTGGATCATGGGGGATGGAGGCGCTTGTGCAGCCGGAGGCGACGGAGTCAACCATTCCCATGTCAAGTTTGACAAATTTGTCCAGGCCAGCACCTTTAAGGGAACACTCAAGGCCTTCCAAGAGCTGTGTGAGCACCTGGAGGTCCAGCCCAATGACTCCAGGATCTTCTACCACAAGCTCAAGTCCAAACTGAACTACTGGAAGGCCAAAGCGCTCTGGGCCAAATTGGACAAGCGAGCCAGCCAAAAGGAATACAAGAAGGGCCGTGCCTGTGCCAACTCAAAGGCAGGCCACCATCATTAGAGACATTGGTTTTCTCCTTTACTTTCCACGCATATTGTTAACATTTCATCTGTATCTCTCTTTGTCTGTTGCCTTTAGTGTCTGATCATCGGTGCGGGGCCATGTGGTCTACGCACAGCCATCGAGCTCGCTTTCCTGGGGGCCAAAGTGGTGCTGCTGGAGAAGAGAGATGCCTTCTCCAGGAACAACGTGCTGCACCTCTGGCCCTTCACCATCCAGGACCTCAGGGGCCTCGGGGCCAAGAAGTTCTACGGAAAGTTCTGCGCCGGGGCAATCGATCATATCAGTGAGTAGACCGGACACATTTGAGCCTAATTAGGCTGAATACTTGTGTTTTGTTTCTGGGTTGTAATCCTCTTACTCTGTGTCTTCTAGGTATTCGTCAGCTTCAGTTAATGCTGCTCAAAATGGCTCTCCTCGTGGGTATTGAAATCCACGTCAACGTCGAGTTCAAGGGTCTGATTGAGCCCCCAGAAGACCAAGACACTGACAGTGAGTCACACCAGGGCCAGACGAGTACAAGGAAATGGAACGGAAAGCTTCCTCGCTCGCCTTGCTGATGCATTTCTGTCTGATTACACACGCTGCTGTTTTCTCAGGGATCGGCTGGAGGGCTGAGGTCCACCCAAGGACACACCCTGTCAGTGAGCTGGAGTTTGATGTCATCATCGGAGCAGACGGGAGGAGGAACACACTGCCAGGCAAGTACACATGCATTAACTTAGCTTAGATGTGTTTCTTTACAAGTCGTTCTTGGAGGTCACTTAGAGGAATTATGATCTCACTCCCAGCTGTAATTGGTTGCCTCATCGCACTCTATTCCTTACAAATGAACGAGTGTTTGCGCACATCTGCCTTTGTGTACGCTCGTGTGCATGTGCGTGTAAGCTTCATTTCATTTCAGAGAAACGAGCGCTCCCTAAGCAGAGCTGAGCAGGAACTGTTGAATTGGCTGTCTGTTTCCTGTATGAGTGTTTGGGCCTCGCAGGCAGCTACACTGGCATAGAGAACCCCTGTGGAGTTAGAGTGCCGTGACCTCTCTCTGTTCTCTAATCACTGCTCCATGAAAGAGGGGAAGCAGCAAACTCCCACTGGGATGGCTATGAACTACGTTTGCGCAGCTTGAAAAAGTAGAAAGCTGTTTAGATTGCCAAAGTACATCTGGTTGCATTCATGATGGGTGCATATGCTGCGTTTGATATGTTGTAAAAGTAAATATGAGCCGACACATTAAAAGTGGTACAAAATTCAGTTTTTGTGCTTGTTTACGCTTGAGAAGGCTTTTGGATTTGTTGTAGCAGAGTTCACCATCTGTGTAACGATCCATGCGCTCCAACTCCCCTAACCTAGAGGTCACATCCCATCTGCCTTCCTCCCCCTGTAGGGTTTCGACGTAAGGAGTTCCGGGGCAAACTGGCCATCGCCATCACGGCTAATTTCATCAACAGGAACACTTCGGCAGAGGCCAAGGTGGAAGAGATCAGCGGGGTGGCGTTCATCTTCAACCAAAAGTTCTTTCAAGACCTCCGGGAAGCAACAGGTTGGTCACATCTCCTACAGGCTGCGTTGTGAGGGGATCACGATGAAGCCTTTGGTAGACGATTGGAAACCGTCGTCCTAGAAAACAGTACGAGATGTCCACTGATGGCCAACTGCTGCTTGTCATAGAGCTACAAACTGGATTTTGCTCAATTTGAACACAGATTACCGCTAATGCCAATCTCGCAAGGTGTGACATGCAATGAACTTGCTTGTTCTGCACATTTATCAGGATGGATCCAGAAACGTACAGGGATGTATCGTTAAAGTAATAGTTAACAATAGATCCTCCCCCAATTAAAATGCTTTACATGAGGTTTGATGCCAAGTCTGCCACAGTTTATTGCTGACATGACAATGTCCTCAGGGCTTTGGTTTGGTGCTCTGGGTCGTGTAATTGCGGCTTGTCCTCTAATGATGGCATTTATTCGCGGGCTGCTCAGAGACGGCCAGGCCATAGATACAGAGAGAAGGACTTGTGGTTTGAGATGGTAACAATGCGTCTTTGACTTTTTTTAGGTATTGACCTGGAAAACATCGTCTACTACAAGGATGACACGCACTACTTTGTGATGACTGCCAAAAAACAGAGCCTGTTGGAGAAAGGAGTCATTCTGCACGTGAGTGATCAAAGCCCCGAGCTCTTGTTGTTCTGTGTATGTTTGAGTGACAATTGTAGGATCTGTCTCTCCTGTCTCTGTCTCTTTCTGTCCTTCAGTGTATGATTTCATCTGTTTTTGGTCTCATGGTCTAAACCAGCCGACAGCTTTCAGGAACAAACTGCTAACTGAAGCAAACTAACTGAGACTTTGTGCTTAGTATACACGCCGTGGTTTCCTCTGTCGGTTTCTTTCCACAGGAAACTGGAAAGACCTTTACATGTCTGTCTTCATGTGCAAAGATTAACTTAAGTCTGCTGTAATCGTGTGAAGGATTTTGGAAGGCAAATCTTAAATCTGCCTTAAATGTTTTGCTGACAATCCTCTTGCTTTTGGCCGTCAGGGTTGGCACATAAATGACATTGTGCCACAGATATAAATAAGCTGCGAGCTGATGACATTAATGAGGTTACACTGTTTTGGCTGGCGCTGAAATGTGTTGCCAGAGGTGTTTTGGAGTCGGCAGGTAGGAGCTACTCCAGCGCTGCCTGCTGGGTAACTTCTGGAAGTTTCCCTTTAATACAGCATTCTGGACAGATCCTTTTATAGCCATGTAAATGAGTCTGTGCTGCTCCTGGGGGAAAAAGGAAGAGGGAGGGGTGGAAAGGTTGGTGAGGACACAGTTCCTTAGACAGCCAGCGCCCGTCCAACTTCCACCACACTCCGCTTCCACTCCCCCCACCACCACCAGCCTGGCACTGGACAGGCTGCGGATCAGGCTGCCAGGGAGCTTGAAGATGGAGGAATGCGCTACTGAGCTCCCGCTATGAAAACGTGCCGTGCTGTCAGTGATTTCATGTCTAAAATGAGACAAACTTCATAATCCTTTAGTTTACAATACCTCCTTCTTTATTCTCTCAATGAGCTTTAATCATTGCCTATTTAGTTTTTCTCATACACTTTAATTATTGTCAATTATCATGTCTCTGTGTCGCAATACATTCCTCACAAGTTATTTCTCAATGTCACTTAATTACTGAGCTTTAAACTGCACCCACTGAAAGAATAAACACTGGCGAAATAAATTCTCAGATGAAAGAGTGTGTTAATAACATAACACACATTGTGTTTATGCATATATCTCCTCCTTTGCCTTTTATCTCTCGTGCTCTGCATCTTTATATCCCAAGAAAGTCTTTCAAAATGTCCTTGATCACACATAACAGCATGAAACAAGGCAACAATGTTTGGTAACTGCGAAAGATAGCTCGCCTTCCTCGCTTTCGCAGAAATGCCACTTCTGATCTCATCTCGTTCTTCATCTGTACCGCAGGACTACGCCGACACCGAGATGCTGCTGTCCAGGGCGAACGTGGACCAGGTCGCCCTGCTGTCTTACGCCAGCGAGGCTGCGGATTTCTCCACAAACCACCAGCTGCCTACCCTGGACTTTGCAATCAACCACTACGGCCAGCCCGACGTCGCCATGTTCGACTTCACCTGCATGTACGCCTCAGAGAACGCCGCCATGGTCCGCCAGTGCAATGGCCACAAGCTGCTAGTGGCGCTGGTGGGCGACAGCCTGTTGGAGGTGAGTGAGGGAGACGCCATGACACTATGCTGTGTGACTGAATGAGAAGTTGCAGTGCTCATTGGTTTTAATATTCTTGATGGATCCGTCTCTTGTTGTCTGCAGCCGTTCTGGCCCATGGGCACTGGCATCGCACGAGGTTTCCTAGCAGCCATGGACTCGGGCTGGATGGTGAGGAGCTGGGCTCAGGGAAAAACTCCTCTGGAGGTGCTGGCAGAGAGGTGAGGGAGTGGAAACGCTGATGCACACACACACACACACACAGAGAAGACTCCCTGTACTTCTTACTTGCACGTATTTAAACACTCCCCCATATACACACCACGCCACTTTCTCTCTCTCTTGATACACACCCTTTTATCTTAAGTGCTTTACTGGGAAATGTGCCTGTTTGTGAGCTCAGGCGTCAGTCCCAACTTCAGCTCGTACTAATGGGATAAGAGGCTCTCGTAAGAAGTCAATGGAATGTGAATCCTCTGTTCTAAACTAACCCTCATTTACCCTTCCATAATAATGCTATCATGCTTCTTCCTCTGTTCCCATGGTTACCATTCTACTCCCCTCAGAATTGGATATTTCCTTTATATCTTTCTCCACTGCAAACAAGCTTCCTGTTTGTGTGGAATATGTTACAATTTGTTTCATTTTCCCTTCTCTTTAGGGAGAGTATATATCGACTGCTACCACAGACCACACCGGAGAATGTCAGTAAGAACTTCAGTCATTACAGCGTGGATCCAACCACACGTTACCCCAACGTCAGCCTTAACTACCTCAGGCCCAGTCAGGTGTGTATGAGAACCTGCAAGTCACGTCTATCATCTACGGGTTATAATTACATATATTAGCAGCTCAAATAATGTAATGAAGGTGATGTCGTGTTGTAATTAGTAATAAGAACTCCTAATGCGGCAATTTTGAATACTACTTTTTATTTTAGCCAGTTTGAAATCTGATCTAAGTCATAACGACGTGTCTGTTGCAGGTGCGGCATCTCGTCGACACGGGAGAGCCGAAGGAAATGCGCATTGAAATCGAGAATGTGATCAACGCATCCACGCCGAAGTTGGCGAGGAACGGTGTGTTAAGTTTCCATATCCCATTTACTCTGACAAAAGCTCACTGTTAAGCTGTTTAAGTAGCCCGGAGACTATTTATCACTGTAGGATTTTACCCCGGTTCACCATTGCTGAAATGTAATAACAAACTATTTTCACTCTAGAAAATTACCTGCTTGACAAGCAGTTACAAGGTAACACAAAGTCCATGCATGGTGTTGCTTTAAAAGGGATTTGTGTTAGTTTTTAACAGTGACTGAGTCTACCTGCTATGTGTGAATAAACCATATGGAAATGAATTGTGGAATGATGGAATCTGGATGTGGATGGACTGACCTGATCCCTGAATATTAATTTTGCGTGTACTAACGTGATCATCGAGTTCAGCGTCAGACGTCATTTTGAGTGGTTTCAAAGGTTTCCCGTCAGTACTGCATCTTTTCCTAACCTCTCATTTGCACTCCTTCCCTCCCTCCTCCCCCCTCTCAGTCAACATTTACATCTCACTATTCGTTATGTTATCTCATTGGCTGGTTACAACTGGTACTAACATGGATGAAGAAGCCATGGATGGGAAAAGGCTGTCAGATTGCCCCTCCCCATCCCTTCCAAGATATATCACGCTGTCGGCAATGATTTAAGTTTCTCTCTCCGTGTGTAGCTCGGGTCTCCATGCAAACTGCTGCGTTCTAACATTTTCTCTCGTCGCTGCACCAGAATCCATTGCGCGATCCAGCAAGCTGCTAAACTGGTGCCAGAGACAGACGGAGGGATACAGGAACGTGAAGGTGACGGACCTGACTATGTCGTGGAAGAGCGGTTTGGCCCTGTGTGCCCTCATCCACCGATACAGGCCAGATCTCATGTAAGTGTCAAAAATGTAGCTAAAATCTAATGGACAAATATTCCATTAGTGCCACTTTAAAGGGGTTAAACAGCTGTGGCTCATATACTGGTGGACCTGCTGTGTTTATGTGAGTTTGTTAGTTGCAAATGATGTTTACTGGCCTGTTGAGGCCTTGGTTTGGGTTGTATATCAGTGTATATGAGGTGACAGCTACCAGTCATAATGGCCTCTCAAGCGTCTCAAGGGAACTCTCAGCATAACCTCCCTCTTATTCCTCTTCTCTCTCTCTCTCACACACACACACACCAAATAAACAACGGTCTCCATCTGCTTTGCCTAATGTAGGTTGTTGCCCTCTAAGGGCTGCAGAGCAGTTTAAATTACACACATACTGTAGGTCCGGCATGACCTTTACCAAGTGGTCTTGCATTTCTTCTCTGGTGCCTCTGATTGGTCATATGGGAAAGGGAAAGATCGTGTTCACATGTGCACACACAAGCACACACACAGGACTGATGGATGAACGGCAGGTTCATGATGATGTGATGTTCTGAAGCTAATGCGTCTAATGGATCTGTTTTGTGTTGTGGAGATGTATTGATGAGCCTTTTTAAGTGGCTTTGTCAGCTGTAATGACATTTACAGTAACGCTTACCGCAACGTCCAGACATGGATCATCATTAGCATTTCTGGTTAATGACTGTCTCTCTCTCTCTCTCTGGCCTTCTTTCTTTCCAGTGACTTTACTTCTCTGGATGAGCGAGACCAGGAGAAGAACAACCAGTTGGGTTTTGACGTGGCGGAGAGGGAATTTGGCATCTCACCCTGTATGACTGGCAAAGAGATGTCTTCTGTGGTCGAGCCAGACAAACTCTCTATGGTCATGTACCTCAGTCAGTTCTATGAGATGTTTAAGGACACAGTGCCCCCTGGAGGTGAGATTGTGTCATATGCTCTGTCTTGTGTCTGTTCCTTAAGGAGGTGCTAAATAATGCAGAAAACAAAAAACTGATAGAAAATATACTTGCCTGTTTCAATCTTTCAATATGTCCTTCCTTGCTTGTAATCTTTCATTCATCTGTTCTGTGTTGTGTTAAGATAACCACAACTTGAGTCCTGAGGAGAAGGCGGCGCTGATAGCCAGCACCAAATCACCCATCTCCTTCCTTAGCAAGCTGGGTCAGAGCATTTCAATCTCCAGGAAACGTAACCCCAAGGTCAGTGCCTGAAAATGACTTAGTTCTTCATGAACCTGAATTACTCAGTTTCATTTTGTTTTGTAGTCGTTGACCTTTTGTCTGTTTTAAAATAACTCGCTTATGTCATCAACAGGATAAAAAGGAGAAGGATGTTGATGGTTTGGGGAAGAGAAGGAAAACCAGCCAGTCTGAAGATGTGAGTCGTTCTGACAGCTACGCTTCTCCTGCGTTGAGCTTGTGATTTGTTTTCGCTGTCTATCCGACCAGAAAGGACTTTTTAATTGAGCCAACAGGCTAATAAATTGGCACTGTTTTGCTCCGCTCCCTCAGGAGGAGGTATCGAGGGCCGGTCGTGACGAAAGGCCGTCGCCCTCCACTGCTCTGTCGGAGAGGAAGATGGACTCTGCCTCTGTGGGTAACCACAACAAAGTCAAGGTCATGGCCACCCAGCTGCTCGCCAAGTTTGAGGAGAACGCACCAGCCCAGCATTCAGGCCTCAAAAGACAGGTACGTGGCAAAGATGATGATGATTTGTGGTTTGTTTGTTCTCACTATAAATATTCTGATGAGCATGTAGGTTTGATTGTCTGACAGGGCCTCCAGTCTCAAGGCGGATGAACTGTAGGCCACTGTATTAATGAGCAGAGACCCAGAATGCTAATTCTGTCTCAGTCAGGCTATTGTTCTTGAGTTATTGTAGGTGGGCTTGGTGCTGACTGTGCTTGGAAGGATTGGGTGAATAGGTTTGCATAGCATCGGGCCGCTAGCTCCCGAGGACCAACAGAGCTGAGGCAGTGGGAGGGAGGAGTGGGCTATGGGAACACTAGACGCTATTGTTAAAGCAGATAGAGACAACTCCCGACTGTTGCCTTTAGAGAGCATGTTTTCTCACTGTGTGTTTTGGAAAAGCTGCCTCTGATATGATCTTTCATTATACAGTATAAAAGCTTCTGTTTGGGTTTTGCTTGGACCAACATAAGTCTGTGGAAATGGATGAATGAACGATTATGTTGAGTGAGGTTGAATGGTTTGTGGAGAAGGAGTGGAGCACTTTTAAGACCGCTGTCAAGGCTCTGTCATTCAGTCTTCATCATCTGCACCAAGCCCATTAGAAAGGATGTAAATGTCCAACCCTGCTACATTCTCTTATTCTATCACTATTCCTTCATTACTGTTCTGTGTAGCTATTCACAACACTCCTTTACCTTTTGCCTAAGCATAACGTTTATTCTCTGTTTCGATCTACACAAGATTGCATTTTTTCTACGCTCTGTCACTTTATCCAGCCATGACTCACTTCTCTCTTGTTTCTTCTCTCTCGTCATGAATCACGTCTGTGACTCATGGTGGCTTGCATGGTTTCTTGGCCTCTCACTGACAACACTCGGTCACGCACCTTTATTTGACCACAAAGGGGGAGTCATTGCCCAATCTGCACCGCCTTCTGACCCCCGCTCCAGCCCCCTTGAAAGAGCCAGTCCGTTTGGGTCATGTCCCAGCGTGGAGAAAGGTAAACAGTGTCCCCCAAGATCCTGCCGATCCCTGTTTGATTCCCCTAGACTGACCACCTCACCATCTAACCATTTGTCCCTCGAATGTGTCATAGTTTGAAAATCTGCTTTGTCCTAAACTAAACTACTCTGAGCTCTACTCATGCTCTAGATGGGCTGTAGTTGGCTTGTGTGGGACCCTTGGAGCAATTAAGTCAATCGCTCAGGTTGCTTTTTGTTTTGTTTTGTGATTAACTAAACTGTGTGTCATCAGCTACATGCTTTAAATGTAGAATCAGATGTGTGTTTGAAAGAGGAGAGAGAGAGAGGGAGAGAGTGTGTGTGACAATTCCGTGGTCTTTTCCCTCCTTGCGTCTTGGTTCAGAGACGCACTCAGCAGCAGGAGCAGCTCAGCATTCGCTTCAAAGAAATGGTCAACTGTCAGACGCTGCCCAGCAGAGGGGGGAAGGTACGGTTCACCACTAGCCTAGTTTTCCAATCCTCCCGATCAAGTACAGGGGAAAGTCCAGCCTAAATGTGTCTACCTTCTCTTTCTTGTGGTCACTTTGTAAGCCACATTTTTAAAGTTTGTATTCATTTTATATGGTATATGTATGAGGTACAGTGGAATTAAGTTAAGCCAGAGAACTACAACCGCTGTTTCAGCTTCAGTAGAATTGCAGCTATAGGCAGCTGGCCCGTCTTGTCAGCCTTCTTTTGCATTTCCCCATGTGGAAAACAACATCAGCACAATTATACGGCAACAACCAGTGCTCTGCTGATGCTTAGATTGTTGTTTTTTTTGTCTTCACTAGATTAGATTGTTTTCTCAGGCATTGATGGAGAGTGCAAAATGTTTTGCAGAAGATATAATCTCTTTCTCACTCGTGTGTATTAGTGCTAGATGAGGAAATTTGTTGTTCTGGAGTTGAGGTATAAGATACTGTGTGTGTGTGTGTGTGTGTGTGTGTGTGTGTGTGTGTGTGTGTGTGTGTGTGTGTGTGTGTGTGTGTGTGTGTGTGTGTGTGTGTGTGTGTGTGTGTGTGTGTGTGTGTGTGTGTGTGTGTGTGTGTGTGTGTGTGTGTGTGTGTGTGTGTGGCATTGCTAAACACAAGAATGCGTGAAGTGTAAAGCAAGTGAACCCTAATCAAGGCTATCTTATCTCACACTCGCATATTAACCCTGCTGGTTATTAAGTTTGTGCTGACTGATCATAAAAAGTGATGGAATTTCACCTCAGATGACAACGAGTGGGAGCATGAATCATGTTTACTCTGATCTATGGCTCAGCTTCATCTCGGGCTGGCCCCGGCTACTGTTTGGCTCTGAGTATTTGCTGGAATCTGGCTGATAAAACTATTGCTTTCTGCCAGGTGGATAGCATAACATGTAACAGAGCCACTCTGATGCTAGCTGGCTAGTGCTAATGTTACAAAGTCCCACTCACAACTTTCACCTCAGCCACTCATAGCTAGCACACTGCTTGAGAGTTGTGTGGTTGTATTTTATTTTCTTCTGGGATTTATTCTGTTAAAAAAGAGTTTGCTCCAAAAACTCAACTGTTTTACTTTTTACAACTGTACAACTCTCACTTCCTGGAACACAAATAGCCATATGGCAAAGCTAGCTAGCTTTTTTGGTCAGCACATTTTCCCAACTACTACATTATGGCAAACATTTAGTAAAATTCTTTATTGAAAATATTACATTTGTGAGTGTTTACACAACATGTAGCACATCTACATACTTCTTAGAGCATTGTGGTTTGAGATACTTGTGCTCAAAGAGAACACTCTGAATAGCAATTTTGTACCAAAATAACAACCAAGTAATTGAATACTGGAACAGTAGCGGCCAGCCCTATCGTCATCATCTTCATCATCATCATCTTCCTCATAATTTCCTGTTGACTCTTCTGCTCATGTCCGTCATCTCTCATCTCTAAAGGCCAGAAGTGGTGCGGACCAATTGTCCAGCTCAGGCCCTCGGAGCTGCCCTAAGAAAACCATTCTGCTCCCTTCCTCTGCTTCCACTTCCTCACTGTCTCTTCACTCCGAGGTGACACAGTGTACTGTCTCTGTCCATCTGTCTGTCTTTCTCTGCTAGGAACCCATGACGAGTCCTCTGAGTCTCCCCTACCCCCTTCATCCCCATATTGTTCTCTGTCAGCAGGAATCCTAATTTTGTCGGTAGTGTACCTCAGGTGTGTAGCGTAGAGTATATAGAAAGAAAAGTTGAATGTTGTTGCTATCAGTTGGTACTAGCAGTATTTAGAGAGCTCCTTGTTTTCATGCTGGGTTTGCAGGAGGAATGTGGTACCTTGTAAATGAATGAAGGCTTAGGGAATCGAGCACGATTGTGCTCCAACATAATATTCAATACCCTAACTTCTCTTTTAGCTTCATGCAAGCCAAAGTGCTAATTGTGTATTTGTGTAAATGTGTGTGTGTGTGTGTTCTAAAGCACTTGGATGAAAGTCCACCAGAAGAAAAATCTGAATTCTACCAGATGCCTCTGAATTACGGGGTAGAGTAAATCATTGTTGCATGGCAGTGTTTCCAGTTTGTCACTGCTACCTCTTCCTGTTGCATGTGATTGGCTGTTTTTTAATTACAGCCAAATATTTAAAAGATGTGTCAGATCAACAGCACAAGGCAGCATGGGACTATAATGGAGTTTCCTTGGCAGGAGTGGGAGCCACTGCATTTGAAAGATCCAGGACACATTCACATACCTGGCATACAAGAGAGGGCTGACTGTCTAATCTCTAGGTTTAAGGGAAAACGCGACAAACCACCAAAGGTGAACACTTGCATGGACATTGTGTGAGAATATAGGTTCTTTAAGATTTTGATTCGCCGTTTTGTGATCTTTTAGCAACATGATGCTGGTGCTTGCTGCAGTATGATGTCATCTGGTAGCTGGTATCTGTACGCACAGTCCAACATCCTTTCTTTTCTCCCTGGAGCCTAAGAGAAAGCCGTCACGTTTCTTTTTAGACCAGTGGTACTTGTCCCGTGGCCTGACTGAGGGCGCCGACTCGCCTCTCTCCTCTCCCGAATCTTCCAGAAAGGTTCGGATTTGGTGCTGTGAACTCCTTAACACACAATTTGCTGCCTTGCCGAGACAAGAATAGACTTTACTCTCTCTTGGCGTCCTTCATTAACTCAAAGCGTACTCAGTCCAGTTCTTGTTTAAGCCTACACATGCTTTCATGCCATTTACGCACAATGCCTTTACCAACCTTAGCCTGTTGCTTTCGTGATTTACTCACTCGGTGTGATGTCACTGTCAGGGTGCATAAATAAGGCATTGTCAACTGGAACTGTGAAAAAAATTATTGATCTTTGATCATTAACACAACTGCAAGCTATTATGTTTAATAGAAGCAAAAAAAACAAGGGTTCGCATTTTCCTTTTTGTGATCTGATGCTGTATGTTTCTGCAGGAGCCAACTAAGCCTCTGCACACCGATGACCAAATGCCCTTATATGTGCTTAGTATTCAGGAGAGGGCTGAGCAACTTGCCTCTCAGTTTGAGGGCAAGCCAGCCAGACCACAGGTGAAACACATACTCTGAATACTTGTTGAGGAAGGAATACATCAAGTGTCTGGGATTCTAGCCCTAACATGAAGACATTTAACTTTACTATACTCTCCTCTCTCCCTCCTTCTCCTGGAGCCCAAGAAAAAGCCCTCGCGCTTTTTTATGGAACAATGGCACCTGGCCCGATCTCAGAGTCCCCCCGACTCTCCCCTGTCTTCCTCTGACACTTTGAGACAGGTAGTCCCTTCACAAGGATTGCATCGTGGTGATACTAACTCACTCCACTTGCACGCTACTGGAGATTTCATAGGGATATCACTTTTTACTGTTTGTCGTAGAATATGCTCGGCTTGGCCTCTCAAAGGACTTTAAAAGATGGCTGCTGGTTGTGAAATGTAATTGGGTTCACTTGCAACATCTCTCGTGCTATGATTGTTCAGATCAATATGTGGGCGAGTAAACAGTGAGTGAGTTTTATTTGAACATAAGTCATCATCCTCTCCGCTGGGGTGTGCTTGGACTGAATTATGATCGCCACAGCTATTTTACCAAGGGTGCGTTTCAGTTAGAAAAGCAGCCTGGAAGAAAAGGCAAAAAGCTTGTCGATTTCATGTTGACGAGCACAGTTTCAACTTTAGGAGTAGATACTTTGTAATGTCAAGGGATATAAGTTCCCTGCAGACTCTAATTTTCCCTCCCGCCACTCGAATTCATGCCGCTCTGGCCTGAAAATTCTCATTCTTTTGTCCAGGAAGAGTGTTTGTGCTCACATTTACCTTGCACTCATGCAAATCTAACTGTGCCGATTATATGCATACTGAGGGAAAACGTGGTGGTTCTAAAGACACATTCAGGAAATAAAAAGCTTTCAGGGTTTTGCAACTTTTCTTGTTCAACACACTCACCACTATATTTCATAATGTAAGGGTTCAGTGCAGTTCTCCCCACCATTTTGCGTACTTGCGGTGAACTCATTAGTGCTTGTGTTTGTTTTTCTGCTTGTGGGATACAAATGTGTGTATGGTTGCTGTCATGGGTGCGACTGTGAACACATGCATCACACTTAATTTGATAATACAAAACCTCAGTAGCACTCAGCAGCTGTTATAACTCACAGTTGATTGCTTGTGATCTTTGTCCCAAACCAAACTTGCTTTTTGTTGGCCACTAATTGTTCCACCGTATTCCTGGAGGATTTGATTGAATTGCATAAATGGCTGAAGTGATGATGTCCGCTTTGTTTTAGTTTTCACTGTCATGCCTTTAGATACTATCTGGGTGGTGATTCTGGCAAAACATCCAAATCAACCAGGCATGGAAACACGGCTCTGTTTAGTGTGTGTGCGTGTGTTTGTGTGGGGATTTCCTATCGTTGTTCTCCCCTCTAATCAGTGTATTCTCTGTTTCTCAGTACTTATGCTTACATGTTATTCTTTCCTCTTCATCTGCTGTTTCCTTATTTCTTCTTCCACGTGTTGTTTTTCCCTTAACACTGTTGATAGCGCTGTGTAAGGATGTACACAGGGGGAGTTAACTCTTTGACTGAGCAGATAGCCAGTCAGCTTCAATCTAAAGAAGACCTCAAACCCCAACTTGAAAAGAGGGAATCGGTAAGCATCCTGTTCCAGAGGATAGAAGGCATGCAGCTGCATTAATCTGCATCTCACTTACCAGAGAGTGTTGTTGTTCTCCAGTGATGTGTTGTTGAACCAGTGATTTGTGAGTTTTCACAGTTTGACTCTGATCCATCTCCCTTAGCTGATGAGTTTTCACGTCCTTGATTACTGACTTGTTGTGGTGTTGCTATAGATTAGCACCAATCTACGTACAGTACATCTACAGGGGCCTGGTATGAGCTTGTACTGTAATACTTTCCACTAAGTAAAGTCCAGGTCCTCCTCTCCTCTCTTCTCCTCTCCTCCCCTCCCCTCCCCTCTTCTCTCCCCTCCGATTCATTGCATTGTGTTTGTACTTTCGCAGGGCTCTCTCCGAAAAGAGTTCCCCGTCAACATTGGGGGCAGCGACGTTTGCTTCTTCTGTCGAAAGCGTGTGTACGTCATGGAGAGGCTGAGCGCAGAGGGGAAGTTCTTCCATCGCAGCTGCTTCAAGTGCGACTACTGCAACACCACACTACGACTCTCCTCCTACGCCTTCGATGTGGAGGATGGTATGATATGATCATCAGCTTATTATGGTTCCCTAATCCTCATCATTTCCTGCAAACATGCTGGCCACACTGCTGCATGTATTAGATCAAGTAGAATGCAGTGTTAAGGGAATTTTTTGGTGATATTAGAATGTGTCACATTGCCCCAGAGCCGAGTGCAGTCTCATGATTTTTTTCCTCATTGGGAGTTTCTATTGTGCTGAAAGACAAGAAACAGATTGTTCAATGAGACAGAGTTTTTGATTCTATGAGACCAGTGAGCCGTGGGACTAGAACCCACAGTGGCTCTGAGCTGCAAAGGAAAGAAGCAGCACTATTTTTTCCCATTCTGAACTGTATGGACAGATAGACCTTTTGATAAAGCTTTTGGACTCTGCCAGGTGATATGAAATTGTACTAGTTGCATTGTAGGATGTATGTGCATTCACATTTTCATCAATTGTTCTCTTGCCTTTATCCCTGCAGGGAAATTCTACTGCAAGCCCCACTACTGTTACCGTTCGTCAGGCAATGCTCAGAGAAAGAGGCCTGCTCCATCCCCTGCTCCAACAGCTAAGGTACCTGCTTTCAGTTACTGTGGAAATGATGAACTGGCAATCCAGGTATACCCTACAAATTTCAGTCCTGACGGAAGCGTGTTTAAGTGCAGTATTCTGTCCCCTGGCCTGTCTGTGTAAATAGACTAGCAGGTGGACTAGAGAGTGTGTTGTGGTTGACATCATCCGTCTCTAATGTTGCAGGTGACCAAGGTGCCCCAAATCCCCGTGGCGACCGTGGATGCCCCTGGAAGGGCAATGGCAGCTGCATCCCCCTCAGCTGAGCAAGGGCCATCAGGTACCCCCATTTCCTCTCTTGCTGTGGCGGCTGCTTCCCGCCGCCTGGCCTCAGGTGTGGGAGTCTCGCTGCGTACCCTCCGCCGCACCCTCTCCTGGACCTGCCACCATGTGGCACACAATCCCCTAGACTCTCCTTTCTTGTGTACCTACTGCATCTACCTAGTCTGCTGTTTCAGCATCAATGTCCTGCTCAACCTCTTCTAGCATGACTCTCTTGTCCCTTTTTCCTTTTCTTTCCTTGCGCCTTTTTGCCAACTAATGTCCGTTGGGTTTTGATTATAAACTTAGCAGACGCTTTCTCCTCTGATTGTATCGACTCACTGAGCTTGCAGAGTGTTCATGTAAATCTCCTGTAAACATTCATTTGAGTGTGTGATTTATCTCTTATCTCTCTTGAAGATGCAGCATTCGTTCTGTTAGAGCTTTTGGCAGCTGAGAGGATGATTTGCAATTGGCAATTAAGCAACTCCCCTTTTTTTGCCGCCATTTTAGAATTGAATGGTGCATCTTTGATTTTTTTTTCTTGGCTTGGAAATTAAAAATAGGGAAAAGTTTGGAGCTTATTTCAGTCTGGACAGCCCTCCAGATAGTAATATTGATAATAAACATTTTCACAGAGCTTCCTAATTTGTATTTATGAGACGCACCAGTGCAGGTTTCTTATTTTCCTATTTTAAAATTGGCATACGGCAACATTCATAGTTTTTTATTTATTTTAAGGAATGACTTTTGCCTGTCAGTATTTTAATGAAAGGGCCAAGCTTCCTGCTGTGATTGTAGCCTCCAGTGGCCTTTGAGTTCAGTCTTTTAGCTCTAGCTCTTCCTGTGTGATGTTCTTGCTTTGTGTCTCTTTCTGTAAGCGATTTTTTGCACCTACGGTATCCCTCTTACCGAAACTCCCCATATTGTGATCAAGTGCCTGTATCAGTGCTTTGAATGGTTCCTTTGTGAGCTTTACCTTTCCCCCCTCCAATCAGAGCAGCTTAAAACTGAGAGCAACCCTAGTGCTTGAATTAGTGCCTGTGATTGGTTCCTTTTGTGATAGTATACTCTCCTCTGTCAAACTTTCCTGGCTGCCCTCTCCTGCATCCCTCAACCCCTCACCCCACTCACTCCGCTGCTAAGACCGACCTGTGTTTATTCAGTGTACTTCATGTTTGCTGCGTTATTTGGCTCCACCACATAGCAAAGTTAATTTAGTTACAGCAGTAAGACTTTTGGAAGCTGTGGTGAATATACTGCTAAGAGACTTTAGCATATAAAGTGTAGTCCTGCTGCCTTATGTGGCAAGTGTGTGCATTTTAAGATAACTATGTGTTGGTGTGAACATATCTAACATTAGTTCTCGATTTAAGACAGCATTTGGGCTTTCAGTGCTAAATATGTTTGATATTGATAAGTATTGATTTTACAATAAATAGACGTTCTTCATTGGATGTCGGTGTACATCGAATTATCTGTTTGAAGAGCACATGTCATTCTGCCTGCATGATGTCCATCATGTGTTTGACCCTCATCTGCACAAGTTAACATAATCCACAGTGTCAAAACTCACATATTCACTGTCTTCATTAGTGGGCTTTACATGAGGCCATTGCTTACAGCATTGCCAGTCATTTTGTCCTAGTCGGAGAGCAATTTAATCTCAACATTAGTCAGTGGAAAGACTGAAGGTGAAGCGTGGATGGAATGGGCAGAATGTGTCACATTATGCGTCTGACCCATTCCACTCTGACGTAGACATAAAAAACAAATTTCTATAAGGAATACAGTTTTAAGATTTGCTTCTCAGGATGGGAAAAAGGCAAGGCACCAACCTTGTACCAAAAGCGTAAAGTGTTAAATATATTTGTTTTTAATATTTGCTGTAGGGAAAATTATCTATTTAATGCAATAAATACAGTTTTAGATCTTAATTGGTGTGTTTTTGTCAGTTTTTTGTCAGTCTCATTTCTCTAATGGGACTAAATGAAAACAAGCATTTATCAACAAAATCGTGAGTTTCCCGAGTTGGATAACAGTGAATCTACAGCAATGTGTGATGGATTTGATGCTGTGTGGATTATTACATAAACATTGTCAAAATTCATTTATATCCATCATTTTAGTATTTGATGGTAGATATGTTTGTTTTGTCAGTTTTATCTCCACATTGAGGCGTTAGAAGCCATAGTGCTCTTTCAGGCAGACCTGCATGACTCCCTATGCTCTCCTTCCGAGTTTCACACCTACTGTACCTGATTCACAGTTGCCTTTTTCTCTTTGTACTCTCTTTCCTCCACCCTGGGTGCTCTGCCTTCTCACTTCCATCCTGGTGTGACCAACTTCCACTTCATCTTCTCTCCAACCTGGGCTCGCCATCTCCAATTGCTTTGTCAACCCCAGTACCAGAGGTCAACGGGCTGCAGGAGCCCAGTCTACCAAAGCGACTTCGGGGAACTCCAGAACGTATCGAGCTGGAGAACTACCGTCTATCCCTGCAGAAGGAGGAGGAGCTGGAGGAGGTGCCAGAGGAGACGCTGGCAGAACACAACCTCAGCAGTGTGCTAGATAAGGCCGCGGATGCTGACCTGGGTTCCAGGTAAGCGTAAAAAACTCTGAAATAGGGATTCTGGGGTAAAAGGAAGAGCAATGTTGACAAATAACTTTCATGCAATTTGTGGATTCTGACGCTTTTCCGCTGACTCTTCTTCTGATGTCAACAGTAGCTCAGAGTCGGACATGGAGGAGGAGGATGAACAAGAGGAGCAGGAACAGGAGGAGCACAACCAGGAGGAGGCGGAGCAGCAACCTCCAGACCCGTCAGACCTCGGTGGGTTTCCCTGGAAGGAGGCGGTGGAGCTCCACGCCAAACTGAGGGGCGACGAGGAGAGCGAGGCTGTGGTTGACACGGTCAGCAGGGATGGTGAAGTCGATGAAGAGGACGACGAGGATGAAGAAGAAGACGAAGATGAAGAAGAGGATGAGGATGAAGAGGAGGATGAGTCGAGCGATGGTACATTTGTTTTTATCTCTTGTTTATAGCACATGTTTGGTGTCACATGCATTTGTACTTTTCCCTTTGTATTTGTTTACATCCTGTCCCGATCATTTATTCTGTTGAGACAATCCAGAACTCCACCTCCTTTTTTTGTAAGCAGATTTCTGTGTAGTGTCACTGTCTCAAACATTGCTCTCCTCATCCTCTGCTTGTTTCCTCCTTCTCTCGTCTCCTCTTCTTGTCATTGCCTTCTTCCGTTCCCTCATCTCCACTGTGTGCGTGCGTGCGTGCTTGTTGTGTGTGTGTTTGTGTGTGTGTGTGTGTGTGTCCCATGTCTGTGTTTGTTTTTATCTTTGTGGGTTTTTCGGGGCCTCTGTCTCCCCCTGCCGGCAGAGGGGGAGTATTGCCCCTGGGACAGGGAGCTCCAGACCGGCCTTTGGCTGGAGCAGTACCTCACAGATGAAGAGGATGTTGGTACATTTAAAGGTAGCAGCAGCAGCACGGCTTGTGGATGCGTTTGCAGTATCTCTGATATATGAGCCTGGTTTGGGTTTTTTCCCCAATGAATTCTCCAATAAGAGTGTGGCTTTCTTTTGTGTTTGTTATTTTCAGGTTGTGGTTGTGTGTTTTGTGTGCCCTCTAAGAGTTACATTTTTATTGTTCATTTGAACTTACTGTCTAACACCTCCTTTTGTTTTTGTTTGTTACAATATGTTCATCTAAAACACTAATCTGATGAATGTCATCGATATGTTTTCCCCTTAGGTGATGCAGTTATGGTTTGGTAGTGAGTCCCAAAGTAGTTTTGTTTGTCAGACTTTGATATCTTTTGGGTTTTTAAACCCTTAAATCTTCTATCCTCAATCTTTTGCAGTCTCGTGCATGCTGCCACTTCCTCTCCTGACAGATGATTTGTCATTGCTACTGTCGTTTAACTGGCTATCTTCCTTCTCCCCCTCATTTTTGTTCTCTCCTCTCCTTCTTTGTCTGTGTTTCCTCTACTTTCCACCCTAACCACACCTCCACATGCAACATTGCGCCATGCACTATATGCTGACACCATCATGTAGCCAGGAGCCTACAGATCCAACAAGTCCTACAGCCTGTCGATCCCCAGACCATTCCAGATTTGGTGAGAGCTCCCCTGGATTCTGAGGGAGACAAAGAAGGTCAACCGGCCTTAGCCTCCCATCTCTCCCAACCCTCTGAGCTCACACAGCCCTCCTTCACAGGTAACCTATCCAGAGGAGCTGAAGGCTTCTCTGGGCGAGTCCCAGGCTGTATGAGTGAGAGGAAGTGGGGGGGGTTCCACACACATTAGGGTCTTCATTTCAACAGTGGGGCGGCTGTTCTGTTTGTTCTGTCTAACTAACCCACATGTTGTTTATAATCCTATTTGATTTTGTATATTTTGTTATGTTGCTTTCTTCATTTGTGGAATGTCTAATTTTGTGTTTAATCTTTTAAGCTGACATGTTTTTGTTTGTTGTTGCCGTTTGCCCCCCCCTGGCTGATCATAAGGTCCTTCAACCAGAGTCCCAGTTCACCATAATCCCTTTGTCAATTCTTGTGAATTATGTTCTGCTTTGTTCTTTTGTGTTCTGATTACGTTTGTGTTGTTGTGTTCTTGTGTGTGCTTTTGTGTTTTCCCATGTGTCTAATTACTTTACTTTACTTTTATTTCCCTTCCATCTATCCTTTGTTGTCCTGTATCCTCTGGTTTTAATGTAGCCGCTGCCCACACATCCGCCCGACACGAGGCAGTGAGGGTCTGGTTGGAGTCCATGTCTGGAGGTAGCACAGATTCAAAAGGGATCATGATATCCAATCTTAGCTACTATGTCTTCTATCTGTCTGTCAGATGGCCTTTCCTGGCGCATGCAGAAACACATGCGGAGACCAGTAGACTCACAAGCATGCATGGGGTCACGTTGACACCCGTATTTCACCTTTCACAACGCAACCTCTCACCCTACCTTGTCAAACTGCAAAGTCTGGCTTCTTTGGTCAAACTGTTTGGTCAGGGATGTCACTATGGAGTCAAGTAGACAATATATACATGTGTCTATACTCTTGAGTATATGAGTCCATCAGTGTCTGAGAGTAAGAGAGACAAGAAATGAAAACTACTAATGACAAATCCCCACCAATTAATTATTATTATTAATAATTCAAATCCTCCTAACTTGTCCAATTTCATATGGAAATGATATTGTCATTCAATGCATACACCATTGTCACTTTAAGACATGATTTCTTGTTTTGTTGTGATGATGTGTGATTTTCATATTTCACTTTAAAAGAGGCACTGGGGAGATTCAAGTTGTCAAATGGAATATGAGCTGTTTCGCTTCAAGTGCAATACAACTTTGGTGTTTTCACTTGGTTGTGTTCTGTTGTCATGACGAAGACTGCAGGCTTAGCTCAGTGCTGGGTCAGGTGGTGTCTTTGCATTTGCCACTTTGCCGAATTAATATATTACATGTATTCTTTTTTTATGGAGTAGTTAGTTATAATCAATAAATCGTGAAAGCCTTAGTTAGTGTAATGATGTTTAGTTTGTGGAGAGCAGTTTGGGCCCTGGTGTTGTCGCCTCTCACTGTACAGCTGTGGAATCTGCCTTTGCAGTTAATACATCTTTGGACTAACCCCCACTGCTGCAACACTTATTAACTGGCTTAACAGCTTGACACTCAGGATTCCAAATGAACTGAATGTGAACTTCACTTATTCGTACTCATGGGCCAAATGCAGCCCATGAATACGAATAAGTGAAGTTCACATTCAATTCATAGAGTGTCTTCTCGGGTTTTTGTCACCAGGTTCTTGGACCCACTACAATCGGATTATTATATTGCATTTGCTTGTGCACCAACATGAATAGAGACATTTAGCAGAAGTCTATAGGAAGATTGTGGTATTAGATTATTGTTTATTTTGAAACTGCATGAAATAACTGCTCTTTTCCAACTTCCCCTTTTTTGTATTTTTCCCAGAACATTAGTATCTTTTAGTTGTTATTGTGTGACTCAAATGTCATCCATTTGTGAAACAAAAATGGATAAATGCATGCATCTGAATACTAAATCTCCACTCATTCTTTGTTATTTGTATTGACTGTTTTGTAATGATTTAATGTGTATGCGACTCTCATTGTCTTGCCAGAAGATTTCCTTCAAGTTGTTTTTTGTCCTCTTTCAACCTTTTAGTTCTTCTTATAACTGCACTCCACACTTCAAATTGGGCTTAATAGCTTTTTTTATTAAGTGATCTTTGCACTCTGGTGCTTCTTTAATTTACCCTGCAGCCAGTCATCTCAGAAAAGTTCAGCCAAGGTTACTTTGTCAGGGAGTTGAGAGAAGTTTTTTTGTATTGACTAAAAAGGGTTTTTGATATGCGTGAACTCATTCCTTGCCTTTTCTTTGTCATGCTAGAGCCCTGCGAGGATGATGAACTGGAAGCTGAAGCCAACAGCCCAGATATAGATCCTGGTACAGAAATCGATCAAGGTAATAAAAATAGTACAAAAAACGACTCTGTGCTGTTTCTGACTTCAAAGGTACTCCATCATAATAAAAAGTTTCAATGAATACATTGTGTGAAGTATTTCACAACGCTGTTTAAATTACAGATGACATCCCCTCGGACGCAGAAGCTGAAGCTCGGTTGCAGCAGTCGACGCGCCATGATGCACTTCCTGATGAGGACAAGACATCAGAAAGTCTGGGGATGGCCTCAAGTTTTGGTAAGCGTCCTTAAAAAGTATAAACTGCTACCTCGTACATCATACTGTCAGATTAGTCACACAGATGTATGTTTTTTGCCCAAGTGAATGCCGATGACGCTGATATTATTCTGTACATGTAGAACCATCCATCATCAGCCCGTTGCAGAAGGAAGATGATATCGTTGTCTTTCCTTCCCCCAAACTGTCTCCACAACCCGAGACGCAGGTAGTCCATCTCAACACTTCTCTAGTATAAGATGCGTGTGAGTAAGGACTCCATTGTGATCTTACTGTTGTTTACGTTTTCCTTCAGATAAGTCGGACATCTCCTCCTCGCTTCTTGAAATCTCCTGGTACCCGCTTTTTTCCGGATCCTTTCGTTCCAGAAGAAATGAAGCCTCAGAGAACTCCATCGCCAGCCACCAAGAGCCCGCTGAGTCAATTACCTACTCCGGTGCTTGATCCTTCCATCCCTCCTCCTGTCCCTGACTCATCCCCTCCCCGGTCTCCCATCATATCACCCGTCAGATCCCCCTTCAAGTCACCAGTCAAATCCCCTGTAACATCACCAGTTACATCACCGATTTGCTCCCAGCCCACCCCCCTACCAGAGACGTGCACACCTAAGTCTCCCGTCTACCCTCAGCGCTCCATTTGCCCTCTGACAGGCAACCCCCTCTCGCCCATCTGTGCCCAGCCTTTGTCCTGCCACGAGTCCTCCTCACCCCTCACCTCTGAATCTCCTGTCAGGAGTCAGCCTGTCCCTGGAGTTACTTCAACGCCCATGGCCCTATCGGACAAAGCCACACCAGAGCTCTCAAGGTCGTCGGATTCCTCACTGGACGAAACTCCATCGAAAAAGACGGATATCATTGAGGAATTTTGGATGAAAAGTGCAGAGATCAGGAAGAGTCTTGGTCTAACTCCTTTGGACCGCAGTAGTAAAATCCTAGAGAGGAGTACTTCGGCTTCAACGCAAGACTCTGTCTCCTCTTCCTCCTCTATTAAGTCAGAGCCTGCAGATGTGGCTGCAGAACAGAAGCCTCCGGTTGCTGGACGCCCCATCATTCGGAGGCTCAACATCACACTTGAGGGTCAGGTCATTACCCCCATAGCTCCTGTGGAGCCCAAGAGTAATGGCTCTGATAAGAGGGACTTCAGCAGCAGCTCTGGTTTGGGTCTGAATGGGAGCATAGCCACCAACCGGACAGTAAACAGTGACAGCTATATCACCTCTGACTCCGCCATGCTAACCCCACCCTCCAGTCCACCACCACCTGTGCCTGCCAATCAGTCACCGGCCATGTTTAGGCAACAGAAACATCAGGTGCCCTGGACCAATGGAACAGAAAAGCCTGCATCTGAGCTGACCAAGGAGCTGGCACTGACAAAGACCCCTGTCCCTTCACCGAGGACCCAGCTGAGCCCGGTTTCACCACCCAAGCCTGCACCCAGGGCTGTGATGTCACCAACAGAAGAGGTAGTAACGGCTGCTGTGGTGGTCATGAGGGAGAAGAAGAAGCCTCGGCCAGTGGAGACGAGGAAGTCATTTGTGGAGACTGTGGAGGAGATTCCATTTGCTGATGATGTGGAGGAGTCCTTTGATGACCGGACACCGCAAACAAGCAGAGACAGGTTTTATACCCCAACCACCAGCAAACCCAGCAGGGACAGACCTCCCATGCATCTGGCTCTAGCAATGGAAAATGGTAAACCTAACATCCCTGTCAACCCATCTTCCAAACCACAGAGGGCTACTCAGTTCTCTCCGGAGGCTAAGGAGATTGCAGAGGAGAGAATGAGAGCCAGGGAAAAGTGTGTCAAGAGCCAGGCTTTAAAAGATGCAATGAGCAAGCAGCTACACAAAATGAAAGAATCAGATATGGAAAAGGGAGCCTCTCCTAAAGTGGCCTGGAATGCATCTTCAGACGTCGCTGTTAAAAGTAAGAAAGGAGACGGATCTCCAAATACATCAGCTGTGAAAGCTCTGGAGTCAAAGAAGACAGAAGGCATACCTGAGCGTTTCTTCAGCAGCAACAAGAGCCTGGACAGCTCAGTCGCCTCATCTGACGGCTCGTCTGGGACCAAGAGCAAGAAGCGAAGTTCTCTCTTCTCGCCGCGCAAGAATAAGAAGGAGAAGAAAGCCAAGAATGACAGCAGTAGGCTCTCTGGCACAGAGGAGACACCGCCCAAGCACAAGTCATTATGGAAGCAGGTGTTCTCAGGGTACAAGAAGGACAAAAAGAAGAAGGAGGGCAAATCCTGTCCAAGCACGCCATCGTCCAGCTCCACCACACAAGACTCTGTAAAGAAGATAACCTCGCCTGTTGGGAAGTCATCAGGTGAGAATGATGATTTTAAAGCGTAGTTATGGATGCAGTGTGTGAGCTCTTTACGCTTTCAGCCTGAAATTCTGATGATTTCTGTGAACTATGTCCCAGACATGAAAACACGCCGAAACCTGAGCTTCTCCGAGGACTCAGACCTGTCCTGTGACGATGTGCTGGAGAGATCCTCCCAGAAGTCAAAGGCAGATGTGAGTAACCATAGACACGAGTAAAGATGTCACACATATGTCAGTAGCTGCGTCTTGCCTCACACAGCCAGCCAAAACCCCGGTGATTTGATCAGAAGAAAAACCTCATAAAGATCATAGAACAATGCAATGCAGCAGGGCAGAGTTTGGGTTATGTTATGTAGCCCAACTACATATTTTGCTGGTAATTCCAAACTTTAATTGTGACTTATTTGCCACAATAATACAATTTCCAGTTGTGAAGGATGCTGTAACATAGAAAATGTAGGGAGCACTCTCGAAGTAAACTCAATTTACTTGGCAATTATGTGTCGAAACCCAGTGTGGCATAACACCACCACCAGGGGGCGCTCCAGGTTCAACCAGTGGTCATCACAATGCAGTCTGAAAACCACTGAAGTATTGATTCCGTAAATGCCTACTGTGCATACATAGAGAGCAAAGTCTGGTTGGTTATGTGAGGCCAGACACGGCACCGTTACATCCAGTGCATCTATGGCCGCTTCGTTTGCTTTAAACACACTTTCCTAATAATTCCTTCCACTCTAGCAACATACGGACATCTTTGACCTAGTGTCAGGCATTCAGAAGGAAGCAATAAAGGAGGAAAAACTGGAAAAGGAGAGGAGGAGGGAGAAAAAGGAGAGAAAGAGGGTGAAAGAGAGGCACACAGAAAGGGAACGGGAAAAAGAGGTTGATCAAGGGAAGGAGAAAGAAGACGGAGAGGTATTGTGGAGCAGAAAGTTGGATAATTCTGAATTTCAGAGACATAATTGTTTGGTGCCATTGAGCTGTTGAAGCTTCGCCTTCCTGAGGTTTTAATCTTCCTCTCAGGTGATAATATGTTTTAACACTTCAAGGGTTTGAAGTGTGACCACAGGCCGACTTCAAATTACATTTCTGATTTTATTTCTTAGTTTAAAAAAAAAGTTATGTGAGGAAATCGTGTTTTCAAAGCGTCCTCCCCGAGCAGAACAAACTGCTCAACCAAACCACAGTGAATCTCATCTTCGGCGCCGCTTTATTGACATTGTTAGAAAATGTCTTAAAGATAAATAAATTCTAATCATTTTTAGAAATTGGATTTACTGAATATTCAATTGCCCCAAATCTTATTAGGACTGTGCAGAAATGCATTGCTACAATATCATTCCTTTTGTTTATTCATCTGTATTCATTATGTCTGTCACTGAAATTCAGAATTATTGTCTCCGCTGCTGCTCACTCTGTGTTTCCGTGGTTTTAGATAGACATTAGGTAACAGACCTCATTCAGAACCCTCCCTGCAGACAAACTCCCACCCTGTGTTGTTTGTTTGGACCTCATATATGAAGAATACAATGACTTCTTCTCAGTCTTCTTCAATATGGATCTGAACTCTGTCTGCGTCTTTTGATTTTCAATGTTTATCCCGTTAAAAAGAGGCACAAACTCCATATTATCACCCTCAGTGTTTATGTCTAGTAGTTGTGTTTTGTGAGTGTCGAATCACTCTAGCTTTTAGTTTCTGTGTATTAATTAGATGTAATCTCACAGACATCAATTTAGGAGTTAAAATGCATAATTTGGAACTTCATTTGGACTCATTTCTGATTAACATAGATTCACAAAATGTCACTGACTGCACCCTGTCATATTTTGTGGAGCTGGTGTGTGGGATATTAACATTTGCCTGTTTTGATTTGTATCAGTAATTCAGCTGAGTTGTGACTCTTTTTTTTTATGTTGACCAATTTAACATAATCATTAACCCATTTAATTGAATCATTTGTATCATGTTTGTTTCCCTCCATTTTTTTGTTTTGTTTTGTCTTCCCCAAGTCTGTTTATGTCCCTCACGCACTGGCGTTCAAGAGATCGTACGCCACAAAGGTAGTATACGTTCACATTGATAACCCCCCACCCCCAACCCTCTGAGCATGTGCAAGTTTGTTGCCATAACAACCCCACCCCCACCCCACCCTTCCATGTACGTTGAGCTAATAGCTAACCATCCTCTCTGGACGCATGTAACATTGGGAGCCCCAAGCCCACTAACTTCTGGAGAGTCACTCTGCTCAAACACCATTTTCCAACACTACATCTCACCTTTCTGGCCACAGTGACACCTCAACGTGTCTTTGTACCAGGGGCTGTTCTTTTCTGACTGGTTTGTTATTAACCTGCCTATCTGTCACCACTGTGGCACTCTTCCAACTCCAGCGTGGCTCTTTGGACAAAAGCGTTTTCCCACAGTGCTATTCTCTCTTTCTCATGATTTACTCCAGCTTCTTTTTTCTTCACAAGTCGGCTAATGAGAGAAGCACCCCTGCTTATTCACATACTCTACTGCTTTAATGAGCTGACTAACTATGGAAAGAAGTATTATGGCAGTCTGGGGCTGCAGTGAGGTGATATACATGTCACCTGGTGATCTATCATGTCTTATGTTGCCTTACCCTGTATGGAATCACAGTTTAAATGCCCTTAGTACCTTATGCAATGTGTGTAGATGTGTGGTGAAGTCTCAAATCCAGTTGATATTCCAAGAGAGTACATAGTAGAAGTTGTGTCTCCCCCTAATCTCCTGTCGTTGTTTCTGAAGGAACAGGGCCCTGCAGAGCCAAGCAGACAGTATGTAGAAGATTGAGGGTGAGGTTTCTCTGACTCATGTTTTTGCTATTACACTAGAAAACCTACACGGACGAAGAGTTGAACGCTAAGCTGACACGACGGGTGCAGAAAGCAGCTCGGCGACAGGCCAAGCAGGAGGAGCTCAAGAGGCTGCACAGAGCCCAGGTACGACACCGACAGGATTAAGATCCTTTTACCTGGAGATGTGATTAAAGGCCGTGGATCAGCTCTAATCAGAGTTAATGATATGGTACAAAGGGTTGTGAACAATGTATGTGCAATACAACACCACCTCTAACACCAGCCACAATGTGTTCACAGAGTTAAATCAGCACCTCTGTCGTCCAAAGCTGAATATGATCCGTTTGATCAGTGTTTGATTGCATGATGAACATTATCCAGTATGATCCAGTAGTCTTTATTATATAGAAAGTATCATAACACACTTTAATACACACTTTGATCTTGTTTTGCGGTCACATTTATGGAGTTTGCTTGTGTAATATGGGTAAGGCAAAATAAACGATACCAGATCTGGTGAAAGCAGCTAAGGGATCCATTCCTAACCTGTGTAAACTAGGCATAAAAGTCCCAAGGAATGTTGTGTTCATCCTCCGCTGCGCTCCTTAATAGTGACTCTGACCTTTTTTCGCTTACCTCAGATTATCCAAAGACAGCTGGAGCAGGTGGAGGAGAAGCAGAGGCAACTGGAGGAGAGGGGTGTAGCCGTGGAGAAAGCCTTACGAGGGGAAGCAGGTAACAGCTCCGTCACGCTCCGTCACCGCTTCATGTATTCTCTTTGCTTTTTCTTTTCAGTCCGACGGCCGAGTGAAGCGCAGTTTGATTGTTTTTTTATCAGCGGCGATGCGGTTTAGATATGGTCTTTACACCCAGGGGCCACTTCATCACATACGCCTGTACCATCCATTATAACAACCCAAACCTTTGTGAAGCTGATGATGTTCGGTTTTTGATGACATCGTGTCAGAGGGGTCTACGCTGTATTGAAAGGTGTTTCTAATATTCTGCCCCCCTCATGTATGTGAAGGGGTCGTGCAAAATAATAGAAACGCCTTTGAGGACAATGCTTTGTTATATAACAGCCTCACTAATTATTGCCTCAATGATGACCACTGAGTTGAATTGAATCCTTTCTAACACAATGGCAACAAAACGGAACATTATCAGTCACAAAAGTGGGATTTAAAGCCCGGCTGTTATAGTGGATTGTGTTAAATTGAACGCCTCATGAACTAAAGGATGCAGTGGGTTAATGTTGCTTTTAATGCTCGCATTTGTGAAATTATACATGTGATTTATCTGCGACAATCAAACTGAGTCAGCTCATCTGAGACAGTCCCACCGAGTGAGTCGGTTATATTGATGCTGCACGCAATCCTCATCCAGAGCTCTAGTGGGAATAATAATGATCGTAATGATGACGAGGATAATGTAACTCATAATCACATCACGTCAGTAAAGCTGTTTGGCGTGCGATCGTTTATTCACCGGCTGCGTTTGTTCACTTTTAACTGCGGCGTGTTTCAGCGGTGAATCACTGTCAGGACTGAGATGTAGCCTGCGTTTGTTTCTCCCAGCATTAAACCCAAACAGTTTGTGACGAGGGACTATCACAGACAATAAATCGATGCAATGAAGATTACATTACTTATTGGAGAGCAGCACAGATCATTCCATTTTCTTCTTCGTGGGTGTGTGAAGCGTGGAAAGTGCTCAGCAGCAATAACACAGATGCTCTGTGATGTGGATTTCTCTACGAAACGTGCTGACTGCACACTCCGTCCTAATTCGTTCAACGCCGTAATATAACTTTTAATCTCGCAAATACCAACACAGAGATTAAGCAACAAGCTCATTTAATTTTAGATAGGCATTCCTTTGAATTTGGCCATTTAACAGTTTACATTTCCCATCAACTTGTCTTTCCGGATAATGTTTCTTTATGTTTTAACCTATTAACTACTTTACTCTCTTAAAGGATTGTATAAAGGTACTTATACATTACCCAAACAGCACAAAAGAAGATCAGGTATTAGATTTACTGTAGTTTATTTCCTCTTTGCCATGTTAACACTGTTCTGTAGGTTTCATCTGTGGCGACACACTGCAACACTTCTCCATCTCGCCGACGTTTTGATCTTTGTTTGTTTTGCGTGTTCGTCTTCATCAGTCCCAAGCAGCATGCAATCAGGAGAATGTGTGTGCCGACATAGATTTGTATGTGCTCATTCTGGATATGTGTTGTTTACTTCACCGCCTCTCAGTGAGGAGAGTTTCTGTCCTCCAGTCCACATCGATCCAAACCTTAACACTCAAAACTGAAAGAACAAAAATTGGTTATGAAATCCCTAAAAGTATTCTCTGCAGATATTGATTCAAAGTGGATTTAACGCTTCAAATTCAATGTAACCTCTGTGACATGTTGCTGCTTAAGAAAACAAACAGTCTACTTTGCCTAATTGGGAGATTCAAAAGTACTCCCCACCCTTCCTTAAGCTCTATCTCGTAAAGTTATATCAGACTGGGTTTAATATGCTCAAAGTTCTCACTTTACACTTCAGCCGCCACTTGAAGGAAATTTAATGATTAACGATTAAATCATTTCAAAATCTTAACAGCCCCTGTGACAAATTTTTACATCTCTCCAGTTTTCCTGTAAAATCCCGACCTCACTTTGATGAATCCCGTGCATTTCACCCCGGCTGTAACATTTTCATTGGCGTCTCAGTCCGCCACAAAAGAGCTTTAATGTGAAATCCTAAACAGCAATACAGCAAATCTATGTAGCAGTCTCTTATTTCTGGAATATGCAGTGTGATATACGCACAAGCTGCATTTCACTGCATTATGCACTGCGGTGAGTACTGACAGACTCTCTTGTTCTGAGTGTTGCTGCAGTGTGTACATATGTATGTGTGTGTGTGGGTGTCTGTGTGTGTGTTTTTGCAAGAACACGCATGACTTGCTGTTGTTGGAGACTTCTGTGTGTGTGCTCCCAGTTTGGGGCAGTGTGAAATAACTCGTATCTCTAATATATCCCTGTCATTGTAGACTATTGGGGAGATTCTAATTACAGTGAAATCCTGGACTTGCATCTGGGCGGTATGTATTTCAAATCTGTGGCTTTAATCTCACTAACCTAATGGCTAACCCAATCTGTCCTTCCCCCTGTACTACCTGAGCTTTGTACCCCTCAGACATTTTATTGGTGTGGCTGGCTGGCTGGCTGATTGGCTGGCTGGCTTTTGGCCTCATTGCAACACGTGGTGCTCCTTTACCCTCCCCTACACACACCCCCTCTCCCGTCCCCACCCCTCCTACTGTCACTGGGTTTCTACAGACCACACACACTTGGCTGTATGCCGTTCTTTGATAAGCCTGATAAATGGAGTAATGCCTTCTCTTTGCCCCTCCTTGGCATTAGAAGATTGCAGTTACACAGGATTCATTTGCTGAGGCACAGTTCCACACCACAGCACCATAAGGGACGCAGATCTAATTGTTATCCACTCCTACATCTGCCACTTCTTTCTCACTCTATCCGGTTCTCTAACCATTTCTGCACTGTCTTCATCTTGCATGTCGGGTTTCTTACACATTGGCGTCAGAACAGACACGCATGCACAAACACAGACCACTCCCCCCTCCGCACAGGCACACGCACAAGCACACACACCTGAAAGTATTGTCTGATAACATCTCCTTGACTCATCAGTACTAATCTGCTAGCCTGGCTCGTTAGTGAGCTTCCTCCTCAGCGTGCTCTCCCAGCTGACGCTTCCCTGACTCTCCCATACCCGCTCAGTTGCATAACTCCCCGAGTTGTGTGTGGTGTGCTGCTGCTCAGGAGGCAGTGTTGTAAACCCTTGAACCCTAACCCCTCTGTCTAAACTGTGATTTGTCGATGGTAACAGAGTGTCCCCGTCCCCCCCGTGTCCTTTTTGTCTGAGTGAGGCGTCTTGTGGTGTTTCTGTTGTCGACTGTTTGAATATGAATGAAATGCATCTTATCCTATTTCAATATCTTCACTGAAGTAGAACTAAAGAATCGTCTAGTGGTTATTCATTGATCGGAGGGGGGGAAAGGTGCATTTCCAAGTATTTGAGCAGGACCTGTCCTCCTCTGTGCGTCTCGTCCCGCTGGTTGTCACTCATTAGACAGGAGATTGCGTGGAGTTTGAACATTGTCGCATGTCAACTTATCTCAGCCTAACATTCAGATTGTGTTAATATAATTGGGTGAATTCCAAATGATCTGTGTGAATGCTGGAAGAAGTTATGTGATGTCTCAAATGGACACATTTAGCTTTGTCTGTTTTCCCTCATTTCTATAGTTGCAAAAGTTGAGGTTCACGCCTATAGAATAGCATCCAGTCAGCCAAACGCATAGGTTTCCGTGTTTACCTCTCTAACGTCAGCGTGGAACAACGGCATTTAGCCGCCTACACCTCTGTTGAGTTGGAGGAGAGGTGAGCGATTAGCCAGCATCTGTAGCCGAGTGTGTAGGATGAATCTTTGATGAATGCATGAATGCAGCATTTGCACTCCTACTCAGGCTGCATCCTGGAGGAAACAGGTGGTGCTAACAAATACAAATATCGCTAGATTGCAACGGTGGCATTCTCCTACACCGAACAGTCTGATCAAGCAACTAGAATTACGCTTTAAGAGGTGGCGTCCCATGAAATGAGCTGCTGGCGTTTCACAGTCAATAGGCGTGGCCAGCTGGGGTTAAACAGAGGGAACCCGGACTGGTGGGCACAGCACAATACGCAAAATCATTGTCCCCTTTAAGTCCTGACGTTATGGAGCTATGCTGCTTGAAACTTGCTGTTTTTTTAATGCGTTCTCCCTCTAGCCTGCTGTTCCGTTTGCGGTAGATTGACTCAGTATTTAACGTTTTCACTGGATTATGTTTTAAATCTCAGCTGTGCTTTATCAGGCGTGCACTTGAGCCCTGCAGGGGGTGCCGAAAACCAAAAACTGGGATTAAAGAGGCTCTCGCTTTTATGTTGCTCCTTATCATTTCCACCGTTTACTTTAATGATTACCCCCTAATTACAGAGATATAGAATGAAAAGGCCAGAAATGCATTTCATAAGCATATTTAGGAGCTATGAGCCTTAAAGTTTTACTCCATCTCAGATCCCACAGAGTGTAAGACATAAAGACTGCCTGGTATTGCAGTTATTGCAATCTGCAGTTCTCTGTGAAAGTCCCTTGTAGTAATTGCCCATCATTTCTCCCAGCTCTTTCAATCTGGGGCCTGAGGACATGGTGTCACTTCCCAGTTTGGCTCATGTGATGACACAGAACCCTTTATTGGTGTGTTTCTCTCCTTATTCTTTCTTCCTTTTCAACTTCTTCTTCACTGTACTTGCTTTCATGGTTGGTTCTGGTAACAGCTGTCCATATCTGTGATCTTACCCCCGGGAGAATCTCCATTTAGTGGCTCTGGGTATTGGGAGAAAAGCACTGATTTGCACTTCAAAAGTGGCTGCGCAAGTGAACACACTGGGAACAAATTGAGTCTGGTGGTCTAAACATGTTTGTCTGGTCTTGCTCACACACCATCAAAGAAGAAGCAATTATCCTCTATTAGTCAAATGGATTCCCTCGTTATTAGTAACAGCTTTTGTAATGGAGTTTATGTTTATATACTGTATTTAATTCCCTTTCCATACATAGCACATCCCCCGGAATCATATCAACACTGAATAGTTTTTGAAGAAAGCTAGATGAAAGATCAAACACAAGGAGGATTATTTTTATTTTCCCTCTCTGAACTGTAGGATTTCCTGTCTGTACTTGTTTCCATTTCCTATTTTTACTCCTTTTCATTTCCCCTCTCGCTCACGCCACACTGCTGATCTCTCCCACCTCCTCACTGTAGGTGATTTGTCTTCTCCTTATCACCACGCTTCCTACCCTTTTTGATTTTCTCCTCGATGTTCTCTCTCTCTCTTTCTCTCTCTCCCTCTCTCTCTCATTACACCCTCTCTCACCCTCTCTCTCTCTTTCTGGCCACCTTTCCTCCACTCCTCCTCCCACACTGTGTCCCCTACACCTCTCTCCTCTCCGCCTCTGTGACCTCTGTGCTGTCTCTCCTCTGTATTTCCATAACTCTCCCTCTCTCTCTCGGCCACCACCTACTTTCCCTCCTCACGCTCTTTCCCTTTCACCTTGTGGAAGTTGAGCCCTTTGTGGGGACGCCAAGCCGAAGACCTCTCTCCTTCTGCCCCTGCTGTTCCCCTGAAGGTAACGTAACCTTGCCGCCTCTCTTAATGGTTGTGGCGGGTTACCAAGGCAACCGTAAGGATCTGCACAACCGGACTACTTCCCCGCCCATTTCCCACTTTCCCTGTCCTCCTCCTTCCTATCCCTCACCCTGTGTGTGTGTTATCAGGCTCAGTGGAGTTCCCCAAATGTTCCCAAACCACAGAGAAGTATTGATACATTTATCTTTATGAATTCACAAATAAACCTGGCTTGTGTCAGAGTACGACAGATATTTTTATTCTTCCTCCATTTCAGCACCATTCCGAATTATAAATACCACAACACTTTCACATTCTGAATTTAGTCTCTGTTGTGCTTCCATCTCTTTATTTTTAAAGCAAATTCTAGCCCAGCATAAATAATTAAAACTTCAAATTCAAGTTGTAGAGTTCTTCAGATAGATGAGCTAGAATACATTGTGAGATTCATGATTTCATTGTTATTATTCTAAGTAGCTGCAGGCACTTAAAGGGGAAACTCTGCTGTGGTGTGTTTTAATAAACAGCATGTTATGTTTGGTGTTCAGCTAATAAAGAGAAAATAGTGGATTTGTTTGGGGGTTGTTTTTGTAATAGGTTTTATTTTTTTGCCCTTGTGCTCGGGACAAATGTTTAATGTAGTCGTAAAATGATAAGAAACACGAGTCTTGCGGCACGTTTGTGGGTCACAGAGTGAGAAACACGCATGGTGTGAAGATTGCACAAAACAACAAGATGAAAATTTAATGGATCATCTGTGCCCTGGTATCTAACACCTGTCAGTGGAGATTCTGTCTGGGCTTCATAATTTATCTTACGTTTATTGTTATTGCTGTTGCTCTCAATCTGTGGCTCTTCTCTCCTTTGTGTGCTTTGGCTGATGGGTGGTGGTGATGGAACAGGTTGAACTAAGAGATATAGATTATCGTAGCTGTCACGACCCGGTGCAGGACAGGTTTTGAGGGCTTAGCTTTGCTTGTGTAACTTCTCCTCTGTCTCCATATGTTGCGTTCTTCAGTGTGAGCGGCTCTTCTCCAGCTTTGCCTCTCTTGTGTCCCCTGTCTGTTAATTAGCCAGTGCAAGCCCCCGAGACCACAACCACGCAATTTATGTGTGTACCATGTTTTTCCTTTTCGTTTTGCAAGAGCCTCCTCTTCCTCAGCTAAGTATGTAACGCTGCATTCAGGATTGCCTCCTGGTGTTTCATTGAAAGTGCTTGGCTCCACCTGCTGCAGTCAGATAATGTAAATGTAAAAAGGATGCATCTCCACAGCAGTGGGACCATTCTAACATTCTAAGCATGCTGGCTATAGACTGGTCCTCCTCTGCACAAACGTGGGACTTGCAGGAAACGTCGTCTGTGGCTGTGCTGCGCTCTAGTTATCAGTGCTGATAATAATGAATGCAGAAGTGCAATGCATGATGCCAGCACAGAACATTGCTTTCCCCCCGTGGCAGACTTAATAGAGGAGTTTCTTACTTCGCTATTGGTCTCAATTATGAATCATCCCATGAACATTTGACCTTGTAATTTATTGTGTAAAGATTCAGAATAATTCATGATGTTTCTTCTACCCTCAAACCACATAGCATAAATAGGATCTAACTGGATTTTATTTCTGCTAGTGGATCAATATGTGGGCAGTGGAGGAGGAAGAATTTCCATAGGTCCTTGCATATACCTCTGTGTATTATCACGGCTGCTCTTTGGTGTGTGCACCTTTTCTCAACTCTGAACGGGAAAACTGGTTAGGATCGTAGCTCCCTAAGAGCTGCGTTTGACACAAAAGTCCAAACTGGGTAACACAAACTCTCAACTTTGCAACAACAGGTATTGTTCTTGTGTGTGTGTGTGTGTTGGTGTGGGTGGTGTGAATGTGTGCCGATTATGCATTTGCTAAAGTTGATAACTGTATCTCCACGCCATCTTCTGTGGCCATCTCCAGCATGGCCCCGACTGACCGCATTGGTGTCGAGTCCATCCTTCCATCCCACCATCCCTCAGCGGAGACATCCTGGCTTGGCTTTCATTGCATTGCCTGTGTCAGTCCATGTCTTGATCAGATCAGTGTGTTTTTCTACCCCCGTGTGTGGCTCTTTACTCCCGCCGTGTGCTTGATTCTTTCCCGCAGGCATGGGAAAGAAAGACGACCCCAAATTAATGCAAGAGTGGTTTAAGCTGGTGCAGGAGAAAAACGCCCTGGTGCGCTATGAGTCAGAGCTCATGATATTGTAAGTATGTTACTGTAATCTTGAGTGAAAGATGCATTTCCTTTCCATACAGATCAAATTTGTCAGTTTGAAAGGAGTTAGGATCAGGACCGTCTTTACCAATATTCACTTGTCATTCTGTAATAGCCACTATTGATCGAAATAAAACTTTTTATCTTTTTTACTTTGATACTCCTGAGCTTTTAACACAATTTGCTGCCAGATTTTAGGAGTGGGGGCTCATTCTACTAAAAGTGCAATGTCTCATGAATGAATCGGTCTTTAAAAACTACAATCTCCCCTAACAAAACGGTTTATCTTTATTAAAAAGCCTATTATTTTTTAAATCCTGTATTGATAAATTAAGGTATGGCCCAAAACCAAAATCTATACTCCAAAGGTGAAACTAATCTTGATTTCCATCTGGCCACTTTCTGCCCCTAAGTGCCAGAGAGTTGGAGCTGGAGGACCGTCAGAGTCGATTGCAGCAGGAACTCAGGGAGCGGATGGCCGTGGAAGGTGAACTGCAGAACATTATTAATCTTTACAACCTCGTCACTATAGCTGTGCAAACATCGTCTATTCTCTCTCTACTTTATTTTAATTTCCCCACTTGATCTTTACTTTTATCCGCTTGCCTCCATCAGACAACTTAAAGAGTGAGACAGAGCTCGCACAGGAGAAGCAGATCCTGAACGAGATGCTGGAGGTGGTGGAGCAGCGCGACGCCCTGGTGGCCCTCCTGGAAGAACAGAGGCTTCGGGAGAAAGAGGAAGACAAAGACCTGGAGGCTGTTATGCTCTCCAAGGGCTTTAACCTGAACTGGGCCTAATGGAGTCAAACTCTCGTCTAAATATGTAAACAGGAGGACTTTGCCTTGCCACGCCTGCAGCAGTGAATGTGTTGGGACCCCACCAAACACACAAACACACAAACACACAAACACACAAACACACAAACACACAAACACACACACACACACACACACACACACACACACACACACACACACACACATGCACGCACATTATGCTGCCTCTGACATTACAGTTGGAGCAGTCTCCAGTGTTTACATATCCTGTCCAAAGGCGGCCCTCATTGTCACTTTGCAGCCTCTCTATGCGTGGAGAGGCAATTACACCTATATGATCATCACTTTGAAACGGATACTCAAAACAACGGGGGAGCCTTTGGGAGAATGTTTAGAGACTTGATTGTTTGAGTCTTGATCATCTTAAAGGGAAGAATGCAGTCGGGTCCTGCTGATGTAAAGGAATTGTAAAGAATCGCGTTTTGTGTATAGTCGTGTTGAACAAGTCACACTTTCAGCGGATGAGGGTCTTCTCGTTTCTGGATGGACTGCTACAAGGGTGTGCTTTCACAAACTGTGCTAACCTCTGACTGTAGGAGGGAGACGTCCTCTGCTGAAGCTGCCTTTCTAGCAATCAAACTGATTTTCTTCAGGAGCCATAAAAACACCATTAAAGGCTCATTTGACATGTTTCCCCCCTCATGGAATGTTCTGTGAGTGAACACTAAGAATCCATCAAATATGACCATGTTTTGTTTGTGTATTTATTACCTTTTTGTTTTCGCTTTTAACTGACTTTATTTCACAGGAGGGTGCCCATAATCACATTTGTCTTGCACTTGTGACTCCCTGTGCGTACTCCGTTAAGTCGTTCACCGTTAAGCCATTGCATGTCACCAAATGAAAACAGCAGGCACATAAAAGAAATGCTAAATTGTGTTAAATCCTTATTGTGAGTAATGCTCAACAACGGGCCTCTTCATCAGACGCCACTATATCACACTGACGGTTTACATTTCCAATTACGTGTCCAAGTTTAATACTGGGTTTTTACGTTTCCTCGTACGGGTTTGGTACATCAACCGATGAGAAGAATCATCTTGAAAGGAATCCTCTGTTTGGGGCTCGGATATCTTCCCTAATCTGCGTGTTAACATTGTGATATTATCATTAAACAATGCTGATTTCTCAGTGAGAAATCAGAGAATCTCATCTATTTAATGCCACAGGTCTGTCTCTGTTGGTGGATATGCTGCAGTATCAAAGGAATACACCACAAGAACTTAAAACACTTCATCTGTATATGGCAGTATTAATACTTTGCCCTTGAACAAGATGCCTTTTTCATTTTCATTCTCCATACTTTAGTTGTTTTATTTTTCTGAGTTGATTTGTTTTTTGATATAGCCACATCTGTGTGTCCCACTGGAAATCTACATCTTGATACAACAGCTATAAATAAGATTTCAGAAAACAAGATGCAGGATTGCTTTAGGAACAACTTGCATACAACTGATATATTACTTCATCTGGTATGTAGTCAAATCTAACAGCCTTTTGACGAACAGTAAACATCCAGATGGTCACTGTTTTTCAGCACACAAACACTATGGGCTATATTTATGACTTGGTATGAGCTGTGAATATACAAAAAGTTCCATAATTTCAAGGGTTGTTTTAGATGGTTTGTGTGATAAGTTTGACATGATTGTATTGATATTTATTAACATGTGTGCAAACTGTATTATATGTAAAGAAAATGGATCCTAATTTTTAAAACTGTTCTGTTGACACATGACTTGTAATGTAAATGCTTCATGTAGCTAAAATGCATAGGGGTGTTGGATGTATGCTGAAATGGCAATAAAACAATGCAGTTGTTCTTTTAACTTCTCATGTCACTTGGTAATGGTCACTACAGTGGCGCACAGGCAGGTGACAGGGGTCGAAAGGTCACACCTGAATGAATGGGTCCATTCTTTTCCCCGTAAATCTACTTTTCGAGATACATTTCCCGAACTAAACGATTAGGAAAAGTGAAAACATTGTGCTTTTATTGACAGGACGCTCTATTAACGTTATTACCGCAATTACCGCAAAGAACGTCTTTACGACGCCTTGCCTGGTCGGGACGTGACTCGTCAAAATAAAAGCAGCCTGTTTGCCCCATCTTCGCACGTAACGAACACATACACGCCTCTCTCCATGCTATTTTCTTTTTAAAAGCGTAATAATTTAAAAAAGAAATGAGAGCGCCCAATGTCAACTTACTATATGTATTTATTATTTATCGTTTATTTTCATATGCACTTATTTTGAAAGCAAATAAAGTCGCCTCACTCTTCCTTGTGTACAATAAGAAGTACCGAAACAAGTTTGATTACACTGCTGGTTTGGAGTTGACAAATGAGTGCTTCAAGTTTCAGAGACTGTGCGGTGAGTGACGTTGGTTTAAATTAAACGTAGAAGGTAAATCACGCATCCGTTTAGAATAACATTAGAAAGCTTCAACTGAGCGTAAACTCGTCAAATTCACGGTGTATTTGTCAGCGTTTCTGGGGTTGACATGAGAGCTTCTTGACAGTATTAGTACATTTAGCTCAGCTTTGTATTGTGATATTATAAAAATAACTAACACATATGTCACTTTTGGTCTTTGCAGGCGTGGAGGGCAGAAGGTCTTCCATTGTCCACTAGCAGCAATGAAGCTTGCAAACTATACGACGCTCTTCTCACTCAGGTAACACACCAAGGAACACTGTTGTTTTTGTCAATATCCCAAAGTAAATATGAGCCTCCTTACTGAAACACTTTGTATTTTGTTTGGCACCCAGTATGTGACCTGGCGTAATGATGAAACCCTGGGTGGAATGGAAGGATGCATGTCTGCTATTAAGGCAGCAGATCCCAATTTCGGTAAATAGAAATTTGTTCTATATAACCTTAGTTAGTCCTGACAAAATAAGGATTTCTTCTTCTGTTCTTTCCTCTCCACTTTTGTCCTTATTTTCTAAAGATTTACTTTCTTCTGCAATTGCTGTGAGGTAGATATTGACAATGTTCCTTTCCAACAACAAAATTACTAAGAGATTAGTACTATTTTTGATGTGGATGTGAGTTGTACCTCACGCCACATGAAACTATAGAACTAGATAAGACAGTCACTATCAGAGTACAACACCTGCTGTGATTGTAACAGAATCCTACATAACGATGCTGTGCTTGTAATGACAGCGAGCTTATCTATTTTATCAGGGTCCTTTGTTCCCCAGTTTAATGCTCTGTTAAGACACAATAAGTAAACTTATCAGCAGGTTTTATGTTGTCAGGGATTCATTTTACCACAGCCCTGTGTTCATCAAAAAAGTCCATTCTTATTTTCTAGTATGTAAGTAAGTAAGTATGTAATATGTGTATTTAGTTTTGTGCATAATTTGGTTCCAATTACTGTAGGTTCCACGCATTCAAATCAAAGTTACATTCCATTTGGGAGGAATGACAATGTTCTGTATACCCTGATAGGCAGGATCTATTTATGTAGATTTTTATTGATTTTATTTTTAAACAGCACTGCAGTCTCATTAAGTGAATTCAGAGCTGCTGAGCGGCTTTCAGGTTCCTATTATTGGCTATATTGTGCTGGGGAACCTAGGACCCTGGGAACAGGAATTTCACTCCAAATGAGGATGTGTGAGCCAGAGAAGAGCTCTGAGCTCCATGATACACCTTCAGTGTCTTGTTAAAAAGGTTTGAATAATGTGATGTGACCAGGCACTAAAGATGGACACAATAGACTCAAAACTCTATCCACTGGGACAGAGAAAGAAAAAAAGGAGACCAATTTAATCCAGTCAGCCTCAATGCTGGATGCTGGTAGACGGCAGAGAGAGCAAAAAAAGAATCTGAAGAACAGGTATGAATCTGAACATGCAGGAGATAGAAACGGAAATGACGGATGTTCCCTGGCACAAAAATGATCAGAGACAACACGGGAGAGGCCCTGATGGAAGCAAACAAGACAGAGAAAGCTGGTAAAGTGAATGAGCTTAGAAATACGACTCCCTCAGGGCAAACAGCAATTTGATCTGGTGGGCGATATTTATGGCTTTTTCATTCACTGCCCACTCTGCTGTCAACGATCTTATTTCAGTTCAAAAATTACAAATATTGATGCCATTGCCCTCGAAATGGTCATAGTGGTCTCTCGCAACAAAAAAAGCAAGAGAAAGTAAGAAACATTACAAGAACCTTTTGCGTCTAAAATGTGGAACTAGAAAAAGGAGGGCAATTATTTTATCTCTGGAATTATCAAATACAGTAATAAGTAGTTACTCACTTCAGGCATATTAATTCACCATGACACAGTTTCATCCTTTAGATTGTGAAACCCTGAGCAATACTCTTCTACACATCGAATCTTCTTCCTGCTGTTTTGACACTCTGCCTACACACGTCTTCAAATATGTATTTAATTAGACGACATCAGGATGTACTGCAGATCATCAACGCCTCTCTTTACTCAGACCTTTTCCCAAGGAAAACCAAAAGTTACCAAAAGTTTGTTTAAGAAGAGCAACCCTGGATGCATCAGTAATCAATAACTATAAGCCTATATCTATTCTACACTTCTTGGAAAGCTAATTGGGTAAAAAGGTGAAGAAACTTACTTTCTTGGCCAACTTCTACAATATTCTCTAGTCTGGATTTGCATATTAGAGATACTGCTCCAGTTTAAGTTCAGCATGTGCCTTATGAAGCAGGATTTCAGAAGATCAGAGTAGCTCTAACTCTCAACTCCTTCAAATCAAGGCTTCGAATGTCCTGTTTGCTATCGGGAGCCGTTCATTTGTTTTGTTTTGATTTATACATCCTGGACTTTTCTGCTTTCCTTTTAATCATGCTTTAAACTAATATGGTCACGCCTTTCTAAAGCAGCTTCGGATTGCCTTTTTGTGTGAATGGTGCTGTAAAAATAACCTGAAGCAGCACGGATCACGTGATTCATACATGGAACATCGGTATAAATGACTTTATTGTAGTCTCATTCTCCTCAGCGGTCAAAGAATACAATCAACAATGCGGCCAGGGAATACAAAGAAGAGAATACTTGCACGACATAATTCCACTTGTGCAAATGTGACACACAAACCACTATACTGCTTTATCTAAACCCAAATGAATGATTGAATGACCTCTGTTATCTGCTTCTCCTGTAGTTATGGGCCATATGATCAGCACAGGGCTGGAGCTGATGGGCGCAGGGAGTTCAATACGCCTGAATGAGCGCCTGGCCAGTAATGTTAGGCGGACCGTGGAACTGGCCAGCAGCCAAGACATCACCCCCAGAGAGAAGCTCCACGTCAAGGCCATGGAACTCACCTCCCGCGGGTGAGAAGCAGAGCCATGTCACCAGGAAAACACACAGTCACAAACCAAATCAACTCAAACGTATTTGTATCACCTAATGTCTCAAAGGGGAAAACTCCCAAAACCTATAATTGTATAAGGAAAAGGAAGAAAGAGGCAATTCAGACAGATCCCATCTTCTCAAAGGGCCAAGAGGAAACACAGGTGGGAAAATGCAATAATACTGCAAAAGTACAGCAAAAAGATGTAAAGGGAGATGAATGAGTATCATCTTACTAGCTGACCTCAATGGGGGTTCTTTGAAGTAATATAAAGTGGCCATGTACATTCATCTCACCAATATTTTGAAATATTCTCAAGCCTTCAGGGATGCAAAGATCGAGGTTTGAAATCACAAACACAGCAAAGCCGAAAGACGAAGAAATTAACCCAAAACACCAAAACACGAAGATGGCAATATAAGGAAAAGTAAAGTTTCAATCATGCATTCCTAATAAAAGCATTCAACCTTAATCATGCCTTTAATGATTGGTTTGCTGAAAATACCCAGAGGCATTAGATGACGGAGTTTCAGAAGCTGCTGTAAATGACTGCAGAAGACTGCAGTAGCCGATCTGCAACCAAGTTTTACAGGCTCAGTATTCCCTTTGGGGAGCCGTTGCTGAGGTTGGGCTCCAGAGTGAATTTAATCATTTTCAATCTCCCTGTGAGCAGAATGTAAATCAACCAGCCTCTTTAACACTTACTTGATTACACATTTAGATGAGTGTGAATTTTGCATGATGTAAAATTTACTGTTCAAGCCGCAAAAAATCGGCATTAATTGCAAAGACGTAGACACCTGCTTTTCAAAAACAGTAAATCATAGAGCATGGTTAGACTTTCATGTGACTTGTAACCATTTTCTTGTATCTGATCACGCTAGGCTGCATTTAGTGGCATAGCGTTCTATTCTAGATTCTAGAAGTCGCATGAAAACACGAGTAAAACCGCAAAAATATATACGACATTCAATACATTAACCAAAACACACATATTTTACTCTTGCCTCATTATCGTCTGTAAAAAACCTCAATTAGTAAACCTGGCCCTTATATTTCATCCCCCTCTCTCTGCTGGGCTCATGGCAGATATAGTGAAGGATCTGTGATTCATACCACACAGCTGGGCCCGGCTTTAATGGTGACTCATGTTTCTTGCAGGAATTTCTCCCAAGCCTGTGATGTATGGGAGGACATTCTGGTGGAGCACCCCACTGATATGTTTGCTCTCAAGTTTGCTCATGATGGATACTTCTACCTGGGTGCCCAGACCCAGATGAGGGATTCTGTGGCCCGAGTGTTGCCTCACTGGAAACCCCACATGCCTCTATCCAGGTACGGGAGTCCTCCTTTCGGGCATTTCTAACGAAGTTGCGTTAACAGAACACAATTCACACAAGCTCATGCAAAGTTAGATACTGACATTACCGGTTTGGGTTCAGATTGATGAGTGGTAGCGGTGTATGTGTGTGTGTGTGTGTGTGTGTGGTTGGGGTTGTGGTACTTAGAGGGGAAAGTAGAATGTGTGCCTGGATGAATCGGTTGAGAAGCCAGCAATGATAGAATTGTTGTCTCGTGCGAGGTAATTTGTTCCACAGGGGGAAGTCTGGGCTTTCAACCCCAGAGTCATGTATGGGAGGCTGGAAGCGGAGAGCAGAGAGGAGAATATATATTTTTTTAAATCCTATATGAAGTATTGTAAACACTATACACATTTTAACACAACCCTCAAGCCCAGCTGTTGTTTACACTATTGATATGTTGTTCTCTTATTTATTTGTGTGTGTGTGGGCAGATATCTGAATGGAATGTATTCATTTGGTCTCCTAGAGACTCGTTTCTATGACCAGGCAGAAAAAGTTGCCATGGAGGTAAGAGGTTCTTCTCTGCTATAGTTTAGTTGTTCATCGTGTTATTAATATTGTTGTGAAGCGGTGCCGGTCGTATCTGCACTACACTGATAATGTCACTTCACTTTGATCAGTGATTTTCTGTCCAAGGCCAAATTTCAAACTGCTGCTACTGGAATGTTTCTTTCTCGTAATAAAATGTAACATATTTCTCAATTTTTGCTTTCAACTCTCTCCCCCCCCCCCTCTCTCTTCTGCAGGGCCTTGCTCTGAATCCAGGTGACGCTTGGAGTGTCCACGCTGTTGCCCATGTTTATGAGATGACAGGAGAGGTGGACAAAGGCTTGAAGTTCATGCAGGGCACCGAGAAAGACTGGCAGGTACTGTAATTGGCTGTTCGTGTTCCGCCTGTTCCCCAGCAGTGCTTGGCAGGGTACACAGTGTACATATTCTAAAATCTGTTTGTCTTATTCCAGGGAAGTGACATGCTGGCCTGTCATAACTATTGGCATTGGGCACTGGGCTTCATAGAGAAGGTAAAGATGATAATGAGATTTCCCAGCCAAGCGCATCGCTGGCAGCACAAGTGTGTGTACGTGTGTGTGTGAGACTTGTATTTATGGTTTACTTCCCCTGGGTTATTTGAAAAGTAGAGTTGATTATGTGGGGAGATTAATGTGTTTGCATCTATGAAACAGACTTTATTACAGTAGACTTTATCACAGTTATTCTAATTAATCTTTCTTGCATTCCTCTCCACAGGGACAGTATGAAGCCGCTCTGGAAATATTTGATAATCAGGTTTGTTAATTAAAAAAAAAAAGGAAAAAAAATCAACTTCTAAGTGATGTTTCAATCTGATTGCTTGTGTGTGTGTGTGAGAGACCTTTCATGTGTCATGGCTGCTCCAATGCATCCAGCATGCAAAGTAATTGCAATGCGTGCAGAAGGAAAGATTGAGCAAACAGGATTGAATTCTATTTGAAGATGTGAGAGGCGAGCAGGACAGCATTTCATCTTATTTATCTAAATGTGCTGCTGTCGAGAAGTAGCGGAAAAATATGGAACTCTAAGCACTGTGATGTCCTGGACTCTTACGTTATCACAGCTCAAACTCATGAAGGGCTGTCCATCAACATGTAATATCTATGTATAGTAATATACATAACAGGGAAACTTTGTCCTGTTCTTTCAAGGTATCCGGCTGCTTTAAAAAGAGCGGATCCATGTTGGACTGTGTAGATGCCAGTTCACTGCTCTGCCGGCTGGAAATGGAGGGTAAGATGGAAGAAGCTCATGTCTTTTTTATGACTAAGACGTTACAAGCTGAAAAGTCAATAAAGTTATTCTGGTCATGAGTGAAACTGCTCATGTGGAGAGATATGATCTAGAATAGATTACTACACTTCACTCATCTCAAAGCTCCAGAGAACTGATTGGAAACCTGTACAATTCTAATGTTAATCAGAATTAATATTGAGTTATTGCGCGTGGTCAAATAGTTTTTGTTGTCATTTTGCTGTGTCTGCATCGGTGATTGTACTCTTGTGTCTGCGTCCTAGGTGTTAATGTGAAGGATCGTTGGCGGGAGCTGATCCAGGCAACATTGCCTCACAACGACGATCACGTGACGTTGTTTAATGACCTCCACTTCCTCATGGCGTCGCTGGGCGCTAACGAGACCGCCGCCGCTCAGCGTCTGCTGGAGGGCCTCCAGGAATTGGCTAAGTAAGTTCCACACCATTTCTTCTCTTCAGCGCACACCTCGACACACTTGTCAGCCTTATGTAAGACTCGCGCGGTCCATAATGGAAAAGTGGGACAGAAGCGGGAGTGAGCGCAGGATGGAGAGATGCAGAGAGGGAAGGCAGGATTCCGAGCTGCGGTCCATCTAAGAGACCGGGGTATTCCCTCTAACATGAGTTGTACTAGCAGCCGCAGCCCTTGTGCGTGTTAGTGGTTATAATTTGTTCTGGCATCCTGACCACACACACAGCCCATGCTTTCAATTTTCACCAGCACAGCGCTCACACAGAAGCTGCCATTTAAAACCAGCTCTATAAAATGCTCGTGTTTTTGCTCTTACATAACATAAAGGATGCCTGTAAAGTTTGTGAATGATGTACGCTTGGGGAAATAGAAGCTCTTTGGAGTGAAGAGACTTCTCCTAACCTCACTTGTACTCTGTGTCATGCAGCCTCTGTGAGGTGTTGAGGTTCACATTTATGTAATCTCATCACTTATGAATACCGTTTGTTATTTTTATTTGGCAATTAGCCTGAAAGGAACCTAATCTTATTGTGATGAGAGTTCACTGTCTTCTTTTCAGGCAGGCATCAGAGTGTAATTGTAGAATGTTATGGTTGAAGTGAATCCTGTCGAGTAATACTGGAATTCACTTAACTCTGCAGAAACATAAATCTAGGGTGCATCTTGTTCATTTTCAGACTTCTATAAAAGTTTAAAAAAGAGAGAAATGTCATGTTCAGTCATGGCTTTATTCCAAAGCTTGAAGTTCTACTCTCAAATTATTCAGTGATGACACTTCTTTGGCAAACCTTGAATAAACATGGAACAAGGGAACTAATCTCTTTTTCTTGTTAGATTTACTCAAATCATCCATGCAAGATTTATTCCCCCAAAATCTCTACACGTTTCTTAACTTTCCTTCTTCTCCAGTGAATCTTCTTTCGAGTTAAACCGCTGCTTCACTTCACAGAGATCCAGGGGACAATTGCCAACATCAAAAGGCTTCGACTGTAGGCATACCAATGTGTCAGGCTTTGATGGAATACTACCAGGGCAACTACAGCCGAGCCGTGGAGATGCTGCACCCCGTGCGCTACAACATTGTAGACATAGGGGGCAGCGATGCGCAGGTAAGGGGCAATGGGAAACCAAAGTGCTCACAACAAACCCAACCTGTGCATACACATTCTGCCTGGAGACTTTGTTTTCTCCTGTGTTTGTGACGCAAACAGCGGCTGTTGTAAGTGAAGCGTGAAGAAGCTGTGCAGCCACTCCGTCCATCTGTTTACCAAACTCTACATACGACTCTAAGGATGTATAGCTCAGCGCGCCAACAGATGAATAATGAATCACAGTGATGGATGCTGATGGACTCCATGCATCTTGTGTTCTTTGTGTCCATGAAACCGTTCCCCAAAGTGTAGAATCTATATTCCGCGCCGGGCCCCTTTTGTGTTTCCTAATGGCCGCGTGCTTGTTGTTTGCAGAGAGACGTCTTCAATCAACTGCTCATACACGCGGCCATAAAGTCGGAGAAGGAGCACGACCAGAAGCTGGGAAGGTAATGCACCGCTGGGAGTTGATCTCCAGCACAGTGTGGGTTCTTCACTGCCCTCCGTGATTTTGTGTGAAAAGCTACTGAGGGAATTTAAGAATAAAGGGAGAGATATTGCACCGCTTCTACCGCTGGATTTCATCATGGTGCTGCATAGCTGCTGTTGGGGGGTTTTCCGTCCACTTCAGCTCTCATATATAGCATTTGTGTTGAGAACCTAAGCCGCACGCCGGCATTATATAACCCCCCCCCCCTGTCTGTACACTGTGTTACACTTTCATTATCGATCATATTAGCCTCTCAGCTTGTAGTCTCCGGGAATCCATCTTCACCTCTTTGTTCTGTCCGTGTTCCCCTGCATTCCTCCAGATGTCTTCTGGTGGAACGTGACGCCCTGAAGCCCAACTCCCCGCTGACCCACCGTCTGATGCAGAAGGCCCTGGTTCTGCATGACTAGACCAACCACTGCAAGGTGCACAGGGGAGTTTACTTAGAAATGAAAACAAGGCAACATAATAATCTGATATGTTCAGCTTTTGAATTACCTGCACCAGCATTACTTCAGCTCTCTACTATTGGATCGATTCCAACTATGTTTCAATCTTTTTTAAGAATCCACAAGGGCCTCCTCACCACCGCCACCCCCCCTGCTGTGACCTTCTTCCTGTCAGTCTTCCTGTGTTCTGTTCCTTTATCACTGACAGTGATTTGAATGCAGTGTTGTGATGTCATTGCTGTAATTGAGGTCAGGCAGTCTAGGATGTCCTGTCGCGGGCCTCTGGGCTCGCTCTCCCACGCCGAAAAAATCACTCGGCCCACCTAAATTCAGTAGTTAAGGTGATTTACTCGCTCATTATCTTGCAGGAGCTTAGCCCCCAGCTAACTCTTAATTATTAGCTGTTCCCCTTTCGCCGGTTGTGTCCCCAACTGTTTTAATTATAGCGTTATTCAGCCCAAACAAATCCCAAACAAACCTCGATCCCTCTCGCCGTAGCAACGATGGAGCTCAAAGGTTTGTTTTCATATTACCAAAAACAAGTTCCAGTTTGGCTTTTATCATCAGAATCTCCTCTGCTGATATTAATGAATGGACTTCCTCTGGATTCTGAGGACGCTTGACTGACGAAGTCAAGGACGCAGAGGAGAGAAGGACAGTGAACGCCTCACAGCTTCACACGGGCGCGGCACTTTGATCTTATGGTTTTGTTCACATAATTTTAAATTCCTAACACATAAAAATATATTTCTTTTGAAAGTATGCCACAGTCATCAAGTTTTTGAGGTCAGAGCCTTCAGAATATGGAACAATTTCAATTTCCTGCCAAGACGGCAGAGACCTCATGAAACCTTTAAATCCCAACTTGGTCGCAAATTAATTTGTTCATTCCTTTTCAATTCACTCTTTAATGTTTATTCATCAAATGCTTACACACACTGATTGACTCTCATCATGTATTCCTGCCGTTTCTTTGTGCGTTCATGGGTCAACCGTGTTTTAGAAATGGAAATCTTAACTGCACATTTGAGATTTGTAATTTTTGCCAGATTCTGCACATTTTCTTTCCCTTGTGAGGTAAAATCAGGTGAAGCTTTTTGACGAATGATGATTTATCCTGAATGTTCAAATAAATCTTGCACTTTCTTGTCTTTCACCAATTTTATTAGCAAACATTCAATAAATAAACACATGTCAACTCAAAAACATACCCAGAAGACAAAGCCTCAGAACAGTCCCACCCAAAGCAACCTGCCAGAAAAATTGACTGCAAAAAAAGGCTGAAGCCGCCGTGGTGTTAAGTCAAACTGCTATTAAAGAAGGAGAAACGCACTTCAGAGTTGCACTTATGGGTCAAAGCGATGTCCTTGCAGTTGTCAGAGGAGTTGAGTACTTGTTCCTTCTCACCTCCTCCTCCTCTTCTCACAACACTGAGGTAATTTCATCCTGGATCTGTGTGATCAGGATCTGCGAGAGGACGATGCCTGCAATCTTAAAGGACAAGAAGCAGCCGTGTCAGATCACATAACAAACTCTCAGTAAGTGGACAGACTGTACTGTGTCTCAAGGTCCCTAGTGGACGGTGTTGCCATGCTCATGCCGGCCGAGGGACGAATGAACATTCCTCATGAATAAGAGAAGTCTGGTTGGACAGAGCTGCTCGTTAAAGCTGCCAGTTCACATTTACAGCATCGACTCTTTGATTACACACACCCAACACTTTGTATTTAGTCACAGTGGTTTTAATGGAAGCTTTGATATAAATGTCTCTAATTGCGCACACAAAGCTGCCAATAATGTTTTTAGTGAATTTGATCCCCAATCAGCAGCCAGGCAAGAGAAAAACAAAACATCAGAACATCCGATTTTTCCGCACTTTAAAGTAAATGGAATATTAATGCAATTGTTTTGACAGGACTCATAGGTAATTCATATGCTTCCTCCTCAGCGGAGTCACCGGGGATCTAATCAGATATGTGAGCGGCAGAAAATCAGGCTGAGGCAACGCTAACACGGGCAGAAACATCTCAGCTTGCACACCACAATGATTCCACTTCTGTCACAGTGTATTCTCTCTCTCACACTCCGGCTCTAAGTGCTGATATGATCCCTCGGCTTTGGTTAACGTTTCTTATTTCAATCTATTGCAGCGTTGATCAGACTGAGATGTGCGGTCATGTAGGAATGAATAGTTTCCATATAACAGCACCACACATGCACTTCTGCCTGGGTTGCACATTAACCTGCACTCCAGTCTAGAACCCTGTAATAAGTGAGTAATGTGCAGTGTGCAGTTAGATTCCCTCTCCCTCTCCCTCCCTATTATTCCTGCTACAGGTACAACTTCCTATTTGGACTCGGCTCTGTTTCTGTGGCTACATGTTCACTGTTTTTTGTATAACTGAAGCTTTTTTTGGGGGGCGTTTGCTGTGTAAATATTCTCTCTTTAAAAAAAAGCTCCAGCCTCTGCAGAGTATTTATTGGAAACTTTGTGTTTTGTCTGTATCTGGTGCACTCCAGGCAAGGTTGAACTCCTGATTGATGGAGTGTTTCTGTGAGAACTCCTTTGCCCATCCAAGGCACCGACTAAGTTTTCCTTTTAAAGAAGTTGGGCACATCAATATGTTGATCGCTGCACACTCTCAGTCTGGTGCGCCTCCATTTGATGCCCATATTGACCGGTGTGTGTGTGTGTGTCTGTTTGTGTGTTTTCCGTACACATGGCAGAGGGCTGTGCTCAGTTGCTCATTAGCACAGCCTGTATCAATGCATTGGCTAAGTGAGCTTGTAGGGTTTACCTGAGGCAAGGCCAGACCCAAGGCCAGAGCCCCGACCAACAACAGATGAGACTCGATCCATATCACCGCTCTGTCCGCACAGCCCGCCGGATAGATGGACTTTGTTGCCTCCGGGAAGTTCTGAGTTTGAGCCCCGAAACCGCACATCGTGTTGATCACCGCCTGTGAGCCAGACGGACAGCATCAAGGTCAGACAGACGCAGCTACAGAACCTCTTTGACCACATAAACCTGAAATACTGGAAGGAGTTCAGAGGATCGTTTTGCAAGCCGCCCTTGTTTGTTGTTTGGCATTTGACGTAGACATTAAACATTTAGACAGCTAAGCGAGAGATGGAAGGAAAGCGGAATGAAAACAGCAGGACAGAGAGATAGAGACGCTGTAATCCACCGCAACTAAATTCACTTGATGTGATGCGTTGAGGCCGATTCCTGCAGTAAAAGCGTGCAGTTGCGGCGTAGAAACAGCAGGCCGCAGCACCGCATCAATTCATCACCTCATTAATTAATTGATTTTTCACCCCTGTAGAAAAAGGTTGCCCTGATCCGTCCCCTGTCCCGTCTGATGTTTAATCAATATCAGTGTGACGGATCTACATGCGCCACGCACTGATCTCACTGTGGCTGCGGCCCTGGATGCCGGTGAGTGCAGCTGTACGCGTCCGTGCACATGTGTGTGTCTGTACACTGTTTTACATATAAACTGTTTGTGTGCCGTCATGCATTCTTATCTGCACACGCTTCAATATTCATGCACGTGTAAGCATGTGTTCCCATTTGTTGGTGCATGTTTAGTACGGGGGTATAGATAGGAAGAACATCATGAGAGTGGACCTGCTGTTCCTACTGCAGGATGCCTATAGAAAACATGATCATAACACTGTTTCTTTGTTGTTAGTTGGTTTTGTTTGAGGCATTTTCTTCTCCCATTAAAGTAGGATTGTGGATTCATCGCCCCCACATGCAGATGGAGAGGATTCATGGCCCTACAGTGGGAGCTATTAGGAGAGGACCGTTATCTTTGTTCCGAATAAAAATGCGTTCCGACATTGACCTGAAGCCGCTGCTACAGTCTTGAGTTAGACAATTCAAGCTCAGTGTTTTTAAGTAAATATGTTCCCTCTGTTCTTTCACAGGTTTTCTGATTATGTAGCAGTAACACTCTGTAGCTTCTTCAGGTCTGAGTCGGTGTTGGACAGGTGTTTTTTGTGTGGAAGAACCTTTACTTTACCGTCTCATGTTCCTCTGCAAACCTGCCCTCTTTTATTTTGTGGAAATCATTTTTAAATCAGTTTACATCATAAACTGCATGTTGTGAGACTTGTGAGACAAAGTTGAGCTCACCTCTCCGGGAACAGGAGTGCAGCAGGAGTAAGGAACAGCGCAGCGCTCTGAACTGGGGTTTTCCTGTGTGCAATTGAAGTACAGATTCCACGACCAGTCTGTGTAGTTGTTCCAACCGCAGCACTTGAACTGAGTGAAGGGGAGAGAGAGCGGGAAAGAGAGAGAGAGAGCGAGGGAGAGAGAGAGGAAGAGGGGGCAGTACAGCAGGCATATATTTAGAAACATGGTCTCACACTGCACTGCACTGTACATCCTGACAGTCTGGGCTTCTCCCTGGGGGAATGTCCCGGCTTACAAGTGTGCCAGAGTGTGCAGATGGTGAAGACGCCACAGGAGGAGGAGATGCTGTGGTCTGGGCAGAAGAAGTGACCTCTCACTCAAGCACACTAACTAACATTAGTCTTACGGCTCTGTGGTCACCGGCTGTGGTTTCTCCCCTCAGACATGTTCAATAAACCAGTAGCTGTGTTCATTGTGAAGATGCGTGTGTGTGTATGTGTGTGTGATGTGACTACAGAAACAAGCGCAGCAGTTTTAGAAATGAGAGCACCTCTTTTTGTATGTAATCCATCAGGTTCTGCAGATCCAGATCATCTCTGTAGTGCACGATGGCTTTCTTCATAAACTTCCCCAAAGCATCACGAGTCTGAGAGAGAACGGGAAGATGTGGGAAGTTGGGATAGAGGGAATGTTCACTTGATTTATGCATCCTACACATAGGGCACACACACACACACACACACACACACACACACACACACACACACACACACACACACAGGGTTTGAGCTGCAGTGGTTATTTGAATGTATTTATCACCATAATGTGTAATGTTATTTTAATCAGCCCCACTCCAGCAGAACAAACAACCCCCAGATGAGATATAAAGGCAACGCACTGATTTGATTGAACTGCATTAATCTGAAACTAAATGAGGTTGATTCGGTTATTACATTTTCGTTCCTCTATATATTATTAGCTTTAACCGGTTATAATGACTTAAGGTCCTTTTGTATCGCTCTATATCTCCATTTCTGATGTAATATATGATAATAGACCTACTGTATGCTAATAAGATGACTGAACTTTAAAATTTTATTACGCTTGAAATTGAGTTCCGTGGGCAATTCAGTGAAGGCTTTCTGACTCGCGCTCGTTACAACTGCAGACGGAACAAGTTGTGTTGATAAATACCCTGAGCCGTATCTGAATAGATTGACTTTTATCCTTTATTCTGAATTCCCCTCCCCCCTCCTCCACACACACACACACCCCCATGCTGCTGTCTTTCCACATGGCGTCGACTGTATTTGGGCCTCTGAGCTCCGCCATCCCACCACCCCATGTCATTAGCGGCAAATTCTCCTTGAAGGGATCTGTTGAAATGGAACATTTGGTTCCACTTTGAAGTGCCGAAACATTTGAATCATTTAGCGAGGACGGATGCTGCGAGGGTTGTTAAACTGCTCTGTTAAGCAGCAGGCAGTCAGGGGCGCCGACGGAGAACAAAAGGGAGCGAGAGAAGGAGGTATCATCAAGCACCAGGCGCCTCGTCGCCGCACTCGGACGTCAGGGAACACTGGAGAGGAACGCCGCTGTGTGTTTGGTCCCAGAGCAGTTAGAACGGGATGATACTGTAGCACGTGTGTGAGGGCGATACAGCTCCTGATTGTTGAGGCAGAAAACTACACACCGTTTTTTTCTGATTAATATACGACACGATGGGCCTTGTGTTGGTTTGCTTGCAGAATACACACACACACACACACACTTACACACCTGATCAGAGTAGAAGAAGCCCAGAACTGCTATGGCCAACTGGATGAGGAAGACCAGCGTCAGGCTAAAGGAGAACTAGAGGGAGAGAACACACACACACATACACACACACACATCTGTCTGCCATGGTTGATCTCAGCGGTCCAGAGACACAGTGAGACAAGAGGATTACAAGAAGCCAGTGTGTAATTTCTGATGTGATTGTGAATGTAATTGGAGCCACTGCATTGGAAGCCAAATGCAGTGTTGGTAAAGTGGCTGTCCGGTCTATTACTGTCTTGAGGAGGCGAATGTTTTCCCTGAGAGCTCCGATGCAACCACAAAAAGTGATGAAGAACATGACCACCCCCACCACAATTAGGATGACAGCCGGGTCGATCAGGAACGTGTCCCGCACTGTGTCTGACAGAGGGACGGACAGAGACAGAGACAGAGACAAGCCCGTCAATACAGATTCAGTTTATCTTTCTTCTGTTTTTCTACTCTGAAAGTTTTATTTTACTGTTTACATCCTGATGTTATTCCCAGTAAAGCAGCTGAGCTTAATAAAGTGTTTAAATATTTAGTTTCCAGGCAGAGAAACAGAGATTTCCTCAAATGTTTGGACATTCTTTCTGCTTCCGGTTGTGGACTTGTCTTGTTTTGTACCTGTGGCTTTCTGGACTTTGGCGTAGACCCCGATGGCTACAATCAACAGGGAGAGAATCTGAAGAGAAAAGAGGAAAATGGTCAGTCGTTTGCACATTATTTCACCTATCAAAGTCAATTTTCGGTCCTTTTTTTTGTCCTAATTGTGCTTTTACATTCTGGTTTCGAAAAATTCTCAAGATGGTACCAGTTGGCTGTGAATGTATTTGATGTCATAAAAACCAAACATCCTGCAGACAAACACTCCTAAGCCTTTAATAATGCAGAATGTTTCTGCCCAGAGATGTTCAGGAGTCCAAATTTATAAAATTCTGCTGTTAAGACCGAAAAACTCAAAATGAGAACAGAGATTGAGGCAGTGGATATTCAAAGGATGCACGATGTGAGTGCAAAGTTAGTAATATTGTTCTGTTTAAACATCCCAGAGAGACAGAACAGAACCTGACAGTCGTTTGCTTTTCCTCCACTGTTTGCACTGCTGCTGCTGTGCATTAGAGATTTTGTTTCAGTCAATACAGGCGCATGAGGTAGTGTGTGTGTGCGTGTGTGTGTGCATGCGTGTGTGTGCGTGCGTGACAAGGGCTCAATATTTGTTCCTCACTGTGTTGGTGTTGAAGTTCAGCACTTGTTGTTGTTAAGCCGTCTGGAGACAAATAAGGAAGATTCAGGAGAATAACTGTGTAATACGAAGTGCAACGGGGTCAAGATTATGTTTGCAATCGCTGGAAGAGAGACAAAGACAGCATTCTGGTTGCGTACACAACCTATGCCGGCTTTGCAGAGATACTGTTCACGTCGACAAGCGCCGAGGGTGCAAATGTATTCAAGCAGAAACGCAAATTCAAAGACGGCAGTTACAGAAATGTGATCCAGGACTTGGTGTTGATTGCTTCACTTCCTGTCACACGTCACGTCAATTATTATCATTATTATTTATACCAGAGTTACAGATAGTGTCTTGATCGCTAATTGTAGGTGTGTGTGTGTGAGCGTGAGTGAGCACGTTTGACATTTTTGTCTCTGTTGGTTATGAGGATCCATGGAAGAGATCTGATATTTTGCATATCCCTCCCTCCATGTTCAGCGTGTAGCTAAGACACTATGGGGCATTAGTGAAGCTTGTAATCATTGAAACAGATTGTTGACTGGTGTGTGTGTGTGTGTGTGTGCATCTTCATTGTCACTGTGAAAACGTGGGTGTATGTGATGGCAGAAACACAACCAATGTATTCCACCTGTGGTTTCCAGGCTTTTCAAAGGGATGAATCCCCCCCGCCCCCCTCCCCTCCCGGTGGACTGTGTGCAGAGGTGAAAGCCTGAGACCGCATGGACGCGCGCACAAAGGCCTGATGGATTAGAGCTGCAGTGGTCACTTCTGAGCTCCACGGTCACACACAAGCTGCGGGCTGTGAGGCTGCAGTGGGCTGTTGATTGGTGCTAAACACAGCAAGGCTCCTGCACTGTGTTTTCCACTGTGTACCCCATGGCAAGCTTGTGTAGGATCGGGTGAACAGGCTTATGATGGAGGTGTAGGGAATGAATCGAGCTGCAGATAGGATTCATGCAGCAAACAGTATTCAAACTGTGTGTGTGTGTGTGTGTGTGTGTGTGTGTGTGTGTGTGTGTTTGCGCAAAAACACCTGGCCATTGGAGACGGGACAAAGGCAAAGTGATTGTTTACTAGTTGCATCTGAAATGTGTGTGTGTTCTATAGCATATTCATAAGGTGTAGCACACTCATCTAATAAACTACTGTGTGACATTCAAGTGCCAGGTGTTCTGTTTCATTTATCAACCCTTTTTGCTTGAGAGTCTCTTTTTTTTGGAAAGCTACAACTCCCAAATCCATGATTGCTGGCAATTGATATGCGCAGGAACAGTAAGACTACAGATGTCCCAGCACTCCGGAGCAGCTGTGTTTTGTATGCACTGGCCCGCTCCTCTTAAAACAGATTCCTCCAGGAACATAACTCTACTCACCCAAAACAAGAAGCTGAAGAAGAAGAGAAAATATCGAATCCAGGGGTTGATGTAAGAGAAAGTATCTGCTCGGTTCAGATTCTGGTTCCTGTCCATTGTTATGTCTCATTACATCAACTTATTTACTCCAAAACATTCCCCCGGATCTCCTGCAACCACACCGCCGATCCTCAGCCACCATGTAAGCCAGCAGCTGTGAAGAGGGAGGGTGGGGGACAGCTTGCAGGCTAAAAAAAGGGGGCACGGGGCTTTGACGCTTCCCCGCCATGCTGGTGGGGCCCAGAACCGTCTATGTAGGCCGGCAGGTCCGATTACACAGAAATATCTCCGGGCTGACTGCAGCTGAATGGCTCGTCAGCTTTAGAGCTTTGTCAGCAGGACATTTGTTCCCACACCTCTCTCTCTCTCTCTCTCTCTCTCTCTTTCTCTCTCTCTCTCTCCGTTTCACTGTCTTTTTATTGCCCTGCTGGATTCTGCGACTGGTCTCACACAGGCCCACAGGCACACTGCCCTCTAGTTTCAATGTCAATGTTTATTGCTTCTTAAAGGCTTACGTTCCAGCCCACAAACCTGACAGACGCACTATGCATAGATGACAGTGGACAGAGTCTGGATGGAGACGGCTTGTCGCTAACCGATGCTTTGCAATTTGTTCTCCTGTATCCACAGAGATATTCCCTCTGGTTATTAATGGTAAAGCAGATTTTCAGACAAAATCGCTTCTGCATCCAACAGCAAAGGCATCAGTCTATGATGATGATCATCTATCAAAGTAAGTGGAAGGCTGGTGAGGTAATACACTTTACAGCACAGAGGCGTTCATCCTATAACAGGGGAAAGTATAACATAAATAAATACAATTTGAAAATTGTGAATGTTCAAATAAATTTAATGCTTAACTTAAAATAAACTGAAACTTAAATAAAATAAAGTGAGCAAAAGCTTGAATTTTCCATTTTGCTGAGGCTGTGTGTAATGAAGGAGAGCTCCACACCACCACCTTCTTCCCCTACAGGCAGAAAGGAAGCCAACAAAGACGGCCTGGCCAGCAGGTCTAGAGACCCCCAGGCCTTCTATATGCACATTCAACACCATGAAGCATCTGCCAAGTGCATTTCAAAAATGACTCATGGAGAGACAACATTTACAGACCTTTTGCTCAGAGCGACATGTAAACTGAGCAATTTGAGCTTAGAAATTGCAGCTATTCAGAACAGGGGATTGAAACATGCACTGGGTGTTACATACAAGCACAGTCCTTAGTTTTTTGGGATGACTGCGAGGTCATATTAAGCCTTTTTATATTTGAACTGTTTTATTTTCCTCATACTTGTATGTTGTTGTACTTGTACTTAACAAATGTGTTTAGTCCACAATTATAAACTTATTGTTTAAACTTTTAGTGGTTTGAATGTTTGTTGTGTAACAGTGCAGTACATGCCACTTTAATTCATTACTGTAAGTGTAATACTGCACACTTACACCGCACACACAGAGAAACGTTTATTCTCGCATTACAGCTTGTTTTAAACCATTGGGAAGATGGCAAATTGTTGAAACAAGAAGTGGAATTCTTCTTTGTTTCTTGCTGAGTGCAACGTCCTCGGAACAATAAGTCTAGAGCAGCAGTGTTGTTGCTTACCCATGGAGGTGGAGGCACATTCAGCATCAATATTTACTGAAGTAAAGGGACTTCCCCTCTGCTCACGAAGGCAAACATATAGTCTTTCATTGAACAAACACTTTAACTGATGGTGCCACTCGCTATTCAAATGTACCTAAATCTAAATGTAAATAACATAAAATTAAAGAAAACGTACATGTGACTAACAGTTACTACTACTACTACTAAGAAACAATTAAAGAAACCAATCACAGTAACGATAAAACAGTAAACACAGCACACCAAACATCGCCTCAAGGGATTATATGAAGTCCACAACGAACCATTATCCCCAAACACGCTACAATATTTTACTTGTGTGCTCATTGTCACCATAGTAGCTTTTGTAAGTTGCTCAGATAATGGTGGTTGATATAATACTATTGATCCATGCCATATTGTTGGGTCTCATGCTTCTGTAATGGCCTTATTAAAAATATGCTCAGTATTTCATTTACTTAAAGTTTCAATTAATACAGTTGGGCTACAGAAGCACAAACATCACAATAATCCTTTTTCCCAACTCTGCAAAAGATAAACAAAGCATGACTATAAATTATGGCAAGAATGAATTCAAAAGTAGTGTATTGAGCATTTTTATTTCAAAAGCACTGCAATATGAACAAAAGTGCAATAACATTTGGTTGCAAACGATAAACTAAGTAAATAAATTGCGTCTAAGTTCGGTGTGTTGAACAATTTCCAAGTATGGGATCAATAAAGTACACAACTAATTGTTAACAGAACAATCAGAAATAGTAAGAAGTAGTAGTAGTAGTAGTAGATGTTATATATGATGTTAACATCATATACATCGCCTATAATAAAAAGAAATTCTACTGTGCACCTTTACTGCGCATACCGGAAATGACTATTGCTCACTCATCCTAAGCACAGCAAGCAGATCCAAAAGTCTTTACTGCGCACCTTTTCTGCGCATACCCGGAAATGTCTTTGCTAAACCGTTACCGTAAAGACTGTAAACGCGGCGCCGGTCGCAATAGAGAAGTCCCGTCTGTAAAATCACTGCCTTCTGTTTTGGCCGTAGGTCCGGCTTCTGGGTACGGACCCGGATCGCGGTCCGCCTGTCCACCTAGTTCCTATAAGGTAAAGCTGATGTAAATGTATCATAATTCAGCTAAACACTCAAGAGTCACTTCAGGCTCTCAACTTTCTGAGTTGCTCAAAATTCATAAATGAGTTCTGAACTGTCCTTGGCAGTAGACTGCATGTGAATACTTAATCCCAGAAATGTTCTTTCATTAGATCAAGTGTCTCCTGTGGAGTGACCGGCGGCTATAACGTCCCTCAGGCCCGACAGTGTCTTTGTCTATCAGAGGCACATCAAGACTTAATAAGACTGCAGAGCACCCTGACTTTAGTCTTCTGACAACAGTTTGGCCGCCTCCATTATGCAACCAATATTATTTTGTGTTGTTTTTCAAAAGGCGCTGCAACATTTCTCTCCCTGGATAATAAACCACACAAATAGTCCCTCGTACAAAACCCAATCTATTTCACAGGGATAAGCAATGACACGCCAATACATTTAACACGTCTGTTCAGACTGAAGTTTGGAAACAACAACCCCAGCATGGTTGGATTAGGTTGCTTATTCATGCCACTCTGAGATCTGTCTTAGCATTCATTTCAGCGCCTCACTGTTGGATATGAAGAGTTCTGTCTTGCCAGGGAAGCTTATCTCAAAGACTGATTACCAGCCTCACCAGAGGAGAGATGAGACTCACTCAGGGGCCTGCGATTAGAACAGCTTGAATGAGACTTTGGGCAGGAACATCCAACTTAGAGAACCTCATGAATGTGAAAGGAGATGACCAGGTGGCTGCAGCATTAATGAGTTTTAGAAAGCTGCACCTGAAAAGGCCCTAAAAGGCTCCTTCAGGTTGCCAATGGATCAAAGTGGCAGACGGGTGAAGTCTGAAGAGCCAAGATTTGCTCAGAGGCACATTTCACTGCAGATAGAAGAAGCCAACAATGAGAAACAGACGAGCAGCCCCCTTAAAGCAACATACAGTACATAAGGTTGCTGCTCCACTGTTTCATCTTTACTAGGAACATGGCAGCCAAATACTCTACACCTTATTAAACCATTGCAAATAATCAACTGCACTCAAGGGCACCATGCTTCACATACTCTCCACTTACGCTCACACAGCAACCTTGTGCTGCTCTCAGTAGGGTTAATTACGCACTCTGGCTGAGAAGCTCATGAGGCAGCAGGGAAAACATGAGAACGGAATCTAGTAGAGGCGAACGCATGGCCACCTGAGCAAATGTTTGCAATCCCAGTAGTGCATCCTAATCATGCATCTTTCTTTGGAGACTCAACAGCTCAACCATGTTCGGCTGCATCTCTTCTCTTGGCTGGAGCTCTTAAGTCTGGCATGCACGTGAAGAGGAGACACAACCTTTTTCCCATCTGGAGCTGCATTGGGAGGCCGAGGTTGTTTGAGGATCTGTAAGCGAGAGTGCAGTTCAGCCTGGAACTCTGCCTGCGGGTTGCAGCGTCATCAAAGGTTGCATCCTCCTTCCAGCCATAAAGCGCCGCATCCACCTCCTTCCTCTTTACTCTTTTACTGTTTCGGCTCCTCCTCCATAGGAACAGAACAGCCAGTCCTGATGTCGGCACAGCAAAGCACAGGTTGCTTAATAGTCCCACTCAGACAGGGAATTAGAGGGAGAGTTGCACGCACTCTATTCAGAGGGTGACACCATTACGGCTGTACAGTGCTGTATGAGGACACAAAAGTCCATAATTGTGGTAATCTCAACCCACGTGGATGAATCAGGCGCATAAGCGATCGACGAGCTCTCCCTGGTCAGAACTGAGCTCTCGCCACCGTGGCTGCTGCTTTGTTAAGCCCTCTTAGTCAGGATTGACAATCAGCTTCTGAAAGTAACATTTGCGATCTAGAGGTCTAGGGGTTCCCAAACTTTTCCATGATAAGCCCCCCCCTGCATGCAGGCAGTTTACATATGCCTCACCTTTTAGAATGACAATCAAACCAGAGAACAGATTGAGAAGAGTTCCATCTAAGTGTCTCAACTTGAATGACAGCCTTTGGGGTTGATGAGATACATTTTGCCTGAGAGCGAAGAATGAAATGTCAAAATCTTCCAACCCCTGTAATAATAACCAAGAAAAAAATGTGTTATGGGTTGATTCCAGTCATTTTATTTCAGTACATGTTACTCATACAAAATAATCTGTACAAAGGCTAAAATAGGTCAATTTTTTTTGCATAGAAGGAACAGGGATGTCAAACAAAAGCCAGGATTAAATGGTACAAGAAAGTCCACTCACGATCACACAGGTGGGGAATTAAAATGAGGTGAATCAAGAGATAAAGCCCAGTAGAAAAATACTTTGCTGCTCGCTCCAGAAACCGGCGACTGTTCCCACTTTCATCATCTCCCGTTTGACTCCCTGTTCAACCGTTTGTACTTCCTTCCTGATGTAATTCCTTCCTGTTTTGTTATTTTGAATAATGGAGCCATTTTAAGGGTGATGCCATCCTCTTCCATTCATTTACACACCATGGAATCTGCTGTGACACCTCTACACTACACTACGCTCTCCCTCGCCAAATAAATCTCCTCTTCCAAACCCCAAACGTTCTCTCAAGCTGTTCAGGCTTCAAACTCTTTTTAAATAAACACCGTGTTTATAATGCACAGTGACACAGGAAAGGAGAAAAAAAACATGGAAAGCATCACATTATCAAACATGAAAGGCAATGAATGTAGGGGAGGAGGATTTTGTGACACTCTTTTCCTTTATTTAAAAAATAGCTGTTTTAGAGAAATGACGAGTGTAGACATTTAGAGTGCGTTCACACGTAGCAGAGAACTCCACAGGACAAGGCCGGCAGTATCAGACGGTGCCGGGCAGAAGAACACAACATCAAACCCACCATTTTGTCGAGCGTACGTGTTTTCCTCACTGCTCAGGTATTCCAGGGAGGAGATTATAGCAATAATGTCTCATAGGTGACAAAAAATAAAGAAACAAAAGCAATTTCTGTGTCTCTTGAAATTCTTCACAGCAGTCAAAACCCAATTAATATACAGTATGTGCAGCCTCCTCCTTTCCTGTCTGCGAGTGCGTCTATGAATGAGAGGGAATTCTTTCATTTCCTTCCAAGACAAAAACAACCTGAAAACGTGTCTTTTTCTACTACAAAATACAAATGCATCCAAATAAAATAGGAAAACCCCTACGAACAAAAAACAGAAAACACAATTTACAATGAATATACACTGCTCCTCAACTTTGGAAGTACAAATAGAAGCAGGGGGAAGAGGGGGGGGGGAGAGATGGATAACATAGAGGGCAAAGGTTACACCAGCAGATGAGAAAGTGACTTTTACAAATGCGCACAATCCAAAGAACACAGATTGTTAGGAAAATTGCAAAACGCCAGTGAATAAAACTGTCGATGCAAATGTAATTCATTTTGGCAGAGGTGCAGAAATAGTACAATGACATTAGTTGTAAAATGAGATATATTTACATCCGAGATTAGGGTTGATACAGTGAGATGAGTTCTGTTATACAGTGTCGGGCTGATGATCAGTTAGATGTTTTCTACACACACTGGCAGTTTGGATCCCAATTGGATTAAAACAAGTCTTCCATCGACTCATGACGAGCAGCGTGGAGAGCATCCTCCTCGCTGACTCTATGTGTCAAACCTGTCGCTCTGTCAATTCAGACTTAATTGCTTTAACTGCCTGTAGCGACGTTAAGACAGAGAGGCGTTTTGCACCTTGCAGAGGAACATTGCAAAGACTAATCCCTTAAGAAACAAACGCATAATGATGTCATGTTCTCACGGCGAGAGGCGGCGAAACAACAAAAAGCAAAAACGAGTCAAACATCCTACAACAAAACGACAGATCTTTGTATAAAAACAACATAGAGCAATGGCGAAAAAGTTGTACAAAAATAACATCAGTAGACAGTTTTTGTTGTTAAAACGGTGGCGTGGCATTGATCTCTGCCATTTAAAGGACGAATAACAGGTTCTTTTCGGATAAAAAGGGTGAAAACCACTTGACGTCGGCGGAGCTAATAGGGAGCCAAGAGGAGGAGATAACAGCACAGATCAGCGGGGACAAAGAGTTACAGAGATGGCAGTATGAGTCTCTGCGTCTGAGCACTTTGCCACTTGCTTTAAAGCCAACACGACACTTCCAAATGCTACAAAATAGCTCAAAGCTCGGGGTGACACAGCGTGATAACAGTGATCTTGCATGTTCAGTGTATGTCACGCTGAGCACCATGGGAACAATAAAACCTTTTGTTATAAATTGTCAGACTGTAAGATGTGGAGTGTGATTCATGTCAGATGAATGTCGGTTGTGTTGTGACACGATGGCAAGCGGGGGAAGAAACAGTGCAGGCAGAACTTACAACCTAGCATCCATCTGTAGCCTGTGTGTGTGTGTGGTGTGTGTGTGTCTGTGTATAGGAGCAGCAGTCAATTTGTGTGATTTTGGTCCTAAATTTCTGACACTGTCTGTGGTAGCAGAAGCGACCAAAATGGCCCATAGCGGGTGTGTGTGTGTCTTCTTCTGCCATCCAGGACCCCGACCACTGTTTCTCTAATTCATGCCCAAACATTTCATCCCAACTGTTCCTACTTTCCACCCAAAAATCTTCCAATCGAGGAGGCGTTTTAGAAGACGCCTCACAGCTGCTCGCAAGACTCCAAAATGGCCGTCTGGCGGTACATTGCTCCAGTGTCAGCGCTGTCAGGTATGTAGAGCCGGGTGTCTGCTGACTGCGGTGAAGCTGAGGCGGTAAATAAAGGATGTGAGGAGAGTTTGTGGAGGCAGCCAAGCGGAGGAGATCTGACCGCTCATGCCTGTGTGTGTGTGTGGTACATCAGCAGCTGTCATGTCACCCCAACGGACACAACCAGAAGAGCTGGAACATATGGGGCCATGTAGTGAATCACAGCCGGGGCCGGAGCTCACGCACATCACAGCGCAAATCTGTTGTATCCCATTGTAAAGAAACAACCTTTGAAGTGTTTCTGCAATTATGTAAATGCTAAATCAATAACAGAGAGGCTAAGAATGATATAAGGTGTTGTTGTTGTTGAGAGGCTGCCAAAGTGAGAGAATGTGAAACGGT